>NC_142465.1:38235000-38540000 GCF_049115385.1 Moschus berezovskii | reverse complement strand
TGCTTTTCACACAAAACTCATGGGGAAAAAACTGTTGAACTCTGGGGAGGAGCAAAGTGAATTAGATGTTGCTAAGCAGAGAAAGGGTTTGGCCACCTAAGTAAAGAGAACCTAACAGGCTCCACAAAGGTGTAGTCTGGAATAAAAGCACATGGGCTGAACCACATTTGGTTGAGAAAGTTCCAGGATCCCTGGACTATAGAATATAGCTTCCCAAAACTCATGAGGAAACCTTTTAGCCTTTGCTTCTTAGGATTCATTGACTTGAATTAGATATTATGCTGTTTACAGCTAGACTGTGAAAGATAACACTAAATTTTCAGGTTGACCCTTTAAACAAATTCACCCTTGCAGAGCTGTTGCCTGGAGACAGGCAACTTTCTGAGTTGTGCTTTGTAAATTGGCATGGTTTGTTAAAATAGTAACAGTGAAAATAGAGCTGAAAGCTGCCACCATCTAATACAGAAAGCACAGTTTAAGTGTTGCACACTGTAAGTTCACTCTTCCACATTTCTTATTATTTCTGGCTCCAAACAGAAGCACACTTTGTGATGCATAATTCCTCTTTCAGTGGGGATATTTTTCTCCCTAAATTCACGGATTTCCCCACTGAAACTTGACTGAAAGAACTAAAGTGATGAAAAACGTGGATCTATCAAAATTTTCAACAATGGCTTTAAATTGCTGGCCTTCAAAAATAAATCTTTTTACTGTGAAATATACCACATTCAACTAAGCTCTTAAAGAATAAGGCATTATGTAACTACCACCCAAATCAAGTAGACCTTGGTAGTCCCTCTCCTTCCCAGGGCTTAGTCCTGTCATAAGCCTCCTCCCTCTCCTCCATCAGTGACCACTTTCCTGATTTTAAAGGCAAATCACTCAATCACTTGCTCACACCGTCTCCCCTTAAAATCAGTTGTCCTGTCTGTGCTCCCGCTGTACTTACTTCAGCCATCACTCCCACGTGTGATGTTGGTTTACATATGTGAGTTCAACATAACACCCTTAATCAAGCACTGACTTTGGTGTCTATCAATTCTAGGTCTGAACCTGGCTCTTAAATGTAACTCAATTTTCTCATCAGTAGAAAAAATTATTAGTTTTATAGACACAATAACACAAATGTCTGACAAGGTGCCTGTCACAGCACAAGTTTAATATGCTATTATTGTACTAATCCTCTAGAAAACTGTGGTATGATTAAACCTGGTAATATGTGAAGAATCCAGTAATTTCTGGCACATAGTAGGTGTGCACAGTTTAATGAATGTTAAGACCCTAAAAATGAGCAATCTTACATGCTATCACAGGATCAAAGTAGGAACTAAAAGTAAACTAGAAGCTCAGACAGTGGAGGGACTATAAACTAGTACACTCTTCCCAGAGAGCAACATGGCATCATCTATCCAAACTAAAAATGTGTATCTTGCGATTCAATGTAATCTTGTAACACAGAGAGATTCAGATAAGCCAGTGTTCATTAAAACACTTAATAAAACTTCAAGACTTAAGATGTCCATCAACAGAGGAACAACATAGCCTTTGTAAACTAGAATATGGACATCAGAATATATCAATTTATTAAGGGTTATAAAAGTACAGAACAGTTTACAGACTATTATTCATGTGCTAGGGGAAAAGATTTGTGAAACCCACTTTCCTAGAGCCTTAAAAAGTGTTCTTATAAATGCTTTGAAGAATTTGGGAAAAATAACTTTCTGATGATTCTTTCTGCAGAGAACAATCAACTGAGGAAAACAATGGATTTTACACTAAATGTAACTTAAGAAATTATACTTTGTGTATATAATTACATCTTAAAATTTTTTACACGGAAATAAACATTCTTTTAGGAATCAATCCACAGAAAATAATCTGAAATGGGTATGATCTGTGTATAAGGAGGCTTACATCATTTATATTAGTACAACTTATATCTTACTCATTTCATTATTTAGTATAAACAGCTTAGTACCCAATATTGGAGGACTGTTTCCAGTAATGGTGTATCTGTATAAGTGATACTATATGGCTATTAAGAACCATGCTGCACAATAATTTTTATTAAAATGGAAAACTCAATACATCAAGTGAAAAGGATGTTACAACATAGTTATGTGCAATTTGATCAGTGTTACTGTCATTACCTTTAAATGGTAGGATTAGGGACTATTTTTACGTTTCCCCACTTTAGATTGCTTTTTAATTTAGTAAAAGCATTTCTAATTTCCTACAATGATTAATTACAAAAAATGCTATTATGATACATGCTTACAGCTAACTTCAGGCTTTCTTTACAGCCTGGACATTTATGTAACTATGATGCTTGTCCAGCTACTTCGGTACAAATCCAAGAAATACTGCAACCCGTCTGAAAAGTTAAAACGAGGTGAAAGTCATCATTTCCCAGGCATCTTAATAAAACATTAGACACTACTGTGTTTATCAAAAGAATTTATTAGAAAATATTACATACTACATATCTGTTTAAAGAGTATTGTTTCAGTAGACAGCACTCCATCCTCATACTACAATGTCTCATGAACTATGGAGCAACCACTGTGCTTCTGAAGCTACATCTTTTGGATGGAACATTTAGGCAGTACATACCGTGGCTATTTAAAGGAAGATAATAGAAAAACTGTCATCACCAGAGGGAAAAACAATCCAAATTTTTGGAATGTTAAAATAACAAGTAACTAATTTTAGTCTCAAAATTCTAGGCATCACTATCGCCTAAAACATCAGTCAATGTGACTAGTAAGTTAGAGGGACCAAGGTTTCAAAGATCAAGTTAATACTGAATCTTCATATATAACAAGAAATCTGCAACCCCACAAAATGTTTTTAAGTTTGTACACATGCAACTTAATGTAAATTCCTGATAAAATGGGGAATGTTAAAAAGCAATGTATTCTTTTTAACATAAAGCATGCACTTTCTAATACATTCTTAAATATTTCAGAGTTGATTCTAGTCCAGTAATATTTCAAGTGCAGTCTAACCAGTACCGCAACCAGATACAGAGTACATACCTGTTATTTAAAAAACTTGTATTAAGAATTCAATTAACTCATGGTACTGCTACCAAAGATAGGAGACTTTAACTCTTGACCACATCATTTATTTTTTTCAAAACTTTAAACATGTTTGCACAAGCTAAATAGTATAAAGCAAATTTTAAACTGTCACCCAACTCCCAAATGTCACTGAAAGAAGACGTAGGAAAAATATGTTGTGTGATTAATCAACTTAGGCAATTTGCTACAAAATTTTCTAAGTGTAAACCAGCTTTAATCCAAAATCGAAAGTTCACAGAACTGTTTAGAAACAAAAAGTTCTAAATCTTTAGAGTCCAAAACCAAAACAAATGAGGAGGTGTGTGATAACTGAAACACTGTCTTAATATTTTATTAGAAGAAATATACTTCCAAAACTCTTGCCCCATCATAATCTTAACATAAACTTTAATTAAAAATATATACAAATCAGTAGAATACCATATGACAAACGCCCAGAAATACAGAATAAAGATCAGAAACTGCTTGGAAATATTTCTAACACTTTTGGGGATTATACTCATAATCAAATAAAGATTATGAAGTAGCACAATCAGTACTGGGGCCAACATTTCAAAACTCGCCTATCGAAGCTAGCACCAGGAAAGTATTATACACATAAAACTGAGAAACAGATGATCTTTACTTCAGAAAAGCACAGTCCTGGAGTATTGCTTTCACTATTTAGCTAGCCTAAGGGTCAACCTGTCTCACTGAGGCATATATCTATCTTTGTGCCATTAACATCTGATCCGAAGTGCTTTCCAGTTATTTGGTATCTATTGAAAATTGTTACTGGAATGAAAGTTTATCATAGAGTTAATCCATTTTTCCTTCCAAGATGCCAAATAAAATAATAAGGCTAGAACGTTTTAAACTTACTTTTAATAAAAATTAACATGTTCTAGTACTTAAAAAAAAAAAACCTTCAATCTCTAGCCCCTGAAAGCCTTACTAAAACTCCATTATTTAATTCCTCTCCTTTTTCCAAAACACTGGTTTTAATGTCTATAATTTTATAACATGGTTACCAAATTAACACTTTATTCACTGTAAAGCGTTTGGAGATTTCCCAGGTGTAAGAAGAATTTCGTTAGTGATTAACAGATGAGCAACAACATGGAAGCCCCTGAAGTGAACATCATGATTTTGGCTTAGACCCAAGCAAGGGAGGGTCACGACTTAAAAGCAATTCACCAGTTGACACAAACAGTTTACCATTTCTGATGAGCAGAATATATTATGGAAGAACATAATTTTTACAAAGTCAACACTTTTTCCAAACAAGTCTATATTCAACAGAGTTGAGACTGCCAAAGCTGTAAATCTAGCAAATCAAACTGCTTCATCTCAATTGGGGAAAAGAAGGCACAAAAGAAAAACAAGCAGCATAACTTTTATTTGGTGATACAATAGGGGAACAGTGTTCTAAAGTTTTGAACACTGAATTTTACTCGTGATAATATCTTCTACCTAAGCAATTTATTCAGATGTGTGCTTTAAAAATACACATTAAGAACCCTGCAATTGGTATGTTCTGTTATTAGAAATATTCATGATAATACATTATTTATCTTTCTATAATTAGAAAAATCATAAGACCATTTTTTATTTTTAGCCTGACAGAATAAATGTATTATATATATCTCTTCCAAAACCAGTGCACTCTGAAGTTTCTAATTTATGCACTCCATTGTTCAAATCAAAAACCTGTACATCTTCCAGTATCCACAGTATAACACAGTCCTAGTAAAAATGCATATTCCTTTAAACCCTTTACTTTCCCTTGAATTTTATTTCGGGGAGGGGGGGAGTGGAGAGGAGGAAAAGATACAGATATTGCGGTGCAGAACTATATTTATTTAGAACAAAACATTATATCCTACATTAAAAAAGATAATTTTATCAAAACCAGATTTCAGTCACAGTCATGTATGACTTTCAGTTAAAGGTACGTGTTGAAATTGCACTTTGCAGATATCTCGTCAGTGTCCTTTCCAGTGCTGCCATTTCAGCACATGTTTTTATCAGCAGACATAGGCTCTTCCAGAGTTTTCTTTTGGCTTCCCTTCCGTGAATATTTGTATTTGTCTACATAGGCTTTAACCAGATTTGCCACTTTAGTAGAATTTACTTCTCCACTCTTACTATGACACACCTATAAAAAAGAAGAGGGGAATTTTTTTTTATACTTATAGGGATTAAAGGGAAAATTCTTTGAAAAACAAATACCCCAGAGACATAATCAGACATTTTCACATGTTTCGTACCTCCTGTAAGGTATATATTTCATTTTCTCCAAAGGTAAAAAAGCTGATTAGTAGAAACTATCTCTTACTATTTTAATTAGATTTAATTAGGCATTCCTCTATTAAAATAGGGATGTTCAAAATAATATGTACATTATTCCACTAAAGCTGTAACTTACTTTATCTACTGCTTTTCGTACAATCTCTTTATATTCTTCCTTGGTGATATCTTTATTTTGATAAAATGGCTTAATGGCCAATTTTACCTCCTGTGCTGCTTTTTCTTGAATTTGCAGTTTCTGATAAGAGGAAAATGTGTTAATTATTATTTGCCCAATCACAAACTTTCAAAAAAATTATTTAAAAATATAAAATTGAAAACACTGCACATTTACATTACAAGGAATTGTTCCAATATTAGCATAATAAATACAAAATAGTTATTTACTAACACAAATCAAACATTTCTATAAATAAACAAGAAATACAACCAGTAATTCAATGGACACCAACATATGTAGACAGAATTCTTTAAACTGGAATTTAAGATTATCAACAATAAATTCCCTTTACCACAACAGAAAACTGTTATTTTTTTATCATAATCATATGCAGAATTATGTAGGTTGCTCTCAACTTTGAACTTGCCTTGTCTGTCTTCGAGCTATCTGCGCTGGCTTCCACTGTAACACTTACTTTGCTTTCTGCCAATTTTACAGCAGCATTAGAAGCTTTGCTGTGACTTGATGATGCAGTATTACCAGAACTTGGTCCCTGAACTGTTCCCGTATTTCCTGGGGCTGCTGTCGGAGCAGGCAAGACTGGTGTACTCATGTTATTACTTACATGAGAAGCACTAGGAATACCCTGTTTTAAAGAGGTATCATCTGTTAATGAATTACTTGTACTCAATAAAAGACATTTAGTTACCTATTAGACATTAAGAAAAGAAAAAATTCAAGGCAATTTAATACTTAAATACTTAGGAGAAATGTGTAGTTCAGGTAATTTTTATCTCAAGGACTGTGAACAAAAATGAGCGACAGTCTCAAATAGAATCCCATCATGTCATGACTTTTAAAATATATATGTATTGTAATGTTCTGACAGTAACACTAAAACCAACAAGGAGAAAAGCAGCGTTAATGACAGTATCTTTCCTATAGGCATCTTTAAGGTAGGTACCCCACTTTAAAGACAGAGGAAAATAAGACAGTGAAGTCAAATGGCTTGCAGTGTGTTGATAGCAGAAAAAGACATAAGATCCCAAATCCCACTTTCTGGCTCTTCCAACTATATCCTGCTGCCAGGAATCTAGAATTTCTGAGATATAGACATGGAACAATAAAGCAACACAACCATTACAAGTTGTTATTCAAATTTACTATATGCCCAAGAGGCACTTCTTTCTTTTTTTAGCATGATAAATTCATGAAAAGGAAACACATACGGTAATGCACGATGAACAACTTTATCTGGTGTCAGTCTGAACAATACAAGCTTTATCAAAGTATCCAGCAACAAGTTCCCACGCCCAAAAGTCCAATAAAATAGGGAAATTTTTTCAAGTGTCCATCACATGATTCTAGTTTGCCTCATAATTTGGTTTTCTTAAACTTACCAAAAAACTTGTTTGGATATCAGCACCAGCATATATGTAGCTTAGATTTGATAACATGTATTCATTTTCTTATTTGGGACTGGGGGGTTTGGGGAAGGACAGTTAAAGAGGGGTTATAAAGATTTACCATAAGTCTAATCAAATAAGCCACTGTATATGGATATCCAGCAAGAAGCCCTTTCCTGAACATCCATCCCTAATAGCGAAATGTTTACAATGGCGAATGTTGACTACCCTTGAGTGGCTGAAAACATACCTGCAACTGCTTTCCATCTGGCTGTGAAGCAATGTAGCTGACTTGCTGGGATGGTGGGGGAGGGGGCGGTGGTGGCGGTAGTCCCTGAGATACACCGCTAGGAGCCGCCACCTGCATGAGAGGTACTCCTGTGTGCAGATGCAAGGGCAGCTGAGGATGAATGCTGAACGGACTGCGCTGGATGTTCATCAAAGGAGCAGGAACACCCACTGGATATGGAAACATAGTCACAGGCTGGTGTGCACTCATGTGCTGCTGCACTGCATTCATTTGTGGCTGCATCATATTTATAGGTAGCTGAGAACCATCACCTTGTTGGTTTGTTTGGTCTTTCAGGTTAGACTCTATCAAAAGAAAAAAGACTTATGAAAAAAACCATGTTACAAATTTCCTTAGAGAAACAAAGAGCCACTGGTTACTGTAAAACTAAATACCAATTAACCTAAACCTGTCCAATTATTCAGTTTAATCCTGTCATTCCTAAATAATGTGGGATGATTTTCTAACAAATAAATATTCAACTAAAATTATTTTTAAGAATAACTTCACACAATAACATTGGGCAACACTAGCTAAGAATCAGCAGCTCAAGAAACTTACTAGTAAAATAATCATAAAATTTAATTACTAACTTAGAAGGTTAATCACTTTTTAAAATCTTCAACAGCTCTTTTCTTATGAAAAGTCAAGTCAATGTTCTTAAGAAAAGTCAAGGAAGGATATATCTTTTTTTAGCTGAGTGATTTATTAAACAATGATCAAAAAATTCAGGTGCACACATCTGATATAAATGAAACAGAATTTAAATCCTGCATAGAATTATTTCAAATCCCTCTACGTTAGCAAATTATACATAAAATATTTAGGCCTTTGGCAAGATTGGGGGCAGGCATAGGGTAAAAAAAAATATACTGAAGTGTTTATTACATAATATAAAGTGAGGTTCAATTTAACATAAAACTATAAACAGAGATCACTTCAATTCATACAAATAAGATATTAAACTTATAATCTCCTTAGTCAAATAAAAGTGTTGATAAATAAACGTGTTACCCTGTTCAGCTGTTTCCTCGTCTTGTCTCATCCATCCAGACTGTGGACCTGAAGAACTCCTGCCTCGTCTCGAGTAGTAGTTCTGTACATCTGCTGGCAGAGTCTTTCTCACAGCCCAACTTGATGCAGACGTCCACCCCGACCTATCGGCTGGTGTATCAAAGGAGAACTCTTGCTCACTTTTCCGTTTATAGGGCTGCTGCTCCACAAACTTGAAAGTCTCATTCCCTGAACTATTTGAATTCCCTGAGAGGGGTTTTCGGTTTTGCCACCTGTTTTCATTCTGATCTGCATAGGCAAAACCGCCTCTGTGGTTACCTCTACCACGGTTACCTCTACCACGGGTAGACATCCAAGCTGAACTAAAGTTTTTATTCCAAGAATTCCCTGAATTCTCATTTCTGTTTTCTTCCCAATGAGAATCTTTTAACTTTTCTGGATTTCTGGTCCTCGGATCAGGCCCAGAATTTATTTTTTCTGTTATCCAAGTGGGACAGTCATTTCTATGTTTGTCAGCAGAATTTGAATCATCAGCATTTGGACTGATGTCATTTTTTTCTTTTCTTGTATTTTCATTCTGTTTCTCTGAGTCACTCTTTCTGTATCGATCATTCCCTCGTGGACATCTCCAACCATCATTTGCCCATCTTTCTTTCCATCGAGGAGAGTAACTGTCCCTGTCATTTCTACCAAATGATGAACCCTTACTTTTTGTTCTAGATCTTGATGGTGACCTCGACCGTGATCTGGATCGAGACCACCTTCTCATTCTCCTTTCTCTATCTCGGTCTCTCCTCGACCCATCTCTATCACTCTCTCTTTCTCTGCTCCGGGACCTGGATTTTTCTCTTGGGGAGGATTCTTTCACTCTGGACTGAGATCTTCTGTTCTCTCTTTTGGGGGAGAGTGACTCAGATCTTTTGCCTTCCTTAGCACTATCTCTTTTTGGAGACCGAGACTGAGACCTCCTCCTTTCTCTTGCACTATCCTTTGCTGGGGACTGAGAACGAGATTTTCTCCGTCCTCTAACAGATTCTTTCTTAGGAGACGGTGATCGAGACTTCCTGCTGTCTTTTCCAGTTTCTCTTTTGGGAGATGGAGACTGAGACCGCTTCTTTTCCCGGGCAGTGTCTTTGTTGGGAGACCAAGTTGTAGAAGGAGAGTGAAATCTAGATCTTCGCGTACGAGGCTTTTTGGCTTTATCTGTCACATCTACTGGGTTTTCAGATGGTTGAGATACAGTTTCAACCTTTTCATTTGCAGGATCAAAAGATGACATATTCTTTTGGGAACTGTGCTCCACAGAATTTTCATTTACTTGTTTAGCATCAGTATTTACAGATCGTTCGATTTCAGATTCATTCTGGTCACTGCAAAATGAATCACATTCCATAGGTATCATTTCATTATTATCCTCACTAAAATGCTTCTGAATCAGTGCAACATGACTTTTAGGCAATTCTGTAGATCTGGGATGTTCCACCAAAGATTCAGTCTTTTCTTCTAAAGATTTGTCCAATTTGGTGTCAAGATTTTTTTTTAATAAACTATTTTCAGAGTCTTGAATACTACTGAGAGTTTCATTCCCTGAAGTATCACATGTTGCAATTATTTCTGCATCTTCATTTTCAACATGCCCAAGCAAATGAACCTCTGAACTCTCAATAGATTTTCTGTCCACTGCTTGTATAATTCCACCCTCAGAAGATTCTAATTTGGGACTGTCAATAAGCTGTTCTGTTTTTACTGTAGAATCTCTATGATCAATAATTTTTACTACAGGACTCTCCATAACTTTTTCTTCATTAACTATTGACTCTGCATTCTCAGGTAACTCACCTAAGCTTGATGCAGGTTGGTATACTTCAAATTCAGATCCTGAACACGTAAGAGAATCATTTGCAGCATGATCTATACATATATCTGCTTTTATTTCTGATTTTGAAGGTTCAGCTACTGGGTCCTGATTTTCCAATGGATCACTTCCTTTTTTGGAAGTGCTTGCAGAAATCTCACTTTCCACACATAAAACATTAGCTTCTATACCCATATTCTCAAGTTTGTGGACCTCCTCCTCCCCTCCAAACAACACAGGAGGATCCTGGGTATCAGACTCAGAATGCAAAGTTTCTACTCTTTCCTCTGTATCATGGGTCTCAGTACATTCTTCACTCTCTTTTAATGGCTCACTGCAATTTCTTAAGCCACTGGCAGACTCATTTTCTACATTTATCTGCACAGTGTTAGTACTTTCTACATCTGATTGGTGTTCTTTCTCTAGCTCAGGTGGTATGTCAGGTTCTGCTACTTCTTCATCAACTGAATCACTGGAAGATGATTTTTCAGGGGGAGGCATAGAGCTTCGAAGTTTCTTTTTCAACAAAGGTAGTTTTCTTCCTCTTCTTACAGACTTCCGTTTTGGAGCCTGCCTTGTTTGCTTCTCTGACTCACCTGAAGAGGAAACACTTACAGATGGATTGTTGTTATCTGGGGCATCACACCCAGAAATATTTGATACTGGGGATCTCTGAGACTGACTGACTGGTTCAGCTCTTGTGTTACGTGTAGATCTTCTTGTAGGAGTTGCTGCTGCAGGTTTTCGTCTTGATCCTCTGGTGTTTGAGGTACCAGAAGTTTGCTTCTTCTCTTCCCCTTCTTGAGTATGTGCTAATGCATAGCCTTTCCAAGAAGTTCCTAGCAGTATACAAAAAGAGAAAGTATATGTTTCATCAAGTGATAAGAATTTGGCTTCACCTGATTTTAGCATAAAATAGACATCTCTAACAGAGTGAAACAAAATATACTTATGAATCAAATTATTAATAAATGCATAGCTACTAACATCTGAGTAATACCAATTTTTGAAAGCTACTGAAATGAGTTATCCCAAGATTTGAATCCATGTGGGCAATTCTATAGTGAAAAAGACAAAAGAAAATGTTTGGTCTGTTAATTGCCATTTGCTTTATGAATCACTATTACCTAGGCAAAAGCAGGACACAACAGCTATCCACAAATAGTAAAGACTCTAACTATTTGTTCACAATTCATAGGAGGTATTACTTCTAAAAATCAGTGGTCTGAACACTGAATCCCTAAAAAGAAAGGAATCTTCTAATCAGCTCCTCAAAGACATAAAGTTGCAATTTCTTAAAGTAAAAGGATTTTCTAGTTGCAACAAGTTTAAAGTCAAATCACTGTACAAATATTTATAGAAATATCTAGGACTCATTATCTATACCTTATTTTACAGCATTTCTAAGTCATCAACACTTATACTTTTCAGGAGATTAAAAGCAGCTTAGTAATTTTTTTTTTAACTAGAAATAAATTAAAAAACTTTACCAAAATCTTCTAAAGATATGGTACTTGTTGGAAGAATAGTTCTTGGCAACACAGAAGAAATGAGAGGAAGGACTTCCATTTCAGTATTCCAGGGTATAAAACTAATTCTGAAAATTTAAAACAAAATAAAGACATTTTTGTTTAAATAATAAAACCAGCAATTTAAAAGTATTAATTTTCCAAATAAGCTAGCAATATTAAAATATAGGTGCTTAAATTATTTTTTTAGCCAAACAGCTAAAAATGTAAATTCAAGGTTACTCATAGTAACCAAGATGGTTACCAACTGGCTACAAAAAATAAAAATATAAAAAACTTTCTAAAAGCATGCTTTTTCAATAAATTAATAGCAAAGTGTTATCAAGGGCAACTTAACATATAGTAGTTTATTCTCATTTAAATAAGTTAATGCAATTATTTTGTCAAGAATTTTAACTTTTTTTCACTACTTTAAAAATAACCAACTTAGATAAATAAAATACACAAATGAAATGTACAGATTTAAGTGCATAGTGTGATGACTTTTGACCAATGTATACATATACCTGTATAACCACTACCCCAAACAAGAAATAGAACATTTCCACCATCCTAGAAAGCACCTTCCTGACCCTTGTTCCCCATCCTATTTCCAGGAATCCAAAAATATAATTTAGTTGAGTTAATCGGATCAGGTTTTAAAGAAATTAGCAAGGTCAAAGGGGAATCAGTCCATAAATAAATAAAAACATAACAAAAACTGAAAGGAAAGCTACATCACTTGAATTCTGAATTTTTTATTAGACTTCTTTATGTTTTATGGTATATGTTCTGTTCTGTTCTGTTCTGTTCTGTTCAGTCGCTCAGTCGTGTCCGACTCTTTGCGACCCCGTGGACTGTAGCCTACCAGGCTTCTCCATCCATGGGATTCTCCAAGCAAGAATACTGGAGTGGGTTACCATTTTCCTTCTCCAGGGGATCTTCCCGACCCAGGGATCGAACCCGGGTCTCCCGCATTGGGGGCAGAAACGTTAACCTCTGAGCCACCAGGGAAGCCCTTTATGGTATATATCAAGGCCAAAAATATCAAAATACATTTTTAAAAAGGAAAAAAGAACCAAAACTGATTTCTATTGCTATGTTATATGCTAAAATTCCTCCATCTGAGAACGATGGCTCTTCAAAGTTCCCAGGATCCCTATGGACCTGCTAAGACCCCAGTTACTACAGTCACACCGAATCCACTCTCAGCTTCTTCCTACTCCTGACTCATATTTGTTCAGTCAGGTCTCCTAACAAAAGACTATTTCATCCAGTCTAAGGTGAGATTCTGGAGAAAGAAAGAAGCTTGAAAAACAATGTGCAACTTTCACATACACAAAAATATACAGCTCTAAGGGAAAATTTCATATTTTACATATCTGGACTTTGTCTAATTTTACTTATTTGTATTCCACTGTTACTCCTAGAGGATGAAGGCCCTATGCAGAACTCCATTACAGTGATATATAAAAGTTATAGTTATAGGAATGAATATAAAACTCTGGCAAGGAACTTAATCTTTAAGTACATATCATGTACCTAGCTAGCAATGTGCTAATAGTTTCCGGGCATACACTAAGAGAGAAAAGGCTAGGCTATATAGAGTCATGAATGCCAGGGCAAAATACAGACTTGATCAAGCAGTTGTTTAGAATAACACTTCGGAGATGGAAGTGCCGTGACAAAAGCAATGCTTCAGCTAACAGCATACAGGGAAGACTGGAATGGAGGAAAAGATAACAGAAGGATGAAAGATCTAATGCTATTACTAATAATGAATCTTATCATTTAGGTGTTCTCCCTGTGAAAGAAATCAAATATTTACATTTATTAAACAAATAAATACAATATTCTTTATTTTTCAAGGGGTTCCTTAAATAGAGACCCTTCATTAGGCATCTGAAACACCAAGGTTTAATTAAACAAAACTTTCTTAGAAACATAAATATTGAATATCTCTGTATATAAGATATTATTATCTTATGCACACATTAGCATTTAAACAATTTTTTTTACCTTCCAATTCCAGGTAATGTATCAGGAAACCATGACAATTCCAGTTCCTGTCTCTTCTGCCTAATCAAAGCACTGATCTCATTGACTTCTATAAATTCTGTACTAAAAGATAAATTTTAGATTCTCATCAGATTTCCAAAATTTTAAGTTCAGAATAACAACTGGGTTTTATCATAAATAACAGAAAATTTCATATCCAGCATTATAAGTCACATTAAAAAAAAAGAAACTTTCTATCTAAACACTTTTCAAAATGGACCCATTCCTAACGTAACTTAAATTTTTATATTACAAATAAAAATGGAACTAATTTGACTTGTGACCACTTTTAAAAAGTCAATTCAGACTAACATTATTACTGTTGAAAAAAAGAAGTAACACTATTTCTTTCCCATGAACCAAAGCTGCAAAGAGCAGTTCTAGCCAAAATTCTAAGTGTAATAGTTTGCCATCTGCAACTACGTATAAGACACAGGAAGAAAATAAAGGAGGCATGGTTATTTCTATAACCCAAAATAGGCAGAGTTCAGTTTTTTAAAAGGCTACTCAAATGTAATTGTTTTCTTTGGTACCTTGCCAATCTTTAAAGTTAAATCACAATCTTAATCTGTCTTGGTTATTCAACCAGGTCCATTATTTTTAAACCTCAACTTAATCTTCAAATTCCACAAAAATCTACACAGTATCTATCATAGTCACAATGGATTAAAAAATGACTGGGTCTACTCTGAAAGGGTACCCCCAATATTTAACAGCTTAACAACTAGCCTACTTCTGTATCATATAAAAACCTTGTGTACAACTTAATTTATTATTAAGGGAAAGGAAGTCCACTAGCAATCACTGAATAATAGATGGTCACAAAATAAGGTTCTCTTTATTTGCCAAAAAAACAAAAACAAAAAACAACATGGGCTTTCATAATGTTGCTGAGCCAAGTTTAAATTTCTACCAGAAGTTAACTGCAATAAATAAAACATCAAATATAAAAAAGCATAAATTAAAAGTAAAAAATACTAACCAGTAAGCTGTACAGGCAAAAGAAGATTCTCCAGTGTGACTACTAGAAGAAAAGACATTGGAGAAAAAATTTCTGTAGCACTGATTTGTACATGGATTTGATCTTCGAGGCTAGAAAAATAAAATGAGGTTGGTGAAACAGCCAAAAAAAAAAGAAACAACAAAAACCCTTCCGTAAGAGTAGGACATAGTTACATTTAAATATTTTGATGTACCTGAGGCACCAGAGTTACGTACCAAACAACCATAAATTGTTATTATCTAAGAAAAATATTTTTTCTTTATTTCAACAAACCTTATTTGTCTTTATTATTGAATTTTTCTTTCCTCCCATTTCATTGTATTTAGAGTTTCCTGTACAAAGACACAAAAAGATCTTGCCTTAATTTTTTTAAAAAGGTTTTAAACCAGTACGGATACTGGCATATTGACAAGAGGTTAAAATATGTATAAAAATTGCATTTAAATTAATAGTACTTGCATTTCTATAATTTTTCAAAATGCTAGTTTTATCCTGCTAAGCCACAGACAAAAGGAAAATATAAAAGGCCACAATACAGAAAACTAATGAAGCATGTAAAATTGCTATGTTTAGAGCATTAAGTACCAAAATTTTAGTCAATATGTTCTGGCACTATGTGCAAACTTAAACTGTCTTTTAATATTAGGCATATAAAAGAAATCATATTATTTAATATCAATAATACACTTAATATGTCCTTTCCAGTTACGACCTAAACAACAAGGACTATTAACTCACCTCAAGTAGGAGCTGACCAGGGGAACTGAAACCATCGGCCCTTGTCAACCATAAAGTACCATTTAATCACCAACTTCAATAAGTACCCTCACCATCCTCCTCAAATTGTATGGAATTAGGAGAAGTAGAAGTCTTGATTAAAACAGCTTTCTGCTATAGCAATGTTTTTGGTTGTATTGCTTACAACGTATTTTTTGGTTTTACATGTCCATTTCTAAAGTACGTTCTTCCAGGTTAAGGATAAAGGACAAATAGCTCCTGCTAACCACAAAAACTGTTAAAGATTACTGCTCTTGGTTTTTCTTTACCATGAAGTCTGTCTTATTAGTCATCTCCACCTATGAATACAATACACTTGTCTGCAATAAACTGCTGCTGATACTGCCACTGCTCTCTCCTCAGAACTCTGGGTAAAGCCTACAGTACAAATGACAACTGGTCTTTCAATCTCTAACCAAGCTAGTCTCACAAAGGCCAATCTAACTTTGTTCAAAATAAATCAGTCTAACTGGGAAGCCAAGTTCCTGCTACTGCAAGATCAAAAGTATTTTGGGTTTCTTTCGCCAGTCCAGTTGGTAATAGCCTACTTTCTACTTAACAGCATAATAACTTTCTTTTAAGTTACTATACAACAGCTGTTTGGTTTCATGCTAGTACTCATCTATCACACATGTCCCACCCAGAACAGCTGTAACAAATGACATTTCATACTGGGAAGAGGACATTTTCATATTGCCAACAACTGGATCATTGAAAAAGCAAGAGAATTCCAGAAAAACATGTATTTCTGCTTTACTGACTTGACTATGCCAAAGCATTTGACTGTGTGGATCACAATAAACTGTGGAAAATTCTGAAAGAGATGGGAATACCAGATCACCTGACCTGCCTCTTGAAAAACCTGTATGCAGCTCAGGAAGCAACAGTTAGAACTGGACATGGAACAACAGACTGGTTCCAAATAAGAAAAGGAGTACTTGTCAAGGCTGTATATTGTCACCCTGCTTATTTAACTTATATGCAGAATACATCATGAGAAACGCTGGGCTGGAGAAAGCACAAGCTGGACTTGTGCTCAAGACTGCCGGGAGAAATATCAACAACGTCAGATATGCAGATGACACCACCCTTATGGCAGAAACTGAAGAAGAACTAAAGAGCCTCTTGATGAAAGTGAAAGAGGAGAGTGAAAAGGTTGGCTTAAAGCTCAACACTCAGAAAACTAAGATCATGGCAATCTGGTCCCATCATTTCATGGCAAACAGATGGAGAAACAGTGGAAACAGTGTCAGACTTTATTTTTCTGGGTTCCAAAATCACTGCAGATGGTGATTGCAGCCTTGAAATTAAAAGATGCTTACTCCTTGGAAGGAAAGTTATGACCAACCTAGATTGCATATTAAAAAGCAGGGACATTACTATGCCAACAAAGGTCCATCTAGTCAAGGCTATGGTTTTTCCCGTGGTCATGTATGGATGTGAGAGTTGGACTGTGAAGAAAGCTGAGCGCCAAAGAATTGATGCTCTTGAACTGTGGTGTTGGAGAAGACTCTTGAGAGTCCCTTGGACTGCAAAGAGATCCAGCCAGTCCATCCTAAAGGAGATCAGTCCTGAGTGTTCATTGGAAGGACTGATGAAGCTGAAGCCCCAATATTTTGGCCACCTGATGCGAAGAAGTGACTCACTGGAAAAGACCCTGATGCTGGGAAAGATTGAGGCCAGGAGGAGAAGGGAGTGACAGAGGATGAGATAGTTGGATCACATCACCGACTCAATGGACGTGAGTTTGAGTAAACTCTGGGAGTTGGTGATGGACAGGGAAGCCTGGCGTGCTGCAGTCCATGGGGTTGCAAAGAGTCGGACACGGCTGAGTGACTGAACTGAACTGATTGGGGAGAGGAGTGCTGCTGGAGTTCCAAGAACTTATCTTCTTACCCCTCATTATACATTTAAAAGATGATACTGATTTTTTTTTTAATGATTAAAAAAGGCAGGAATAAAAATGTTTGAGAGGTACCCAACCACAATCTCAGAAACAACAATTTCATTCAACTAGACCGAGAAAAGCTACATTGTAGGTACACTGTAGTTTTTAAGCCCTAAGGGTGCTGAGTTGTTCTCAATCTGGTTTTTATTCACTCAATACTGAAGAAGTACATACAGTTTACACAGCATTCCTTCACTTAGAAGCCTCCATTGGGAAGCCACCACTAGATGAAATGCTCTCTACGGGAAGCACTGTTAGTTTTCTGGCCAATGCTAAGTATGAAAATCTAGTACCAAAGCTCTATCACATATTTCTGGGTAATTCTCAGGTAATTATCGAGCAGTTCCAATTGTGGATTTGTCTAAACTGTGGTTTCCTAGAGATCATTTCACATGTTCACTTACTAATCTATCCTTTGGACAACAGTGATACATCTTTTCATTTGTATCAAAGTAATGCATAGACATACTTTAAGAAGTCAAACAGCACTTCTGGATTATTTTTTAAAAAAATTACAGCAATTCTCATTCTTAATTGAGCTCCACCAAAGCACCCATCACATGTTCATACTACTCTGGGCTTTCCTGGTGGCTCAGACGGTAAACAGGGAGACCAGGGTTAAATCCCTCGGTTGGGAAAATCCCCGGGAAAAGGGAATGGCTACCCACTCCTGTATTCTTGCCAGGAAAAATCCATGGACAGAAGAGCCTAAGGGCTACAGCCCACAGGGTCACAAAAGAATTGGACACAATGAGAAAGATATAGACACTACTCTATCTTCTTATTTTTGGTTTCAGATATTTCCCTTTTTAAAAAAAATATCTTTTTTTCCTCCAGAAGACAGACTTCAGCTCCTCCACAAATGTTTTTTAGCTGTACTGTGCAACATGAGGAACTGACCCCACCAGGGGAAGCACAGAATCTTAATCACTGGATCACCAGGGAAGTCTCCAAATATTCTTTTTTGATACATCAACACTTTATGTAAGCAATGTTCCATTATCATAACTATAAAAACATTCTCAGCTAGACCATGTACTGAATTAAAATTACTTTTTTTGTACAACTTCTTCCTTTTCCTATGGTTAATGATGGCTTTTTCTTGTTTTTCCATTCAGTTCAGTCGCTGTCATGTTCGACTCTTTGCGACCCCATGAACCGCAGCACGCCAGGCCTCCCTGTCCATCACCAACTCCTGGAGTTCACACGAACTCATGTCCATTGATGCAGTGATGCCATCCAACCATCTCATCCTCTGTCGTCTCCTTCTTCTCCTGCCCTCAACCTTTCCCAGTATCAGGGTCTTTTCAAATGAGTCAGTTCGTATCAGGTGGCCAAAGTACTGGACTTTCAGATTCAGCATCAGTCTTTCCAATGAACACCCAGGATTGATCTCCTTTAGAATGGACTGGTTGGATCTCCTTGCAGTCCAAGGGACTCTCAAGAGTCTTCTCCAACACCACAGTTCAAAAGCATCAATTCTTTGGCGATCAGCTTTCTTCGCAGTCCAACTCTCACATCCATACATGACTACTGGGAAAACCATAGCCTTGACTAGACAGACCTTTGTTGGCAAAGTAATGGCTCTGTTTTCTAATATGCTGTCTAGGTTGGTCATAACTTTCCTTCCAAGGAGTAAGCGTCTTTTCATTTCATGGCTGCAATCACCATCTGCAGTGATTTTGGAGCCCCAAAAAATACAATCAGCCACTGTTTCTACATCTATTTGACACGAAGTGATGGGACCAGATGCCATGATCTTAGTTTTCTGAATGTTGAGCTTTAAGCCAACTTTTTCATTGTCCTCTTTCACTTTCATCAAGAGGCTCTTTGGTTCTTCTTCACTTTCGCCATAAGGGTGGTGTCATCTTGTTTTTATGTTATATTATCTGTCATTAAGGGAACTAACTCTACAACAAAAGTACAGATCTCTTAATACATTCAAATACATCAATTCATCCATCAGGTTTGCTCCTCACTCTCCTTTCCTCTCACTCACCTTTCCTCTGCCCTGCTCCAATTTGAACTGGTACTCTCTAAAAGCTGCTGCTCAATTGTCATTCTGGGACTGTCCTCTACTGCAATCCCCCCTTTGCCTGGGTCAGAACTCATTTTATCATTTTTTTTCTTCTTTTCTGTTCTTTTAGGAACTCATTCTTCTGAGTCTCACACTGTTCCTTTGTTTACTTTCTCATTAAGTGACACGGACATATCCTCCAGTACAATGAGAAAGGATGTTTGAGAATGAATTTTTGAGCTCTTAATGTATTTAAAAAAGTCTTTATTTTGCCCTAACTCTTGACTGATGGTTTGGTTGTACGTCAAATTTCTAGAATAATTATTTTCCCCAGAATTTTCAAGGTAGTGCTCCACTACTTCATCTGTTATTGGCAACATTCCTTTACACGTGGTCTATCTTCTCTCTCTAGAAGCTCTTCAAATATATGCAGAGTCGAGAATTCTATCAGTGTACTTCATTCCCTGTTTACAACTCATCTTCCACTTCCATTCAACTTTTTAAACTTCAGCTATAATATTCTTAATTTCTAAAATTTTTCTTTTTTTAGTCTTTTCTTACCTCATTAATGAAATATTCCTTATCTCTGAGGATATTAATTTTCAAGTAACTCCCCGTTTCCCAGCACTGGGCTTGTTCCACAGGTTCCTTTTCTTTGTCTATGTATCCATCTCTATTACCTGGAGGCTCCCTCACTCTCTGGTGATCCTTGACTGTGGAGCACTAAGATACTGACTGAGAACAATGTGGATGTGTGGTCAGTGCCTTTCTGTGGGTTTCACAGTAGGGTGACAAAGCAGAGAGACCTGGCTGTTTCATTCAAAGATTTCCAAATGGCAATATCTCCAAGTCTTTTGAAGCAAAGACAGTATTCTGGAAGATATCTTCTATCTTCCACTTTGGGAACAAGCAACACTGCAAGAGCTTTGGGAAATGATCATGGGTAGGGAGGTAGAGACCTCAACATTTGCTTTAATTCCTTCTCTGTACTGTTGTTTCCCCTACCCTCATTCGTGCTAGAGTTTAATCTGATTTAATTACTCATTTAGAGAGTAAGCCTGTTTGCCTGGGTAGACTCCCCTTATCCTATACAGCCAAAAATCTGCAGGAAAAACTGCTCCTTTACAAATTTTAACCTATTCTGTTTTCAGCACCACCCTATACACCTGCTTTCAGATGTAACGTAGGTCCCCAGACCAAAGACTAAGGTTCTCGGTGTGTGAACTGATTTGATTCTCAACGTCACTTTCCGTGAGCGGTTTGGGTTTCAGCTTTCTACTAAGACAGTTTACTATTAATATGCACCTCAAACAACCATTTTCAAGCTTCTATTTTGTGGACATCTTTCATCAGTTGTCCTTCTCTCCAGTTCTGTTTTGTGGCTTAAATTTTTATTCTGATTCCTTTATGGACTTTTCTGTAGGGTTCTGAGAGGGATCAGAGAATTAAACAAGTGCTCAATCTGTTATGCTTATTTGGAAACTTAATTTTTTTTCATTTAATATATCTGAAAAGATATTTCAATGACAACATCTTTTTATGCAAAACAAACTAGTAAAATAAAGGCTCTGATCTTAGAGCCCAGTAGTACCTGGCAGGTACCCAATTAAAATTTGATTAATTGATTCCAAATTAACAAAGCCATAATTACACGGATTTAGTATGTACTTATGGAAGTGTTAAGAAATGTCTTAAAAGGGGATAGTTTTTATAAACTATATCAGTTATAAACTATTAGCCCAAACCTAAGATTATGATGGTCATTCCAAGAACAAAGTATATAAAGGAGGTTAAAAAAAAAAAAAAGAAGTATGGAAACTCAGTTATCTACTATGACTAAAGAATGAGAGTGACATTTTCTTATCAGATTTGTCAAAAGGTATGCTAACGTTTTACAATACTTACAGTGAGACAACACCAGGTTCACTAAATGAAGAAAGTAAAGTTTATACAATTTTATCAGAATCACAGATGATTTAATAGAAAAACTAATACAAAACCCAAATGGTTCAACTTCCAATAAAATTATCTATTAGGCCTGCTGGAGTTTTAACTAATGTTATACTAATAATTTCTAATCCAAATAAAAGAATTTCACAATTTCATATATCTATTCATTAGTTTTGGTACATATAATATAAATATAACAACCTAAAGGAGAAAATCACACATGAATGTTCAAAGAACAGCCCCTGCTCACTTTGAAAAACTTGAAAAAATTAGACACTAAACCTCACTGCTTCTGATATCTACCATAAAAAGACAATATTTACTCAAGAAGTTCTTTCATAAAAATAAATTTAAATTATCCTTTGGGCAACCATGGTTCCTACTCAGTCTAACTGGATAAATACACTAAAATGTACTTAATTTGCACAACTTCCCACTAACTCTACCTTCACCATACCTTTCATCTTAATTCCTTTCTCAGTTCAAATGCCTACATTTAAGAGTCCAAGGTTGCTTCCTTCTTGCATGACAGGTTCATTAGTGCCCCTAAACATTTCAGACAATTCCAAGTAACATTTACAGATTCTCTTAGTTTTCTAATGAGGCACTTTGTTAATAAAACAGTATCCAAGAAACCTCATAATTAATGCAAAAATTCAAGGTTAAAACTCAAGCTCTACAGCTATTCATGAAGCTATGATTTACAAACTTTCGTCTAAGAAATAAAAAACTATTATCTATTATATTTCTGAAAGGATACACAAAAAAATCAAAGTTAACTGGTCTGCTAAGTAGGGAGCAGACATTCGGCTCTCTATATTGAGCCATTAGAAAAAGGCAATAATTTGAGTTATAAAGATTGTAGACAACCACAAAGTGAGATGCTTAAGGTGAGTAACAAAATCATGCTTTAGTAATATTCTGTAGTGGGAAGAGGCATTAGATATGGAGCAGAAGACTGGATCAAATTCTGTCTGCTCCAACTCTGTGATCTGGTCAAGATATTTAGCCTTTTAAAACTGTTTTAAAGTTTATAATTATGAGTGATTTTGAACATTCCATAAAATATTAAAAATCACATCTACAGAACAGATTTAACTGTTAACTTTTAGTTATTCTACTTTTATATTCATCTCTTTGTTTCTGCTGTTTCTTACAGCCATAGATCGGTTACCTTTTTATTATCAGGTGGTTTACAGCCAAAGACAATCAAATACTAAGTACTTTACTACAATTACTACGTTGATACTCTGGAAAATGCCACATAGAAAACAGAATCACTATTCACAACTTTAAAACTTACTAGGAAAAAAAAACATAAAAACAAGCTAATATACTATATTTCATTCAAGTTTTTCTTAAGAACTTGAATTATTTATGTACCACTATGAGAGGATAATGGCCAATTAAACTCTCAGAGTACATTTTTTTTAATTACAGAAAATTTCAAACACAAAGTAGAACACTATAAATAAATCCGATTATACCCATATCCCAGTTTCCACAATTATTAATTCATATCCACTGTTAATTTTATTACTATCTTAAATAATTTTGAAGCAAACTATAAACATCCTATCATATTCATGCATAACTATTTCAGTAGACAACTAACTTTAAAAGATATGTTCTCTGGGGGAAGATATCAATAAACAAAATACATCCAATAACTCCTTATTACCAAATACAAAAAGCAAGAGAGTTCCAGAAAAACATCTATTTCTGCTTTATTGACTATGCCAAAGCCTTTGACTGTGTGGATCACAATAAACTGTGGAAAATTCTGAAAGACATGGGAATACCAGACCACCTGACCTGCCTCTTGAGAAACCTGTATGCAGGTCAGGAAGCAACAGTTAGAACTGGACACGGACCAACAGACTGGTTCCTAACAGGAAAAGGAGTATGTCAAGGTTGTATATCGTCACCCTGCTTATTTAACTTATATGCAGAGTACATCATGAGAAATGCTGGGCTGGAAGAAGCACAAGCTGGAATCAAGATTGCCGGGAGAAATATCAATAATCTCAGATATGCAGATGACACCACCTTTATGGCAGAAAGTGAAGAGGAACTAAAAAGCCTCTTGATGAAAGTGAAAGAGGAGAGTGAAAAAGTTGGCCTGAAGCTCAAGATTCAGAAAATTAAGATCATGGCATCTGGTCCCATCACTTCAGGGGAAATTGATGGGGAAACAGTGGAAACAGTGTCAGACTATTTTGGGGGGCTCCAAAATCACTGCAGCTGCTGACTGCAGCCATGAAATTAAAAGATGCTTGCTCCTTGGAAGGAAAGTTATGACCAACTTAGATAGCACATTAAAAAGCAGAGACATTACTTTGCCAACAAAGGTCCATCTAGTCAAGGCTATGGTTTTTCCAGTGGTCATGTATGGATGTGAGAGTTGGACTGTGAAGAAAGCTGATCGCCAAAGAATTGATGCTTTTGAACTGTGGTGCTGGAGAAGACTCTTGAGAGTCCCTTGGACTGCAAGGAGATCCAACCAGTCCATTCTAAAGGAGATCGGTCCTAGGTGTTCATTGGAAGGACTGATGCTAAAGCTGAAACTCCGATACTTTGGCCACCTCATGCGAAGAGATGACTCACTGGAAAAGATTCTGATGCTGGGAGGGATTGGGGGCAGGAGGAGAAGGGAAAGACAGAGGATGAAATGGCTGGATGGCATCACCGACTCTGTGGACATGGGTTTGAGTGAACTCCAGGAGTTGGTGATGAACAGGGAGGCTTGGCGTGCTCTGACTCATGGGGTCGCAAAGAGTCGGACACGACTGAGCAACTGAACTGAATGTTCAACTTTCTCCAACTGTCCATAAAGTTATTCTTAATTTTTTTCTTATTTTTTTTAATTTTAAAATTTAATAAATGGTACAAAGCACAATGCCATAAACATTAACAGTTAAGTGATAGCAAAGTGATACAGTCATATATGTATATATATATGAATTAACAAAAGCAGTTCCCGTCTTTTGATGGGGAGTTCGTGGTTTATAATATAAATGGCATTATTTTGAGAGAGGGATAACTTAGGTAAGGCATTGGGGTTTTTTTTTTTTTTGCAGCTTGCTGCTAAGTCACTTCAGTCATGTCCGACTCTGTATGACCCCACAGACAGAAGCCCACCAGGCTCCCCTTTCCCTGGGATTCTCCAGGTAAGAAACACTGGAGTGGGTTGCCATTTCCTTCTTCAATGTGTGAAAGTGAAAAGTGAAGTCGCTCAGTCGTGTCCGACCCTTAGCGACCCCACAGACTGCAGCCTACCAGGCTCCTCCATCCATGGATTTTCTAGACAAGAGTACTGGAGTGGCTTGCCATTACCTTCTCCGCAGTTGTAAAATGACTTAATGTAGCTTTTTGCAACTGTGTATTCTATAGTATTTTTTTCATTTGGTGATATTTTAACTGTCCATAAAGTTATATTTTACTTTCCTTTTACAACATATTAGAATAAGGATTCAAATAATCCACTTGTGACTGGTTCAATGTTTCTGTCATCTCTTTTAATCTACAGGTTCCCACTCCCACTTCTAAACTCCCTTCAATTTTTTGACAGAAGAAATCAGGTCATTTGTCTGTGGTCTCTATGTTTTGCTGATTTATCTCCTTGTCACTTAATATGCATCTCAGTCTCTGTATGTCTTATAAATGAGTAGTTAGATTTCTTAACTGGATGCAGGTTTTGTTTTTTGGATTTCTTTTTTTTTTCCCTTTCATCACACTATTGTATATTTGTACTTACTTCCATAAGGAAATGGTTAATAACATCTTCCCTGATAGCTCAGTTGGTAAAGAATCCACCTGCAATGCAGGATACCCCAGTTTGATTCCTGGGTCAGGAAGATCTGCAGGAGAAGGGATAGGCTATCCACTCCAGTATTCTTGGGCTTCCCTTGTAGTTCAGCTGGTAAAGAACCCACCTGCAATGTGGGAGACCTGTGTTCGATCCCTGGGTTGGGAAGATCCTCTGGGGAAGGGAAACGTTACCCACTACAGTCTTTTGGCCTGGAGAATTCCATGGACTGTATACTCCATGGGGTTGCAAAGAGTTGGACCCAACTGTATGACTTTCACTTTCAATTACTGATCACTGCCTAAATGCTGCGATGTTCATTTACAAAATGCTGATGTTCAAATTCCATAATTTTCAATTATTTGCTGAAATATTTCTATAAGAAATGAACTTTCCTTTACATTGATGTACATTTTCAATTACCTTGATGTATAGCTTATATAAAAAACACAAGGTAGATGTTTGTATCTTTCCTTCATATACTGGCTTTAAAAATGAGTCTAAACCAACACAGTATTATAAAGCAATAATCCACCAATTAAAAAATAAATTAAAAAGTGAGTTAACTTCCTACCATCCTCTAAAATAGACCAGTTAGTCTGCTTATTTATTTACTGATAAGGTAGCATGATGAACTCATGAACTTTGACAAATCTGACAGGTTTCAATGACTGTTCCTCTTCACAGTTACTGGATATTATCACCCCTTTTGATGCTTAAATTGTTCCATTTCTGGCTAGAGGGAACCCAATCTATTGTTGATTCTTATTGAATCTATAGTTGATTCTTGTTCAATGTATAGTTGGATGCTTGAGACTTTTTGTTATAATCTTAGCACTGCTTTGAAAGTTTCTTCGAGCTCTATTAGAAAAAAGTGTTCTAGGCATATCTTATTTATTTACTACTTCAAACCTGGAAACATTTATTTATTTCAAGGAGCCCTGGTTCTTTTATTTGGAAAACACAAACTGGGCATCAGAACTGGGTCACAGTGTTTTCTTACCACTTAAAATTTTTCTGAATTACTGAAACAGCCCTTTTGGACTTTGTAGTGGGTTGAAAGTGTCACCCCCCCACCAAAAAAAATTCATGTCCACCGAGAACCTCAGAATATGACACTTAGAAATATAGACATGGCATACACAATTAAAGAAAGATTGACATGAGATCACACTGGATTAGAGTGGGCACTAAAACCAATGAATATGCCCTTATCAGAGACAAACAATGATACAGAGACACACAGAGCACAAGACCGTAAGAAGACAGAAGCAGAGATTCGAGAGATGCAGCTACAAGTCAAAGGATGTGAAGGACTGCCACGAACCACCAGAAATTACTGCAAGAGGCAAGGAAACAATCTTCCCTAGATCCCACAGAGAGAGCAAGGATCTGCCAACACCATGACTTCAGACTTCTAACCTCCAGGGGCAGTCCTAAGATGGCAGAGGAATAGGACGGGGAGACCACTTTCTCCCCCACAAATTCATTGAAAGAACATTTGCTGCTGCTGCTAAGGTCACTTCAGTCGTGTCCGACTCTGTGCGACCCCATAGATGGCAGACCACCAGGCTCCCCTGTCCCTGGGATTCTCCAAGGAAGAACACTGGAGTGGGTTGCCATTTCCTTCTCCAATGCATGCAAGTGAAAAGTGAAAGTGAAGTCGCTCAGTCATGTCCGACTCGTAGCGACCCCATAGACTGCAGCCTACTAGGCTCCTCTGTCCATGGGATTTTCCAGGCAAAAGTCCTGGAGTGGGGTACCAGTGCCTTCTCCAGAAAGAACATCTGAATGCTGAGCAAATTCCACAAAACAACTTCTGAATGCTGGCAGATGACATCAGGCACCCAGAAAGGCAGACGTCTAACCTCCACAACAGTGAAGAAGTAAGTTTCTATGGCCTTAAGTCACCAAGTTTGTAATAAATTCTAATAGCTGCCCAAGCAAACTAATATAGACATAGTTTTTTTTTAACTAATAAAAATTAATATATGGGTATATAATAAATTGGTTAAGGCTTCGTAAACCTTCAATAATGCAGAATCCAATTTTTTCTAATTACTTTTCACCCCAAGTTTGCTGAAACCATTTTTCCAAAAGCATCATCCTCTATGCTATCCAGAAGAGTGGTGATTTGCAGAAAATACAGTCAATAAATATGCAATATCTTTGTATAGCGACAGTTGGTAAATGGACTTATCATGGTGATCTTTTTAAAATGTATAGACACACCAAATCATTATGTGTGTACCAGGAACTAACACAGTGTTTTAGGTCAACTGTATTTCAAAAAGAAACAACCAAACTCAAAGAAAACAGATAGTGGTGACAGGAGGAGGGACTGATGAAGGCAGTCAAAAGGTACAAACTTCTGGTTATAAGTTAAGTACTAGGGACGTAATGTACAAGCATGATAAACGTAATTAACACTCCTGTATGTTACACTTGAAAGGTGTTAAGAGAGTAAATCCCAAGACTTATCACAAGGAAAAATTTTTTTCTATTTCTTTAATGTTGTAACTATAGGAGATGAGGTGATGGATGCTTACTAAACTTTCCGTGATAATCATTTCATAATTTTCAGTTCAGTTCAGTCACTCAGTCGTGTCTGACTATTTGCAACCCCATGGACTGCAGTACGCCAGGCCTCCCCATCTATCGCCAACTCCTAGAGCTTGCTCAAACTCATGTCCACTGAGTCAGTGATGCCATCCAACCATCTCATCCTCTGTTGTTCCCTTCTCCTCCTGCCTCCAATCACTGCCAGTATCAGGGTCTTTTCCAATAAGTCAGTTCTTCACATCAAGTGGCCAAAGTATTGGAGCTTCAGCATCAGACCTTCCAATGAATAGTCAGGACTAACTTCCTTTAGGATGGTGGTTGGATCTCCTTGCAGTCCAAAGGACTCTCAAGAGTCTTCTCCAACACCACAGTTCAAAAGCATCAATTCTTCGGCACTCAGCTTTCTTTATAGTCAAACTCTCACATCCATACATGACCACTGGAGAAACCATAGCTCTGACTATACGAACCTTTGTTGGCAAAGTAATGTCTCTGCTTTTTAATACGCTGTCTAGGTTGGTCATAACTTTTTCTTCGAAGGAGCAAGCGTCTTTTAATTTCATGGCTGCAGTCACCATCTGCAGTGATTTTGGAGCCTAAAAATATAAAGTCTGTCAATTTTCCCATTGTTTCCCCATCTATTTGCATGAAGTGATGAGACCGGATGCCATGATCTTAGTTTTCTGAAAGTTGAGCTTTAAGCCAACTTTTTCACTCTCCTCTTCCACTTTCATCAAGAGGCTCTTTAGTTCTTCTTCGCTTTCTGCCATAAGGGTGGTGTCATCTGCACATCTGAGGTTATTTGATATTTCTCCCGGCAATCTTGATTCCAGCTTGTGCTTCATCCAGCCCGGCATTTCACATGAGGTACTCTGCACGCAAGTTAAATAAGCAGGGTGACAACATATAGCCTTGACATACTCCTTTCCCGATTTGGAGCCAGTCTTGTTCCATGTCCAGTTCTAACTGTTGCTTCTTGACCTGCATACAGATGTCTCAAGAGGCAGGCAAGGTGGTCTGGTATTCCCATCTCTTATTTTCCACAGTTTGTTGTGATCTACACAGTCAAAGGCTTTAGCACAGTCAATAAAGTAGATGTTTTTCTGGAAATCTCTCACTTTTTTGATGATCCAATGGATGTTGGCAATTTGATCTTTGGTTCCTCTGCCTTTTCTAAATCAAGCTCGAACATCTGGCAGTTCACAGTTCACGTACTGTTGAAGCCTGGCTTAGAGAATTTGGAGGATTACTTTGATAGCATGTGAGATGAGTCCATTTGTGCGGTAGTTTGAGCCTTCTTTGGCATTGCCTTTGTTTGGGATTGGAATGAAAACGGACCTTTTCCAGTCCTGTGGCCTCTGCTGAGTTTTCCAAATTTGCTGGCATACACTTTCACAGCATCATCTTTTAGGATTTGAAATAGCTCAGCTGGAATTCCATCACCTCCACTAGCTTTGTTTGTAGTGATGCTTCCTAAGGCACACTTGACTTTGCATTCTAGGATATCTGGCTCTAGGTGAGTGATCACACCATCGTGATTATCTGGGTGATGAAGATCTTTTTTGTATAGTTCTTCTGTGTATTCTTGCCACCTCTTCTTAATATCTTCTGTTAGGTCCATACCATTTGATTTTCATGTCATTACATGGTATACCTTAAACTTATACAGTGTTGTAAATGGAAATCATATCTTAATAAAATTGAAAGAAAAAGAACAATGGTGATTCTTCAGGAAATCCATTAAGAACTAAATTATCGGTACTGGCCTTTAACACTGGCTTTGCAATTAAGTTTGTGGATTGCAAAGGGTCGGACACGACAGAGTGACTTTCATTATGTAGAATTACCCAATTTATGACTTTCTTGGGATTGTTGGCGCATGTGTCTGATGAATTTCCCCCAGTTCTCTCACTTTCAATTAGTGGTCTTAGGGGTTAAGAAAATTCCAGAATAATCTATGAATCCTTTCCCCAAGTTTTTGCTATGTATTCTCCAGATTTAAGGACAGAACTTTGTATGTTCATACAGTCACAAGCAGTGGCAACTATCCAGATACGCAGTCAACAGTGATCATACACGAAAAACAATTAGAATCTCATTTCAGAGATGTCAGAATGTGAAACTGAAACAAACAAACAAAAAAACTGGGTTCTCAGAATTGATAAAATATGCTAAATGAGTCAGAAGACAAAAAGAAATATAACCTAAGATAGACAGCTCTAGAATTTTTCTAATAGGTTCTTGCCTTCCTCTCTTTTTAAGAGTAACTTTTACCAAGCTATCTTCCTAAAATGGTTTCACCACATTGAAACTCAGTGAAAAAGAAACCTTTTTAATGGTATCTTCTTGCACAGCATTATTCCTTATAGGGCTTTCCTGGAGGCTCAGCACCAGTAAAGAACCTGCCTATCAGTGCAGGAGACACGAGCTCCATTCCTGATCCAGGAGGACTCCACGTGCCACGGAGCAACTAAGCCTGTGCACCACAACTACTGAGGCACACAGGCTAGCTGTGCTCTACAGCACGGAAGCTGCAACTACTGAAGCTCACACGCTATTCTAGAGCCCATGTTCTGCAATAAGAGAAGCCATTGCAATGAGAAACCTATGAACAGCAACTAGAGTGTAGCCCCCACTTGCTGCAACTACAGAAAAGCCTGCGTGACAATGAAAACACAGGATAGTAAAAAATAAATAAATAAAATTATTTTTAAAAATTACTCTGTATAAAATAATATGCAGAAATTTCAGCTTTATTGCTCAACTCCCTATGATATCTTCAACCTTCCTCTCCAGTCTATTTCTGATCATAGTCTTTGCCTCAATTCAAGAGTGGGAAAAGAAATGATAACTGGAAGAAACCATCCATTAGACTTAGAAGCCAAGAACAAATTCACATATGAACATGAACCAATTACACTAAAAAAATCTATAGATGAAAAAATCTTGTTTCCACATGGCATGCAAATATCCATATTTTTTCACAGCATCTCTACTTGTCCAAAAGACAATTCTTTTTTATATCATCCCAAACACTCTATCAGCCTTCGCCAACTCAGTAAGTGGCAATGCCATTTTAATAGATGCTCAGGCCAGGACTTTAGTGTCACCCTTGACTTCCTCCTTTCTCTACCTCACATCCAATCCACTAACAAAATCCTTTTAAGGAGCTTCCCTGGTGGCTCAGATGGTAAAGAATCTGCCTGCAATGTGGGAGATCAAGATTTGATCCCTGGGGAAGGGAATGGCAACCCATTCCAGTCAGTACTCTTGCCTGGAGAAGTCCATGGACAGAGGAGCCTGGCAGGCTACAGTCCATGGGGTAGCAAAAGAGTTGGACACCACTCAGTGACTAACACTTTCACTTTCTTTCATTGAAACGCAACATTTACAGTACTGAGCCATTTCTCACCACTTCCACTAACATCTTCCTGGCTGAAGCCACCATAATGTGTGGTCTGGAAAACAGCCACTAAACTAGTCTCTCAGTCCTCCAATGAGGATCTCTCCTGCCAATGAATTATCCTCCCCTTAACAGCCAGTGATCTTTTAATAATGTTCAGTTCAGTTCATTCGCTCAGTCATGTCCGACTCTCTGCGACCCCATGAATCACAGCACGCCAGGCCTCCCTGTCCATCACCAACTCCCGGAGTTCACCCAAACTCATGTCCATAGAGTCGGTGATGCATTCCAGCCATCTCATTCTCTGTCGTCCCCGTCTCCTCCCGGTCCATACTATTCCTGAAAATGTTTGCCATCTTACATAAGCCCTAAATGAATATCAGAACAATGGCTTCCTCCACCTCCTCCGTCTACCTAACTCAACTGCTCTAGTCATACTGACCTCCATGCTATTTTCTGAATATACTTGACTGCTTCTATCTCAGGGCTTTTGCACTTGCTGGTCCCTCTCCTGGAATACTCTCCCTTAAAATCTGTTTATGGCTTGATCCTTTCTTGCAGATTGCTGTTCAAATATAATCTAATCCAAGAGGCTTTCTCCAATGCCTTACATAATCACGTCCTTTGTCTCTCTACCCTAACTTTATTCTTCTTTAAAGCACTTACAACACCTGTCATAATACACATTTATCTCTTTATTGTGCACAAAAGGTACTCTGTTAGCTTTGTCTCTCTTGTGTAGTACTACATTCCTGAGAGTCTAGGGCTGCTTCGCATAGTTTGTTGAATGAATGAGTTCATCTCAGCTCCCCTTTGCTACCTTAGTATGTACATCTTATACTGAGTATGTGCTGAGCATGAATGCACTTCAAATTTATACCTGAATAATTTTCATTAAACATAATCACTAAATTTAAGCTTTTAAATCAGGTGCATCATCTATCTCAAAGCAGGAAGAAAACCTAGCTAATAAGAATTACTAAACTCTACAAGTAAAAAAGCAACATCACAGAAAAATATATATATATAAATAGGTAATCAATGAGTACCCAATATCCTTCAACTGAATCCAGAGTTGTTAAGATATGTACTCATAATTACTTAAGTATTAGTACTCTTATTCTACCCACTCATAAAGTATTAAGCAATATTCTGCCTTTTAGATTCAGATTTAATGAAAGTTGCTCAGTTGTTTCCAACTGTTTGTGACCCCATGGACTGTATCATGGACTATACAGTCCATGGAATTCTCTAAGCCAGAATACTGAAGTGGGTAGCCTTTCCCTTCTCCATGGGATCTTCCCAACCCAGGGATTGAACCCAGGTCTCCTGCATTGCAAGTGAATTCTTTACCAGCTGAGCCACAAGGGAAGCCCTAGGATATTTAGGATATTAACAGAGAAGGCAATGGCAAGCCACTCCAGTACTCTTGCTTAGAAAATCCCATGGATGGAGGAGCCTGGTAGGCTGCAGTCCGTGGGGTCGCTAAGGGTCGGACACGACTGAGCGACTTCACTTTCACTTTTCACTTTCACACATTGGAGAAGGAAATGGCAACCCACTCCAGTGTTCTTGCCTGGAGAATCCCAGGGACGGGGGAGCCTGGTGGGCTTCCGTCTATGGGGTCACACAGAGTCGGACACGACTGAAGTGACTTAGCAGCAGCAGCAGCAGCCTATACTAAACCAAATAAATTACTCTGGCACCCTAACATAAGTAAACATGGCATTAAGTTACAGGCCTTGGAAAATGTTAATCTTTTGGCAGGAAATAAATTTTTATCAGCTATTCAATATTTGGGCTTCCCAGGTGGTGCCTTTAAGGGACTTGGGTTTGAACCCTGAGTCAGGAAGATCCCCTGGAGAAGGGCATGGCAACCGACTGCAGTATTCTTGCCTGGAGAATCTCATGGACAGAGAAGCCTGGTGGGCTACAGTCCATAGGGTCACAAAGAGTGAGAGACAACTGAAGCAACTTAGCACATGTGTATTCAAGATTTTAAAACTCCCAACAAACAAGTCTAGGACAAAGAGCCTTCTCAGATGACTATCAAGCACAGAGAAGAGTTAACATCTATCCTTCTCAAACTATTCTGAAAAACTGCAGAGGAAGCAACGCTTTCAAACCAGTACTATACAGCCAGCAACCTCCATACCAAAACACACAAGTGAAAGTCACTCGGTCATGTCCAACTCTTTGTGATCCCATGGACTATACAGTCCATGGAATTCTCCAGGCCAGAATACTACAGTGGGTAGCCTTTCCCTTCTCTGGGGGATCACCCCAACCCAGAGATTGAACCCAGGTCTCCTGCATTGCAGGTGGATTCTTTACCAGCTGAGCCACAAGGGAAGCCCAAGAATAATGGGGTGTGTAGCCTATCCCTTCTCCAGATCTTCCCGACCCAGGAATCAAACCAGGGTCTCCTGCATTGTAGATGGATTCTTTACCAACTGAGCTATCAACAAAGACAGCACATAAAAAATTACTCCCAATATCACTGGTGAACATCCACCCAAAAATACTCAACAAAAAAGTTTCAAACCAAACTCAACAGTACTTTAAAAAGATCATATGCCACAATCAAGTGGGGTTTATCTCAGGGATAAAAGAATGGTTCAAGATCCACAAATCAATCAATGTGATACTCATTAACAAACTAAAGAATAAAAACCATATAATAATCTCAATAGATACAGAAAAGCTTTAAACAAAATTCAACATCCCTTTATGATAAAATCTCAACAAAATGGGAATAGAGAGAAGATATCTCAACATAATAAAAGCCATATATGACAATTCCACAGCTAACATCACACTCAATGGTGAAAAGCTGAAAGCATTTCCTCTAAGATTAGGAAGAAGACAAAGATGCCCACTCTCGCCACTGTCTAGGATTCAACACAATATAGGAAGTCCTAGCCATGGCAACCAGAGAATAAAAAGAAATAACAGGCATCCATTTTGGAAAGAAGTAAAACTGTCACTCTTCGCAGATGACATATACTATACAAAGAAAATCCTAAAGACGCCACTAAAAAGTACCGAAACTCATCAATGAAAGTGTTAAAGTTACAGGATAAAAATTTAATATGTAGAACTCCACTGCACTTCTCCTCCCTAACAACAAACTATCACAAAGAGAAACTAAGAAAACAATCCCATTCAAACTCACATCAAAAAGAATAAATACTGAGTAATAAATCTAACTGAGGAGGGAAAAGATCTCTATTTGGAAAACTCTAAGACATTCATGAGAGAAACTGAAGACAATGCACACAGATGTGAAGATATATCATGATCATGGATTGGAAGAACTAATATTGTTAAAATGACCATACTACCCAAGGCAATCTCAGATTCAATGCAATCTCTAACAAAATACCAATGGCATTTTTCACAGAACCTGAACAATTCCAAAATTTGTATGGCAGCACAAAAGACCCTGAACAGCCAAAACAATCTTCAAAAAGAAGAACAAAGCCAGAGGCATCACATTTCCTAATTTTAAACTATACTATGTACAAAGTTAGTCATCAAAACAGTATGGTATTAACACAAAACAGACACACAGACCAGTGGAACAGAACAGAGAATCCAGAAATGGATACACACTTATGGGCAATTAATTAATTTGTAATAAAGGAGTGAACAATATACAATGGGGAAAAGACAGTCTTCAATAAAGGATGATGGGAAAATTAAACAACTAGAGGCAAAAGATTCAAACTCAACAATTTCCCACACCATGAACAAAAATAAAATCAAAGTGGATTAAAGACTTAAATGTAAGACCTGAAAATAAAAAATTCTTGAATAAAGCTCTTTGACATCAGTTTTTTTTTTTGTTTTCTCAGATTTGTTTCCTCAGACAAGGGAAACAAAACCAACCAAATGGGATTATATCAAACTAAAGAGCTTTTGCACAGTGAACGGAACTGTCAACAAAATGAACAGGCCATTGACTGACTGGGAGAAGATACTTACTTGAAAACAATATATCCCATAAGGAATTAAAAACTTAAAAGAACTCAACATCAAAAACACAAAGAACCTGATTTAAAAATAAGCAGAGAATCTGAACAAACATTTTTCGAAAAACATACAAATGGCCAACAAGCACATGAAAAGATGCTCAACATCACTAAGTATCAGGGAAATGCAAGTCAAAACAATTATATATCACATCAGACGTGTAAGAATGGCTATTATCAAAAATGATAACAAATAATAAGTGTTGGTGAGGACGTGGAGAGACGAGAACCCCAGTGCACTGTGGATGGGAATGTAACAGTGCAGATACTATGAAAAAAATTATGGAGATTCCTCAAAAATTTAAAAGCAGAACTACCATATGATCTGCTAATTCCATTCTTGGACATTTATCCAAAGAAAATAAAACAGTCAAAAAGATATATGCACTCTCATGTTTCACTGTATCATTATTTATAATAGCAAAGATATGGAAGCAACCTAAGTGTCAATCAACAGATGAATGAATAAAAAAGATGTGAGATACACATACATATTCCACACAACAGAATATTACTCGGCCATTAGAAAGAATAAAACTTTGCCATCTGCAACAACACACATGGACCTACAGGGAATTATACTATGTGAAATAAGTAAGAAAGAGAAAGACACATACTGCATGATTTTACTTATATGTGGAATCTAAAAAACAAAACAACCCAGCTAAACAGAAACAGTCATAGATACAGAGAACAAAGCTGTTAGAAGAGGGGAGGTTACTGAGAGGATAGAAACAAGTGAGGGAGATTAAGAGTACAATGAAACGTACAGTGTGGGGAATATAGTCAATAATTATGTGATACATTCATATAATAACAGATGGTAACTAGACTTATTATGTTGATTATTATGTACAAAAATACTGACTCATGAAGTTGTGCGACAGGAACTAATATTGTAGGTCAATTATATTTCAAAAATAAACAAACAAAAATCATAGAAAAAATTGTAAGATTTGTGGTTACCAGAGGCAAGTGGTGAGGGAAGGAGAATTGGATAAAGGAAGTCAAAAGAATGAGAAGTCAAGTGGGCCTTAGGAAGCATCACTACGAACAAAGCTAGTGGAGGTGATAGAATTCAGTTGAGCTATTTCAAACTCTAAAATGTGATGCTGTGAAAGTTCTGCATTCAATAAGCCAGCAAACTTGGAAAATTTGGCCAGCAGTGGCCACAGGACTAGAAAAAGTCCATCTTCATTCCAATCCCAAGGAAAGGCAATGCCAAAGAAGGCTCAAACTACCACACAATTGCACTCATCTCACACGCTAGCAAAGTAAAGCTCAAAATTCTCCAAGCCAGGCTTCAACAGGACATGAACCGTGAACTTCCAGATGTTCAAGCTGGATTTAGAAAAGGCAGAGAAACCAGAGATCAAATTGCCAACATCCACTGGATCACGGAAAAAGCAAGAGTTCCAGAAAAACATCTACTTCTGCTTTATTGACTATGCCAAAGCCTTTGACTGTGTAGATCATAAAACTGTGGAAAATTCTGAAAGAGATGGGAATACCAGACCACCCTGCCTGCCTCCTGAGACATCTGCATGCAGGTCAAGAAGCAACAGTTTAGAACTGGACATGGAACAACAGAGTGGTTCCATATTGGGAAAGAAGTTTATCAAGGCTATTTACTGTCACCCTGCTTACTTTACTTATATGCAGAGTACATCACACAAAATGCCAAGCTGGATGAAGCACAAGCTGGAATCAAGACTGCCAGGAGAAATATCAAATAACCTCAGATGTGCAGATAACACCACCCCATGGCAGAAAGCAAAGACCTAAAGAGCCTCTTGGTGAAAGTGAAAGAGAAGAGTGAAAAAGTTGGCTTAAAATTCAACATTCAAAAAAAGAAGATCATGGCATTCAGTCCCATCACTTCATGCAAATAGATGGGGAAACGAAACAGCGAGAGATTTCATTTTCTTGGGGTCCAAAATCACTGCAGATGGTGACTGCAGCCATGAAATTAAAAGATGCTTGCTCCTTCGAAGAAAAGCTATGACCAACCTAGACAGTGTATTACAAAGCAGAGTCATTACTTTACCAACCAGGGTCCATCTAGTCAAAACTATGATTTCTCCAGTAGTCATGTATGGATGTAAGAGTTGGGCTATAAAGAAAGCTGAGTGCCGAAGAATTGATGCTTTTGAACTGTGGTGTTGGAGAAGACTCTTGAGAGTCCCTTGGACTGCAAAGAGATCCAACCAGTCAATCCTAAAGGAAACGAGTCCTGAATATTCATTGGAAGGACTGATGCTGAAGCTGAAACTCCAATACTTCAGCCACCTGATGCAAACAACTCCTTGAATGCTGAGAATTCCTGATGCTGGCAAACATTGAAAGCAGGAGGAGAAGGGAATGACAGAGGATGAGATGGTTGGATGGCATCACCGACTCAATGGACATGAGTTTAAGCAAGCTCCAGGAGTTGGTGATAGACAGGAAAGCCTGCAGTGCTGCGGTCCGTGAGGTCACCAAGAGTCAGACACAACAGTGCAACTGAACTGACTGAGGGATGGAATGCAAACATGATTGATATAATTAACACTGCTGTTAATTATACATGAGAGTTGTTGTAAGAGAGTCAATACAAATCCTAAGAGTTCTCATCACAAGGGAAAAATTTTTTGTCTATTTTTTTAGTGTTGTATCTACATGAGATGATGAATGCTCACTAAACTTACTGCAGCAATCATTTTATGATGAATCATGTATGTAAGTCAAATAACTATGCTGACCACTTTAGACTGGTGTTGTATATGTCAATTATATCTTGATAAGCAGGAAGGAAAAAGTTAACTATTGAACTGGCTTAGAAGGTTCACTGAAAACTTGTTTAGTATTCCATATTCTGAAAAGTAAAACAAAACTCAAATCTAAATGAATCAAAGAGTCTTATAAATTGCCTTCACTATACTCAAGCACTGTAGGTCTAAGATTTGCCTATGTTTCTCTCTCTCTAAAAATAAGCCCAGGCAGGAGATGCACGCTTAAAGAAAAGCACTGCAGTCTTTACACTAAGATTATCATAGTAAGAGTGCACTACACTACCTAGAGAAAACCTGTAACATCAGTTAATCTTCCTCAGCAGTAAATGTTATATTTGATTCTAGAGCTACCAAACAAAGGTTGTTCAATAAAAAATTATGCTAATCTATAGCAATTACCCAGAAAAACAAAGAAGTTTTGATATCTAAAGTTCTTTAACTAAAGAAAAATGTTTACCTAACCATTAAAGTTCTTTTAGTGAAATTTCACTTCAACAGTAAATTATTAAAGACATATTTATTAATCTGTAAATCTGGGATTATCTGTAATTCTGAGAGACCATGTTAATTCAAATTAAAAAAAAACAATAACAAAACCCAAACATGGTATTGAAATGTATAAAAAATGAAGTTGATTACCATTTAGTTTTAAGAACAATGAATTCATTAATTCTATCCATAAATAGAAATTAATTGTAATCTAGCATGGAAAATAAATGCTCATCTCTCCCTGCTTACAATTAGCTCATAGTAAGCTGTTCTTTGGAACAAAAATAAACAGCTTAAGTTTCAAAGAGGAGCCACAAAGCACTGAAGTGACATTTTTCTCAGGTCCTGCTGCAAAGCTTTCTTGTATTAGAGAACCATAACACTAGACAACAACAACAGACAGGCATATTTAAATGCTCAAACAGATATGTGGGAATCCAAGGTGATTCAGTGGTAAAGAATCGACCCTGCAAATGCAGGAACCACAGGAGACACGGGTTCAATCCCTGGGTCTGGAAGATCCCCGGAAGGAAGAAATGGCAACCCACTCCAGTACTCTTCACTAAAAAACCCCATGGACAGAAGAGCCTAGGGGGGCTACCACTCATGGGGTCACAGAGAGTCAAACACAACTAAGCAACTGAACACAGTACATAGATAAATAGGTAAGAAATGTTTTATTCCTAAATAAAGTTTCAAATTAAGTGTGGCTTGAAGCCAAACCACAACTTCCTCTGGGAACTGTGGATTAACTTCTTACTCTTAGACTTCCCTCATTACTCCTTACAGTTATTGGCCCACAAGGTATTTTATCTTATTTCCCCTAAGGACTTCAGCACTAATGAGTCGAGTTAAGACCAACAACGTAGGCTGCTAACCGAGTAATTGGAAAATACCCTTTTCTCATTTTCCTTTCCAACACACACAAACACACACACACACACTCTCTCTCTCTCTCTCTTATTCACTGACCCGTTCCCTTCCTCCAAGTTGATCAGGAAAACAAGGGCAGGAAACAGTATAAATGATTCCATGAAAGCAGTTTACGTAAAACCGAATACAATGTACACAGAGCTCAGCAGAGTTCTGATGTATAGGACTGTTTTCCAAGCCAAAATATTACTTACAAGAACTTTGGCAGAAGCATTAAAGTAAGAAACAAAGAAAACAATGTAGAACATACAAGGAAAGTCACTTACTGTGTATCATCTTCAAGTCATAAAGTTTTGCACTTAATATGTCTTCTCTTATGATCTTTTTTCTGTAAACATCAATAAAGAGATGAAATAATAGAAAACTGTTACTCTGCTCATTTATTTTCAATCCACTGCCCACAACAATGAAAGCTATTATGCAGCAAGTTTTAAATTTTAGCAAAGAAAGCATGATGAGTTGGACTCACTTAGCTGCCACTCTCCACTCCAATGACTACAAAGGAGATTCACTAACATGAAATAAACACTACTGCAATCCCTTTCCCTGGAACTAGTGGAAAGTATCAGAAAGAGGAGTCTTACATCTTTAGAAGGGAGAGGCAACACCAAATGGGTTATTTTCTAAGTGCTGGAAATGAGGCCTACGTCTTATAAATACAAGACTGAATGAGAGGAATTCTAAAAAACATCCAAAAGACTCCAAAAAGAATCTATAGGAAAAATCTAGTAACTGACAGATTTACCGTGAGAGAAATCATTAATGGTCTGACTTGGTGGGCAAAAGCAAATTATTATTTTGCATCTGTTACTTCCTTTTACCATCCCTCAACCACAAGTCCTTGAGAAAAAACATCTAAGCATGTGGACTACCTCAGGTGTGTCCGACCCACTGTATGACCCTGTTACAGGTCACATAATAATGAGCACTGCACTCTCAGGAGGAGCCAAGAGGACTGGGTAATTCTGAAAAAACGCCTATCTATGACAATGCCATAACCAAGAATAGGAGATGAATGAAGAATAAAGCTAGCAAAAGGTACTTATTCATTATTCCTGGGGATAATGTGTTATTTACTAAGCAAACATAAATGGAAGAGTCAAAGCTGACCCAAATATAATTAAAAGAAACTGTACATAAAATTTGCTCTATTGAAGTTATTAACTTGGGTTTATGGGTGGGCTCTTGAACTGAGTGTTCCACAAATCCCTTAAAATCTACGAACTTTTGTCTGTAAGTATATCTTATGACGTATCTTTTCAGGTAGAAGTTCTCTACAGTTTTCTTCAGATTACTAAAGTCTGTAACTTCCCAAAAGTTAAGATCCAGAGAGCTACACAGTCATAAATAAGTGGCACAATTCAGTAAATCTCAAGGAATATTGTCAATGTTTTTAGTAATACATTTACTCTCTTATGGTATTTGTATTTTGATGAAATGTACTAATGAACCATAGATTTCACTATGAATTTCATAATATACTGACTTAATACAACTTTGCAGCAGCTCTAAATATAGTTCAGATCAAAAAGGCGTTAAATTTTTTAAGTACTACAACAAGCTATTTTCAGTAATAAATCTCCAGTACACTACTAATTCAATTAAAAATTACCTTCATACCCGTTAAACTTGAGTTCTAAGTATTTCTAGGCAATTATGTTTTAACAATAGTAGCTAAGTAATCCAAACATGTTTAAAATGTTTTTCAAACATAAACATTTGTTACAGTACTAGCAAGTGTCTGCTACAACACAAAGAAGCAAAAGGAGAAAAATAATAGTTTCAATTACAACAGTCTCATGAAGAATGCTATACTGTATCATTAGTTACTTTCTATTTTCTGTCCATAAATACTAGAGCAATTACTCAAAATGTGGGCTGTACACCAATGCTTATGCATAATGGCTTGTTTTTTTACATGGCTATAACTTTTATCTTCTAAAGTATCAATCTATAACAAACTAGGAAAAAACTAAAATAAAAAACTAATTCATCAGAGACAAAAGTCAAATAAATTATATTCTCAGATTTCATCTGGTCTGTCCTTAAATTATCAAGGGAATGCTTTAAAAGAATTATATACATTGAAATTTCACATCATTTTTTAAGCACTCTCTTTTTTCTTATTTGCTAACTTCTGATTCTACACAGTTGGATTCCATTCCTAAAACTCATCAGTAATGAGTTTAATTATTAAATTAAACTGAAACTAACCTCATACAGCTTTTAGAATTTTCCTGACAGGATAGCTGTTTCTTAAAAGAGCTTTCATTTTGCTTGTCATTTGTTTCTTTCAACTGTCTTTTTACTTGAACCTGTGAGAAAAGCAAAATCATCTATTCAGAGTGATAATATGGGATCACAAATAACCTATACATTTCCCTTGAAAGAACAAAAAATTAAAGAAGCATACCATCTAAATTAAAGTATAGCCCAAATACATATGTTTATTAGTTCAAGTATGCTAAACTATAAACTAAGTATTTGTGCTAAGCTCTGGGGAAACAAAACAGTGAGAGAGAGGCATGCAAATGAGTTATGAGAGTGCTCAAAACAGAAATATAAACATAGATCTTATATATATATATATGTAGAACTGATTTCATCTGACGATACCAAAGACGACTTTTAAAGAGTAGATAATTTCTGAGTTGGTCTTAAAGAATGAATAGGAATTTGTCTAAGGAAAAAATATATTCTAAATGGAGGGAACACAGTTATAAAAAGAGTGCAAAGACGTCAATGTGGATGTGGAAGAAAAAGTTAGCAGGATATGAAACTGATGTAATATACTAGGACCAGAGGGTAAAGACCTTGAAAAAGAAAATAATTCTATAGAAATCAGAAAATAAATGAAGGTTTACAAGTAAGTGAATGAAATGATCAAATTTGCTTTTTTTGACAGTGATATGGAGAATGAACCAGTTAAAGAGAAACTATAAAAGCCAGGAAACTGGAAGGAAGCTCGTGTAACAGTGTAGAACTATACTGTATGAGACAATAGTTACTAGCCATACACTATTTAGCATATGAAAATGTGGCTGGTTTAAAAAGAGATGTAAGTGTAAAATATATACTAGATTTCAACAAAAACAATAGGAGATAAAATCCTTCAATAACAATTCTAAAATACTACATATTGAAATAATACATTAAATGTTAAAACAAAATATAAAAATTCATTTTAACTGTTTCTTTTTGTTTTTTTAATGTAGCTACTAAATGTTTACAGTGGTTTGTACTGATAGTATATTTCTATTGGCAGAACAGATCTAGTTGACAGCCTGAGGGTCCACAGAGAGGTAATGAAATGGAATGAATTTAAGACACTGTGCAGAAAGAGGAGGTAAAAATAATGAAAAGAGAAAAAATGGAAAATTCCAGAGGCTTTTGATCTGGGTGACTGGGATTACAGTACCATAGGAGATCCAACCAGTCCATTCTAAAGGAGATCAATCCTGGATGTTCACTGGAAGGACTGATGCTAAAGCTGAAACTCCAATACTTTGGCCACCTCATGTGACGAGTTGACTCACTGGAAAAGACTCTGATGCTGGGAAGGATTGGGGGCGGGAAGAGAAGGGGACAACAGAGAATGAGATGGCTGGATGGCATCACCGACTCGATGGACGTGAGTTTGAGTGAACTCCGGGAGTTGGTGATGGACAGGGAGGCCTGGCGTGCTGTGATTCATGGGGCCGCAGAGAGTCGGACACGACTGAGCGACTGAACTGAACTGAACTGAAACTGAGGTTGGCAGAGGGGCTGGGAATGAGATGAGTTTGGGGTTTGTTAATGTTTAGATTCCTTTGGTATTCTAGACAGAGATGTCCAACAATTGATTGAAAATATAAGCAACTGTGCATGTCTCACTCAAGTTTAATTGTAAAGGGAAAAGGATAATAAAGATTTAAAAGAAGTAAAAGGGCAAAGAAAGATATTAAGAGTATATAGATAATATCAATATGATAAAAAATACATTTTAAGTTTAACAAAATTAGATTAGCACTGTCCCAAACCTTTAAGTAACATTCAAATCCTATTAAATAAAACACATCTTATTCCAAGCAACAGAACAAAATTTTACAGAGTATCTTTGGAGGCTAATTCACAAAACATAATATATATGTGTGTGTGTATACACACACACATAGTCTAGAAAAACAGAGAACACATCTTTCAGAGAAGTTATGCTTTATAATTTTAATATCACAATCTGCATAATGCCGGAGTTACACAATTAAACATGCAGGATCTTTTACATATGTCATTTTATTTGAATTGTAGTCTCATTTGTACGTTATGTCACTGAGACTCATCTGGAGAAAATAACCAAAACAAATTATAAACACCTACAGTAGGAATATTTAATGTTTAAATAGTTTTGCATTGCTTACATACCCCTTTCTACTCGCAAAAATAACAACCAGTCTTGCTGATACTTGGGAAGTTTGTCTTTCCCATTAATGGCATCATTTATGTATATTGTATATCTTCATTTTTAACTTTCATTTTTACAGTACCATTCCTGATTTATCAGCAATAACGTCAAGAAATCTCTTTCCCACACATTTCACTTTACTTACTACTTACTCTTTTCTACTTTTCACTGGTTATTCATCAATTTAGGAATATTATTTCTATTTCTTTCTTCTTTTTTAGGTAAGCCAAAAATAAATGTGAATACAAATCATAATCATGGTTCATAATCAAATAACATCAATGTGATGTGTGCATCTCAAGAACATGATCAGGATTAAGCATTACAATAAAACTGTACTGAACAAAAGAAAAGTTATCTGCCCATAATAACTGTGAAACTATGAGAAGTCCTTCCCGTCCTTCTCAAGATTTTCAAACTCCCATATTTTTCTCCAATTAAACCATTTCCTTCAAGTACCGGCACTTAAGGACAAAGATACCATTTTATATTTAATTTTACTCGTTTCATCTTCTCAACATTATATGCTTTTCATGAAAACATAATTTTCAGGTACTCTGGACTTTTTTGTGGGGGTCTGTGGGGGTTTGTCTCTGAATCTAATATCCCATTCATTTATTTAATGAAGATTAAACACATTAAACTTAGTTAATTCACAATACATTCAAATATCTATTAAAGCAAAATCATCTCAATTAAGTTTACACAGTTCATTCTGCAAAATAAACTCTAAACCTTACCTTAACACAACCTTCTGATACACTGAATTTAAACACCGCCTGAAAAGGTTTCCGGTCAATAGGACACGAAGGCAGTGTCTGAAAAATCATTAAGAAATTATAACTTTACAAATGTCTCTTTAAAATAGGTCAAATTAAACTATAACATTTATGGTAAGTTTTTCACTGGAAAAGGAAACAACAGAAAAAAATTTTTTCTTCTTTCAAAGATAAAGATGAAACACTTTCCATCTGTGTCATGACACAAATAAATACCGTAATTTAAAAAAATTCATTCAAACATTTACTGAGCAACTGTATGCTGCTGCTGCTACTGCTAAGTCACTTCAGTCGTGTCCAACTCTGTGCGACCCCATAGACGGCTGCCCACTAGGATTCCCTTTCCCTGGGATTCTCCAGGCAAGAACATGGAGTGGGTTGCCATTTCCTTCTCCAATACCGTATGCTAAAGAAGTGGAATACAATGAACAAGAGAAAGAAGATCACTGTTATCAAGATAATACCTATTAAGACCTGCGGCCCAGTTGAGAACTACAACTAAAATGAAAGGAAGCTGGGCTGAAATCATTAGTTCTGTGATCCAAAGCACTTGAGAAATTCTAAATAAGCTGTAACAGGAATGGCTTGGACAGGTCCCTCACAGATTTTAATATTCTATGCCAATATTTCCCGCCAAAGAAATCTTGAATAAGCATCTGCCCTAGCAATTTAAAAGGGAAAAAAAATGTAGATATGAAGAAAAGGAAAGATTTCTTCACTCCTCCCTCAGTCACATAGGTACCCTTTCCAGAAGTAGTTTCTTACATATCTTTTTGGAGATATCAACGTTTATACATAACACATGTTATCTTTTAAATAAAAAACTCAGATGCTGAACTGACTGTTGTATTTCTCTTAATTACCTATCTTAGATTGGTAATTCTTAGATTGGCTCATATTACTATTTCACAGCTGCCCCATTCTTAATATGTATGTCATAACAGTTTTGATTTATATCTCCTTTTATATAATTTGAAAATATTTTCATACTTAAGGGCTCTTAAACAATCCTTTTCTTTAAACCGTCTATTCATGTCTTTTGCCTAACTTTTTTTTATTAGTTTGCTGTTCCTTTACAAACTGCATTAGGCTTTCTTTATAGATTAAGAAAAATTGTCCTCTGCCCACTCTAATTCTAAATCTTTATTTTGACACAAGTATTATTTCCTGTACTTTCAAAATTAATATGCATCAACTCTTAATTAACAGTTTCTCTGGTAGTATTATTAAATGTTTATATAAGGAAAGGTTTATATTATTTAAATATTTTAAGATAAAGTATGTCATCTACTAGGGTAAAAGGGAACTTTCTGCAGTCTGTGAAGACCATCCTAAAAGGTGTTATTTTAATACCTATGGTTTTAAAAGTAAATCAGGATTCTAACAACTTAATAGTAATAGTCTAAGAGAAAAGACAGTAATCAAGTTTTGATAAATAATCCTATATTCCCTAGTGGAAAAATGTTGATTTTTGCTTTTCTGGACTTTGGCACAAACCAAGATAAACCAAGTACAAGCACAAGAGAATGTGTGTGGCCCATGATCATATAATACATTTTCACAAAAGCTTGTGAGTTACTTTGGGAGCAGCCAAAACATAAACTGAATTACTTTTCACTACCCTGCTAAAAAGTGATTTTTCTTTTCCTAAGCAGGGAGGCCTTGATCCAATGCTTTACACCGTATTTGAATTAGGAAATGTGACCTTCCTCACTATATTAAATTGGTTCAGATTGGTAGAACCCACCTCAGCTTACTTCCAAGTACCATGGATTTAGGATGCTACGACTTTCCCTTCAGAAAAATTTGACCTTAAAAACCCACTACAAGGAACAACAAAGCTGTCCATACCTTTTCAATAATGCATTGCCAATAGCAATTCTAGTTCAAAGAACTCATCATCATAACTATGTGACTATTGTTTATATTAGCATTTACTGCATAAAATGTCTTAGCCTAGAAGTTGTATTAACACATTTATAACTCAAAAGAATACTCTATCATGGAAACCTTTAAGAACTTACTTTTATTGAAGTTTCAAAATGCATTTCCTATTTTAAAGGCAAATTTAGGTAAGTATTCATTAAATACATAAAATAATAATAAATTTTTGCTCCCTTCATTAAAAAAAAAACCTATTAAAATAGATGTGTAAGGGCTCTGTATCTACTTTCTATTTTCATATTCTGCCCTGTCTATGCGTGCGTGTGCTTAGACGCTCAGTCATATCCAACTCTTTGTGACCCCATGGACTGTAGCGCACCAGACTCCTCTGTCCATAGGAGTTTTCCAGGCAAGAATACTGGAGTGGGCTGCCATTTCCTCATGTTTAATGTTAAGCAAATTACATAGCCTTTCTATGTCTCTTTTGTGAAAATGGGGATAATAATCATCTCTGAGGTTTCTGCAAGAATTAATGGCATACACTAAGCATTATGTAAAGTCTTCCAAACGTCAACTGGCTTTATAGCACTAACAATAAAAAGGCTTGGTTCACTAATGAAAAGAAAACTCACAATATGATGTACATATACATGTAAGAGACAAATTGTTAATGTTTCAATTGGACTTTTCAAAGTTCATGACATATATGGACATTAATGACTATTTTTATATCTATTTCAAGTTGTAACACTACGATCCAAAAAGAGTCACTGTGTTAAAGGAATTTAAATATTAGATATAAGTCAGATACACCAAACCTTTCTAAAACTCTGAAATTATATAATCTCACTTTCTTCTTTATTAAATTTCCTCTGTTGACATCAGCTAAATGACACTCTTTCCTTTACCATGTTCAAAGTATCAGAGTTCTAACCTGAGTCATTCCATTTTGATCTCTTATAGATACATAAAGAGTTTTAAATAAGATTTTGATTTTGTTCTTTTTTCCGTAAGCATAACTGTCATGGATATGTGTAAGGTTTCACGTGAAGAAAGGGTTTCACTGCTATTTAAAAAAGAAAAAAAACAAATAAAAAATAGTAGTTGGAAAACTACTGCTATATATTAAGATAACCTGTATATACTTATATTTCCTAAAGATAATCTAGTTAACACTAGAAAATAAATTAATAGATTTTCTTTGGCTCAGGCTTAGCCATTAGAAAAATTTCTTAAAAACAGATTAATAAAAAAAAAAAAGCATACATGAGAAAATAATCTAAAATAGACAAAATATCTTTTGCTATGGCTACTGAGAAATCATGATATCTATTTCTGACCTTAAAGCAGTTTAGCAAAGCATTTCAAAGGGGAAACAGAAAATTCAGTTATACTAAGTCTTCACAGCATGCTTCAGTAAATAGTGATTAAAGAAGAATTAAATGAAAAAAAAAATCGAAACAGATTTTTTAAAATTAAGTGGATCTTTAATTTTTCATTGATGTATAATCTAAGAAAAATATAAGAGTACCTTATATTAGCATATGCTAAACCTCAAAAACACCATCATTAATAGACACTAAAGCATAAAATTATATATCTATGATGATCAAATAGCTTTAACAGGGAAAAAGAGGTTTTAAATAATGGTTTGCATTGGCTTAACTTTAAAGCATTCCTGAGGATTCTTCATCCTCGTAATCCAGCAGATATTTGGAAAATCTCAAAGATATTCTAATCTTGAGTTTGTGTCACTGAAAATAACTAATTTAGTTTTTAAGTTGTATAGTTTTAAAAATTCACATTTAAAACTAATGAAATTTAAAAATACACTTAATTCTGCTTTAAAATGTATTTTTAGTTCTGAAGAAAATTATCCCAAACTTTACAACAAAAATAAATACACTTTCGTTATTCACCATTTTGAGTCTCTCTCTATATATATATATAATGATTCACCTATTTTAACTGACAATGACTTTTAACAATTTTAAAAGTATCTAGTTTCACAGTCAAAGTAATAGAATATCATTCAACTTTGTGATACAGCTACAAAATGAACAGAATTTGATCGCTACTTTACAGTGTAACGTGTATTATAAGAACAGAGCATACATTTTACTGTGAATGCTCTCTAGTAAAGTTGTATCAGTTAAGGAGGCGATTTCAATAGAAAAAATAATCTTCCTAATGATTTCAGTAAAACATACCCTAGTATTCTGAAGCGTTGTAAATTCCCAGCTCAGACAAACCCATATTTAAATGTAAGAACAGGAAACCTTCCTTATTTGGGAATTCAGGATTCTTGATTTCTAATATTTCTTGCTTCCTGCTGCTGCTCTATCCTCAATCACAAAGGCTGCCTACCGATAGCCCCTCCTAGAGAGAGAGAAGCAAGTGTTAAAGGTAAGTGCTTAAAGACTAAATCTCAGTACCTATGCTTTAGGTAGGTCTGTCGGTCCATGGGAATCTCTAAAACATCAATCTCTCTGATAAATAGAGCACATTATATAAAACTTCAGTTCAAAATCAACAAAAGTGATTTAGGAATTACATTATCACAGGTTGATGCTTATTTTAAAGCCATTCACCAGGACCTATCCTTTCGTCTTGATGGTCCCAAGATACGTAGTCTGGACCCCTAATGAAAATGCTCACCGGTAGTTAGCCTACATATACACTGCCACATTTAACCAGTTATTTCAAGATAGTCCTTGTCAATGCATATTAATGAAACTATTGTTCTTTATAACCCACTTTCAGGAATGTATCCCTACAAAACATATGGCTGTCATTGATTAACAACAAGAAAACAGTTTATCTATCTACTCAAAACAAACTCCTTCATTTTCTTAAAGATGTATTACAACAGTTGGATAGGATACTTTTAATCTTTTTTTATTTTGACATTTAATAGTTAGGACTTTCTTTTTCTAGCACGAAAAGAGAAAATCCCATGACTATCTATATAAATCATTTTACAAATTCTGACATTTAAAATTAGACTATACAGAAATATACATCCAACTGGTAAAAATAGAATATTAAATGAAAATCTATTACATATATGCTTTGGATAATGAGCATTCACAGTATAAACATATTCTTTTTCTACCAAAGGTTATACACCAAAGAGTTAACCTACAGAGTAAAAACAACTGGGAATTTGGAATAATCAGTCACAAATTCAAGTTCTAGAGAAATCAGAACTAGCAACCTCTCTAATCTACTTTAATGATGAAGATAGACAGCCCTGAACCACCTACTGCATAAGTTGCAATAATTAAATGAATTGATGTACTTAACAATGCTTTATAAAGATAAGGACTAATGGTAGTGCTCCACAGATATGTTTAAATTACTGTTCACTGAGAACTATGTAACAGATTTGGTTTAGTTCAGGAATAAAGAAAGATTAAATTTTAACAAAATCTGTTGGGAAAATCCAGGCAATAAAACTTTGCTGAATTATGTTACCGAACAATAATCAAATCATTAGAATGATTAGAATTTTTCTACCCGCTGCTTAAGTGAACATCTGTATAAAACACATCAGTAGTCAAGATATGTCAACTAGTCATATTTTTATTTTTTTGGTATTATTAACTCAAAACTATACTCCTCACCTGTCTGCATTGAACACTGTTGTTTGACTTCTTCAAGAATCATATCACCACAGTAAGACTCTTCATTTCTAGTCTCATGAGAGAAAAGATACCCTTGCCAATTGTCAAATTTTTATTTCATTAACCTTACTTTCTCAAACTGAAGCTGTCAGCAAGTTGAGGGAGGATAATTTGTTTATAGTAGGAAAGTTAATCACATTTAAAAATTACTTAAAAAATAAGGGGAATATTTACATTACTTAAAAGTGAAAAGAACCCCAGTGGATATCAAGAACCTCCTAATCATACATATCGCATATTCCTTTAAACAGAGTTTAAAAAAAAAAAAAACACTTTAAACAGTTCAAATATGAAACGTTTCCAAGTCCTCAAACTTTAACCTTTTAAGGGTCAAAATTTTAACCACTTCTTGACAACCTGTCAAACCATAAATCTTATTTTCTTAACGTGCGCGCGCACACATGTGTGTGTGTGTTACCCTATTGTCTATTGAGGACCATAATTATGATTGGCTGTGAAGACTATAGCCATGTGTCAAACTACTCTAGCCTTCACCTTTCTAATTATCTACTTTAAAATGTGCAAACTCAGACAATCAAGATTAAACTTATGTGTAAACTAAATGTCCTCAATATGTTTAGACTACATTTTTGCTCACAGTAAAAATACTTAAATTTCTAAGTAGCTGGTAAAGTTTAATGTATTGGTTCTATATATATTTCATCAGGTCAAAGGTCTCCTTTAGTTCCAGATTCTCAGTTCTAACATTGATGTTTTAAAATAGCAAGAATTTCAACTTTCTTAAAGTGCCAATTACTATATCTTTGTTTAGATTACTATTCTATTTCAAAATCATCATTTTTATTTTATAAACCAACAGGCTTACCATCTCTTGAGATCCTTGAAATTAAACACAGAGTATAGTAGACATGTTTAATTTCAATTTGTTCTAGTGTTCCTAATGGGAAGCCATTAGGCTCTGGGCCATGAAGATCATTTCCATCTTTCTGCCCTAGGTAAAGTAGATGCTATGCAATATCCAGCAACTAAATTCAGTTACTTACTCACTTTAAAGTCCTCATATAGCGTTTGTTTTAAATAACCACAGAATCAAAATTTTAGACCTTAAAGAAACTGAAACTAATAGTGACTTTGGATATAGGTATTTTAAGAACACGAGAAATTCGAGGAGTGTGTCCAAAATAAATATACTAGACTATTATATACTTTAATTCTACTTGTTTTTTATGGAGAATTTCCTCAATGCCTAAAATATTATGGTGACAGTAAATAAATGAGTTCTTCTTGGTTCTTGATAACAGTTCCAAATCATATTTTAGTGAATCTTGAGTATAAATCTCAGAGAGCTCAGCGGAAGTTCTGAAAGACAGAGAAGACTAGGAAGGTGACCCTGAATATATTTTGTACTTTTTTCTTATTATGTAGATTTCCAATCACTGTAAATCTCATTTTTGATTTCTAACTTCCTACTAGAAGTGAACATTAGTAAAATTTAAAACTATGGGTCAATTTTTAAAAAGTATTTGTATTTCAGGCTATCTCTTGAAGTATTTAGAAACAAATTAAGAGTTCAGGATCCTTGCCCTGAATAACAAATAACCATTAACACAGTAATTTAAATGAAAGAATATATATGAAAGCCTTATTAGCACAAGTCTGGCCAGTTACTAGAGACTGAATATGGACACTTATTGCTAAAACCAAAATCCAAAGTAAACTACATGCCTCTTTTTAAGAATAGGAGGAGGCTGAGGAAAAGGAGAAGAGAGATCTTAATAACTAATGGTCATGGATAACTACACTAGTAAATATGAAATCTGTTTCTATTCGTCAAAGCGCTTATATACCTCAAACATATCTAATTTTTTATCATACCAATAAAAGATTCAAACTGAAAATTTAGTTCAAATCCTAAGTGATTCTGTTAACCAGTATCCATTTATTGTTTATAATGAACATTTTACTAGAAGACCATGTTCTTGTTACTGCTCAACTTAAATGGCTTATTTAACTGATGTATGCTATTTCCATTATGGACAATGAAATAATTCAGAATATTCTGTTTATCCTCTACTTTCAAAGTTAACTACTTTTGTTTAAACTATATCCCAATTCCCCCACTCTCTAACACAATTAATGGTAGTACAGCAGATAAGTATTTTCTTTTTAAAGCAATTTGGCTTCAAAAAAATGTTTATATCCAAAGAAGTAACACAAAACAAGAAAGACATTACATGTGAGAAAAGTGCTGATTGTACCATTATGTATGTAACCAAGTATTTTCAACCTAAAAATATTCAGCAAGAGTTAAAAAACAGGCAAGTTTAGCACTATTTAGTAGAGTTGAATATGTACATAGTCTACAACCTAATAGTACCACTTTAAGATTCACACTCTAGAGAAACCAGAACTTGCACACCATGATAAAGCTAATGGTTGTATCAAAAATACACGGAGTGTAATGAAGGAGGTGAATCAAGTCTGTTTTATATATTCTAATCTCCAGAGAAAAACACACACTCAAATCACGGTTGTTGAACCTCCCTATCATGTGGTTACTGCATATAACCTTACAAAAAGCATCGAATTGAAGACTTCTGCCCAGCTAGTAACTGTTTCTCTCCTGGAAGCAAAAATGCTTCTATTTTTAAGATATCTAATCACAGAACAAACCATGGTGCACTAAATTTAACACAGATGAAATCATTAGTTGGGTGGCAGAGAAAAATATGCATTCTCATTTCATTCGTAAACACTCCTGCAAATACACAGGACTGTTCAGAATTATACTAAATAATTAAACTCAAAAGATTTTTTCCCAGAATACATTTTTCACCTATCCTGCCTTCACCTTTCTTGCCAAAGACCAGTTTAGACTTTTATCTAATTAGAACTGTCTCAAGGATACTATTAAGAATTCAAATGGTATAACAAATCTCTTTTTCCTCCTCCCAGAACTTGACCATAGTCAGTATAGTTATGTTCCCTTTTCCACAATTAATGAAATACAGGTAAGACACAGAACTGTGAAAACCCCAATTATGCAAAAGGCAATTAATTCTCATGTGCTTAAGTACAACAAACAATTTGAATGAAGCTAATACTAAAAATATTTTAAAGATTTATTTCCTTTACTTTTACACACTGACAAATTACTAACTCAAAAAATATAGCATGATCTGTGTGACAAGTTTTTATTTCACAATTCATAACAACAGGGCTCATAATGAATACTCACTGTACAGTAGTATCATGATCTACTTGGCACAAACTGTATCAACATAATATATTAAAAATTCCAAATTTTTCTATTTCTCAATCATTTACTATCTATGAAGAACCTCAATAATATCTCTAACTTTGAAATTAGTTCATAATACAGGAATTAGAAGATGCTGTTATAAATTTTACTTCTGCCTCTTAAGCTATGAGACCTTGGCCAAGTTATAGAATACAGAATCCAAGTTTCCTCATCTGTAAAATGGAAAGACACTGTTACATCTGTTCTGGTTATCCCACAAGGCTGATATAAGGAAGAAATTTAATAATCTATATAAAAATTCTCTGAAAAATATAAAACACAAAGCAGAGAGAAAGCATTATTAATAGTAAGCAGATACAATCACAGGAGCGTCAAGTACACTGAAGATGAATTACTGTGTTTCTACCAGAAAAAAATACCTCATCTATTTTCCAATAATTTTTTTAAGGTATGCATTTATAATTTTTGTATTACAAAGCACAAAATGCTGAATATATAAAATTTAGAAGAGAATATTTAACAAAATTGGAGCAATACAGAGACATTTGTCCTAACTGGAAAAAGACACATTACTGTGAAATAATTTATGAAAGGCAGTATCAAGTCTGTAGGTAGAATAAAATCATGCTAGGGAATTAAAATACAATAATATTTAATATTTAGACTCACCTCTGCCCATTTAAGAATACAGGTCAAGCAGAAGACATGATTACAGCTTTCTGGGAAACCAATTTCCTTCTCTAACAGGCAACTGAGACATATTGGACATCTATCAGCTTCACTGTACAACACACCAGTGGTAGCAGTATTATCTTTGTTTTCTTCACCTATAAAGTAAAGCAGTCATACATGCTTTCAATTTCTCTAGATTAAATGACTTATGTTTCTGGTAGTATGATGGACTTGATACTCTAAAGGGCCCTCCTTCTACAAAGCAATCAGATCTTAGATACACTGTAAGAAACAAACTTCTTGAGCACAATACCTCCAATGTTTACTAATTTAAATTTAAGGAGGAGTGAAAATAATTTTTCATGAATTTAATTTTAAAACAATAATCATACAATTTAAATATTTAAAAATTAAAAAAAGGTCATAGTAACAAATCTCCCAAGCAAATCCATCTCTATGTATTCAGTTCCACCCAACGCAACAAGTAACAACTGTTAAGCTTGTTCTGTGTTCTTCCAAAGACATAATGGAATGCACAGACAAGCAAATCCTAATACATATTCTTTTAAACCTCCTTCTTCAGACAAATGCTAGAATACTATACACACCAGTTTGAGTTTTTTGTTGTTGTTTCAATCTAAAGATGGGACAATCACTTGTTTTCAACCTTTGGCTACTGCAAACAATGAAAAACTTATTTCTCACTTTCAACAGTACATCAACTGGATAAATTCTTAAAAATGGAATTCTAAACCAATGTGTCTGTACATCTGTAATCTGAATAGATATTGCCAAAAACTATACCCCTTAGGGTTTGTACTCATTTAAACACCTACCAGCAATGTAACCAACACACAAGAAGCAAGCAGTGCTTGCTCAAAAGTGAAAGAAACTCTAAGATTTGACATAAAGTAAAACAAAAATAAAGAAATAGCTGAAATGTGACCAGTATATGCCAAGCAAATGGAAAACCTGAGATCACCCTGAGAACACGTTCATACTAGTGTTCAGAGCTGGAGACTAACCTTTAGGACCAACCCAGGTAGGGAAACTGACCCTGGGAGATTCCCCTATTAAGCCAAGACCCTCAAATGGGGTTAAAGTGGTCCCAGCATGGGTTCAGGAAAAAAAAAAAAAAACATATAAATCCTCTGAATGAAAACATCCCTAATTTAGGCCCTCATGATTCCACACCTCATAATCAAACATTACCAAGCCAAAGAAAATAAGTTGACTTGAGTAAGACTTAGCAGGAACAAAAATGTGCTTAGATTTATTTTTATATTTTACAAACTATATTCATTATAAATTCACTTAGATATCCAGTGGCTTCAAACATTAGAACTTTCAAATACTACATTGTTGTTGTTTAGTTGCTAATTTGTGTCTGCCTCTTTGTGACCCCATGGACTGTAGCACATCAGGTTTCCCTGTCCTTTGCTATCTCCTAGAGTTTGCTAGACAGTAGATTAGAGCCAGAAGAAGAAAAATCTGTGAACTAGAAGAACTGAAGAAACTACCCAGACTGTAAGAGACAGAAAAGGAGATGTAATCTGTGAAAGAACGGTTGGAAAATGAGGTCAGAACAAAGTCTAACACATTAACTGAGGTTCAGAAGAAGAGAGTAAAGGGCAGGCAATAGTTAAAGTAGTAATGGCTGAGAAATGATAAAACAAATAAAAAACACAATCCAACAGATAAAGGACACAGTTCAGTTCAGTTCCATCGAAAGGTATACTAAATAGGAGAAAAGAAAATAATTCATGTTTAGAAACAAATTGCCAAACTGTACAACATCAAAGATGAAAAAAAATCTTAAAACCAAAAAGAAGAAAAAGACAGATAATCTACAAGGAAATGACAATTAACTTGAAAGGACATTTCTTGACAGCTAGTAAGAAAACTAGAAAACAGCCCAAAGGGAGAAAAAAAAACAAAACTTCAGAGTGCTAAGAGACAAAATAAATAATTATCAATCCAGAATTGCATTATCATTCTTTGAAAAGCTTAGAAGAGGATACAATTTAAAAATACTTAACCATTTACCACCAAACAGACTTTCACTGCTGCTGCTGCTAAGTTGCTTCAGTCGTGTCCTACTCTGTGCGACCCCATAGATGGCAGGCCACCAGGCTCCCCTTTGCCTGGGACTCTCCAGGCAAAAACACTGGAGTGGGTTGCCATTTCCTTCAATGCATGCAAGTGAAAAGTGAAAGTGAAGTCACTCAGTCGTGTCCGACTCTTCACAATCCCATGGACTGCAGTCCACCAGGCTCCTTCGTCCCTGGGATTTTCCAGGCAAGAGTACTGGAGTGGGGTGCCACTGCCTTCTCCAGACTTTCACTAAAGGAACTCTAAAAAAAAATTTTCTTTTTCTTTCAGAAAGAAGAAAGAGAATGGAAATAAAAAAGAAGACAATAATGATAAAAACAAATGAACAACAGAAAAAATGTCATTCTGAAATCAGCAGGGAGCAAAAATTTAAGAATAAAAAGAGTTCAATGAACTAAAAAACCCTGATTGACTGCAAACAAGACATGAGACGAGTAAAAAAAAAAACTGTGCACTTCTTATTTAGGCAGCTATTTTAGAGTTTAAGAACAATGAAAATATGTAAACAAAAAAATACGTGCTAACAGTTTGGAAACACTAAGTTTTGCTTTCAACACAAAAGCTTTATAAAAATTAAGTTACCTTGCATATCTTCATAGTCCTGATCACCCACATTTACAGTATATATAGTTTTCTTCTTCATTTCTCCTTGAAAAAGGATTTCCTACAGGATGAATGATAACAGAAAATTTTTATGTTTGCCTTGTACACACAATATACATAATTAATTTTTTTAAATCCCAAACTCAAAGAAATTGTTTTACACATAAAAGAATAAAATGTGAAATCAAGTAAGTAAATTTTCTGGATAATCCAACATACTTTCATACTCCCTGCCACCAAGCACAGTCTTTCCGAAAGGAGAAGCCTTATACAGGTATTAAGTAACAAAGACTCATGATAAATTCTGTGGTACAGACATGAATACATCTGGAGCTTAGAGAAAAGAGATCAGTTTTTATTGAAGTTGATAGGTTATGTATTTTAAGAAGCTTAAACACGTTTAAGCAGCAACACAGAATGAACGAATAAAATGGCATATAGGTAGGCCAATCTGACAACTAAGAGTAAGTGGTAAAAGGGCAACTGTGTGTATATATTGAGGAGGGATGGGCATGTAAGGCAAGAAGTTCATCTGAAAGATTACAGTGAAGGTAACAAGAGCAATATAAATCAAGCTGAGCTAGATTGTAGATGGATCTCCAGTGATTGACTGAGAGGTTTAGATTCAATCTTACAGATTCCTCTGAAGATTGACATGATGTAAGCAATATTCACGAATCTTTCAAAAGAACGATCTGCGCAAAACAGAATGGATTATAGTGGGGAGAGATTAGAAGGAGAGATGTTTGTGCATAGAGTAACTGGCTGTGAAATGAACAAAGAAGAAAGAAATTAAGGAGCTGAAGTATTTCCAACATTTGGTAACTACATAAATACAGGGAAGGAGTAAAAGATTATTTTGTCCTAGAGGACTAGGAAAATGGTGATTATAAGAGACAAAATGAGAAACAGTAAAGAAAATTAATTTGTTAGTTAAGGGGAACAAACTTATGAGGTAAAATTATTTTTTAAATCAACTCTTAGAATTCTAGGGCCTCCCAGGCAGCTCAGTGGTAAAAGAATCCACCTGCAATGCAAGAGACTCAGGAGACTCCAGTTTTATCCCTGGGTTGGGAAGATCCCTGGAGGAGAAAATGGAAACCCACACGTATTCTTGCCTGGAAAATTCTATGGCAGGCTACAGTCCATGGGGTCACAAAGAGCTAGACACAACCGAGCACACATGCACACTTTAGAATTCTTTCTTGAATTATTGCAAGACAAGCAATTGCAAAGAACTATTCAAAACTATTTTGGAGTAGCTAGGCAAAAGGAACCACTAAATTCATCAGTATGAGTCGCCCATGTGTGTATGAAGTAAATTTTCTATTAGATTTTTATATACTGTAAACCTGTGAATTTCTATATTAAAGGTTATGTATTGCCTAGGAAAATTCTGTTAGGTTAAGTAAGGAGAAATGCAAGGGCCCATACTTTGACTCAAAACTCAACCAGAAACTAATATGTATAAGAATAACTTAAAGGTTTTAATAAGTTAAAAATCAGAATTTCAACTCAGTTACTTTTAAACTGTTAATTCAATCACAGTCTGCCTTAATAAACGTAGAATGTCAAGAACAAAAGGAAAACTTTTCACTCAGCCTACATGCACATTTGTTATACTTCTGGTACTATTCTTTAGGTATCATGTAACAGCTTATCAAAGTAAACACACTGACTTCTCCAAGTGAGATGGGCCAGGAGGCTTTCAGCAGAGGCCAGCTCCACGACCACTGCATTCATCTAGAGGGGGAGATTACAGTGGTCTGCACTAAAAGGAGAAGCAAGGGTGATAAAAAGTGCTCAGATTCCAGCAGTTTTCAAAATACAGCCATCAGGATAGACTGAATATGGCCTATGTGTTAAGAGAAGATCCCAGGATAACTTCACGGTGTTCAGACTTGAGTAACTAGAATGACAGAACTGCTGAGACAGAACACTTCAAAAATATTCAGGCAGTCATAGGTTGTTGTCCCATTTGATGTTTACTCAGAAGGACATTACCAGTATCACTTGAGAACTTGCCACAAATGCAAGGTACCTCAGGCAGTGCCCTAGCTAGCGAGGAAGAATCTGCGTTTTATCAAGTTCTGTGTAAGACTCATATACACAGTAATGCCTGAGAAACACTACTACAAACAACTTCCAAACCAAGCTGATTTTAAAATTATATTAAGCTTCTGTATGGTCTATAATTGAGTATAACTTCATTCAGAGAAATTCATAACATACCACCTCTCCCATTATGACTGAGAATTCAAAAAAAATTGTAACTTTTGTCATAAGCAAATACATGCTTATGACACTGCCTAGCAATAACAAGCAAACAAGCATCGAATGCAAACCATTACTATTAATGCAGATCTTCCATCTGAATCTGTTTTTTTTTTTAATTGGAGGCTAGTTATTTTACAATCAAATCTGTCTTAAATAAAACCAGGAAGTGCCTCCAATTAACTACTCAAAAATTTGATACTCCCTCTAAGGATTATTAATATTTTTATTTTCCCTTGAAGAAACCATAAAAAAGGCTATTTTTCAGTGATGCATGTGTTAGGGGGGATTCTATTATTATAAGCCAGCAGTCAAAAGCTGGCTAAGTATTTTCTGTAAATAAAGTTTTGCTGAAGAACAGTCATGTTCATTTCTTTGTATTTCCTATGGCTGCTTTTGCAATACAATAGCAAAGTTGAATAATTACGACAGAAATCTTATACTTGGTGTAAAATGAAAATATTTCCTGACATATTAATCAACAAGAAATGACATAGCCATCGGCAATTTCTGGCCTCTCTATGTGAATGAGGACTCCCACAACTGCGATCCAGCAGATGCTGTCACCCCTTACGATGATTTCTGAGGAGCTGGGGGAATACAAGAACAAAGAAACAGGATTGGCCCTAGATAGATGAGGTGCATATGAGAGAAATAAATTCAGTGAGCCCAGAGGCTTGCATCTTCTCATATACACAATGCTAAATTCCTTAACTTGATATCTGATCTTTGATGTTCAGACTGCCTGCTCCCTTTGTTGCAAACTTGTATATAGCCTGACTTCCCCTCCTGCCTCCTTGGAGCAGTTTTCTGAGAAATACTGAGATGCTATCTCCCGGCCTCAGAGTCCTAAACATTCCCACCAAATAAAATAACTCTACTTTCAGGTCGTGACCTATTTTTTTGTCGACAGTGGCAAAGTCTACAATAATTATGAACAGCCCTTTTCAGAAAAAGTTTGCCAACCCTATTAAAGACTATAAAAGGCTGCCTCTTTGGAGATGTGACTCAGTCTCGCACTGCAGAGCCCCTCAAGCTTTCTTAGGTATAGGCATTGATTTACATTTGTATTCAACTGGTACCACAGCACAACAACTACTTATTACACAACTGAGTCAATGCTTCTGCAATGGTTCCTTGAGTTTCTTTAAAAATTGCCTGAAGGCTATGTTCTTTTTGTACATTTATTTTATCAATCTGGCTTCTAGAGTTTTCAACTTGTTTTCAACTCTGTTTGCTTCAGAGTAAGGTTGAGGCAATTAACTCTTTCAGGTTAATAGTTATTTCCTTTCCAGCTTCTTTGCTACATAATCCACTTAACTGCTCTGATCTGTCACTGTTAATTTTTAAATCTCTTGCAGAATGCTCCCCTTAATTTTTTTTCCTACCTGATTTTCACCATAAAGCAATCTTATTAGACTTTATAGACTTGTTTGCCTCAAGTGGGCTATTTTGACAAGCTTTTGTTTAGAATATTCTTTATTTGCATGTTTGGTGCTGGAGCTGTAATACTAGCACTCTTCAGCACAGATAGGAAATGTCCTGTTAGCACAGGTTTTAGAAAAAAACTGCATTCAAACACTAACTAGTATGACACTTACTAGTAGTGTGACAACTTCTTTTAAGCCTGCTTCCTCATTTATAAAGTGTAAATAAAGTAGTAACCATTTCAGTCATTATGAAAATCAAATTACATAAACACGTAATCCATTTAAAGTGTTCAGTTCAGTTGCTCAGTCGTGTCCAACTCTTTGCAACCCCATGAACAACAGCACGCCAGACCTCCCTGTCCATCACCAACTCCTGAAGTTTACCCCAACTCATGTCCATTGAGTCGGTGATGCCATCCAAACATCTCATCCTCTTTGCATGAGGTGGCCAAAGTACTGGAGTTTCAACTTCAACAACAGTCCTTCCAATGAACACCCAGGACTGATCTCCTTTAGGATGGACAGGATGGATCTCCTTGCAGTCCAAGGGACTCTCAAGAGTCTTCTCCAACACCACAGTTCAAAAGCACCGAGGCTTCAGCACTCAGCTTTCAGCTTTCAGCACTCAGCTTTTTAGTCCAACTCTCACATCCATACATGACTACTGGGAAAACCATAGCCTTGACTAGAAGGACCTTTGTTGACAAAGTGATGTCTCTGCTTTTTAATACACTGTCTAGGTTGGTCATAACTTTCCTTCCAAGGAGTAAGCGTCTTTTAATTTCATAGCTGCAATCACCATCTGCAGTGATTTTGGAGCCCAGAAAAATAAACTCAGCCACTGTTTCCCCATCTATTTGCCGTGAACTGATGGGACCGGATGCCATGATCTTAGTTTTCTGAATGTTGAGCTTTAAGACATCTTTTTCACTCTCCTCTTTCACTTTCATCAAGAGGCTCTTTAGTTCTTTCTCACTTTCTGCCATAAGGGTGGTGTCATCTGCGTATCTGAGGTTGAAGTTTCAGACAGCAGAAAAGAAGTACTCAACATCTAGCACATGTGCACAAACACAGGAGTAACACCCCACCCCAAGCAGATTTTAGGTATACCATAGGATTCAAGATGATAAATCTGTATGACTCTCATTAACAATAGACTTTCATTATTTTTACAAACAAATCTGTAAAATCCCCGTATTACAAAGAATATCCACATATGGAAAGAATGATATGAGTAAAAAGTTTACAAAACTTAACCTCTCAAATAGTTCTTCAAACGGAATTTACACAAGGATAAGTAAGTTACTTATTCTACATAGACATTATCAAGATTCTGGTTTATCTGAAAATAAAAATGTTGAAGCAAGACACAAAATCTAGGACTCATACAGTAAACAGCCCTGGGAATTTTGTATCTTATTTTCTACTTTATATAGGCATAGGAAAAGAAACACCAAATGCTGTAACATACGGCTGTCCGTGTACTCAATTGCTCAGTCATGTCTGACTCTTTGCAACCTCACACACCTCAGAGCCTTCCAGGCCCCTCTATTGATGGGAATTTTCCATGCAAGAATAATGCAGTGGGATGCCATTTCCTTCTCCAGGGGATCCTCTCAACCCAGGGATCAAACCCACATCTCTTGCATCTCCCAAATTAGCAGACAGATTCTTTATCACTGCACCGCCTGGGAAGCCCGCAACATATGGCTACTCCAGGAAAAAAGAAAAGGTCATGTTTAAGTAAAGTTCCAACCACAATTTCCTAAGACTCTCATTTAGTTTTTAAGAAGTATTTACGAGGTTTCTTACCCTTAAGATTCTTCAGGTCAAATAGTCAGGTAACTGGTTTTCCATCAAACTTATCTGGAGAGGGAATTATGAAAATTAGTCCTATTTCACTTCACTTTCAAGAAAGGAGACTAGGAAAGTACAGAAAACTACTTATTACAAAGGACCACCAGATGTGAGAATAATTTATTTAGAATGTAAAACATTTTAAGAGAATGACTATATGCCTATAAATATGAAGACACACATAGATCCTGGAAGCAAACAATAATGAAACTATTTTGTTTACAGAGAAGCAGCACAAGAAATTACATTTCAGCATATAGGAGAAAACCAACAGAAAACAAAGTAACGGAGAATTAGAAAAAAAAAATCTACCCCAACAAATAGACTTAGTCTCATCACCTAATAAAGAAATGTAGAAAAAGATACACAAAAGATATTTAACCAGCCCATAAATTCAACAACTATTAGTATTTAAATTATTTCCTGAACTCCAGATTTTAAGTATCCTTAGCCAGTAATCACATCTCGCTTATTTCTCTTTCTCAAGCAGCCCCACAGAACTCCCCACATTTCTACAGTCTGCCTATATAATTCATTTAGTATCTAGTCAGCACTCCCTATTTTCTAAACACCACCAGGCCTTAAGCACCGACACACCTGATTAAAAAAAAGTAACAGCATAGCAGGTGCTATAAGAGCAGTAAGCACAGGATATTACAGAAACACACAATAAGCACCATATCCTTGCAACATATACCTTTGTAAAAAAGGCTTCTCGACTAGCACCAGAAAGATTTAAAATGTATTTTTCTAACTCTCCTCCCCCCCACCAAATATTCTGTACCATTAGAGCATTTCCAAATTAAGGACTCAAAATTTGAATTGTCAAAGTAAACATGATAGTGAGGATCTTAAATTTCATAATAAATGAACGATATACGCAAATAGGTAAATTGATTTTCTGATCATTTTATACTTCCTCTGTGGAAATGACAATTAGGCAAACATGAAAGATACACTGTACCTAATTCCACACAATAAAGTTTTATCCCCCAAAAAAGCTTTTCAGACTAATGTCTGGACATATAGGTGGAAAGAAGTATCTATTCTCTTTCTTAAAATTTTCTAACACAGTACATTTTCATACAATTTATCTGAACATATTAATATCTAACTGAACAACATGAAATTAAAAAAATAACACACCAATTTCTCTCTATTCATGATCACAATAATTACATATTTTTCCAGCATCAAATTTAGTTACAATACCAACCAACAGTAAAACTGAAATGGATATAAAACTCGGAAGACTTACAATCCATTTTTTTTTCAACTTTTGCTTTATTGGATTCATTTACACACAGCTTTTATGTTTCAGTTCAGTCGCTCAGTCATGTCTGACTCTCTGAGACCCCATGAACCACAGCACCCCAGGCCTCCCTGTCCATCACCAACTCCCGGAGTTCACTCAAACTCATGTCCATTGACTCGGTGATGCCATTCAGCCATCTCATTCTCTGTCTTCCCCGTCTCCTCCAGCCACCAATCCCTCCCAACATCAGTCTTTTCCAGTGAGTCAACTCTTCGCATGAGGTTTTGGCCAAAGTATTGGAGTTTCAGCTTTAGCATCAGTCCTTCCAATGAATATATATCCCCTCAAAATTCATGTTGAAACCCTAACCCCTAAGGGTAGACAGTACTGTTAATAAGTGGGGCCTGTGAGACATGTTTAAGAGGGTGAATTGCTCATGAAAGGGATCAGTGCTTTAGAAAAGAGGCTCTAAAAAGATCCCTAAACCCTTCCATCTCAGGGAAAAATATGAGACCTGGAAGAGGGCCCTCATCAAACCATGATAGCACCCTGTTCTCTAACTTCTAGCCCCTAGAACTGTGTGAAATAAATCTGTTCTTTACAAGCCACCCAGTTTTGCTATTTTGTTATAGCAGCCCAAACAGACTAAGACACATGCTCTGCTTTCAGTTACTAATACACATTAGTCCCTGGAAAAGCTTTCTAGTTCAGTTTTCAACAGGGTTATTTGGTTGCTTGTCAGCAGTTGATCAACAAAAGCAATTTCAAGGAATCTTTCCATATTCAATTCCTTCCCCCTGCACCTATATACAAAAAAGTTCTGTTTTCTCAGCACCGTTTACTGATGAACAAACAATTCTATGTCATGCTGTTTATCAGGTAAAATGAAAATAAAGAAGCTGAAGACATCCACATTTATAAGTTTTATAATAAAACCAGTTCCATACATCAATCCAGGAAGTAAAAGTATTATGTCTCCAAAATGTCTCTAATATTCTTGCAATGTCTCCAACAGCAAGTGAATGTCAAGAAGGTCCACTAATATGAAGCATGTCACATCATATGCTATGATAACCAATAACCTACTTATTAGAACAAATCATTTTTTTTAAGTTAAAATGAATAAAAAATAAAACATTTTCAAAAAAGCAAGCCATTTAATCCTCAGGCATAGATTAAAACATAGATTAAACTGAAATAGGAGAAGTTTTTCAAATGTAATTTTGGAAAATCAGAGTTCATGAAAACTATGCCATTACTGTGAAAAAGAAACTAATGTTCCGATTTCCTTCTACACTTAATGTAGCATAATCTCCTCAATAAAACTTGTACTGTTATACATGGCAAGATCATACATATGTTGAAAAAAATAAAATATAATTGCCATTTTCAACTCTAAAATAAGATGCAAGTTAACCTAACATTATAAAATAGATAGTAAGTGAAATGGGGAAGTTCCCATTCTATGTGAAATGGATTAAGTATATTCCATCTTGTTAACCTCACTGAATGAAACTATAAATTCTAGACAGAATGAATGGAGAAGCTAACTGAAAATTAAAAGCAAAACAGTAACAGGTAGTTTGGGGAAAAGCCCCAAATCAGATATATTATCAAACTGGTAATGTGTTTATAATTCTTTCCCACCGAATTTTGCCCCAAAGTTAGGCTTTATGAAACCAGAAACCTATGGAGGGACCACTGTTAAGAGAGACAGAGACACAGAGAGGGAAGAGAGAAGGAAGGGATGTGCGCCCTGCACAAGCAAGCGCTCACAGGCGCCCCAGGAAAAGCCTCCAGCGCTGCCTAAGGGGTAGGAGAGGGGTCTCCTAATACTCAACAGTGAGAGGAATCTTGTTTTTTCCTTTCTGTTCTTCATTCTCCATGAGCCAGTTTCCAAACAATCCTGTGGTGGTGATGGCTACAAGAGCAGTAGCAGAGTCAGCACAAGCCTAAAAGTCTTAGGGAAAGGCACCATCCACAATGACCGCAGAAACTCTGGGTTAATCTCGTTGATTATTCTCCTGCCTTCTGGTCTTTTTGGCTTCAGGTGCGATTGTGGAAAATACACAACACAGTGGAGCAAACAAAGACTTAGCTTTCTAGCCAGAGGACAGAAAGGTGTGTATATGTGTGTAGGGAAGGAAGAAGGTAGTCTCAGGGATCTAGAAAATACCAAGGAAATAATAGAGGAGAGAGCTTGAGGCAGTAATCTGGAAACCATTCAAAATGTCCAAAATACATTTCAGAACTACTTGACGAAAATAGAACCAAAAAATCTCAAATGCTCACCTACATCTGCTTCATTCACTTTGCTAAAGCCTTTGTGTGGATCTCAACAAACTGGAAAGTTCTTAAAGAGATGGGAATACCAGACCACCTGACCTACCTCCTGAAAAACCTGTATGCAGGTCAAGAAGCAACAATTAGAACCACACATGGAACAACAGACTGGTTCAAAACTGTGAAAGGAGTAAGTCATGGCTGCATACTGTCACCCTGCTTATTTAACTTGTATGCAGAGTACACGACATGAAATGCTGGGCTGGATGAAGTACAAGTTAGAATCAAGATTGCTGGGAGAAATATCAACAACCTCAAATATTCAGATGACACCACTCTTATGTCAGAAAGTGAAGAAGAACTAAAGAGCCTCTTAAAGAGGAGAGTGAAAAAGTTGGCTTAACATTCAACATTAAAAAAACTAAGATCATGGCATCTGGTCCCACCACTTAATGGCAAATAGATGGGAAACAATGGAAGACTTTCTTTTATTGGGTTCCAAAATCACTGCAGATGGGGACTGCACCCATGAAATTAAAAAACGCTTGTTCCCTGTAAGAAAAACTATGACAAACCTAGACAGTGTATTAAAAAGCAGAGACATTACTTTGCTGACAAAAGTCTGTATAGCAAAGCTATGGCTTTTCTGTATGGATGTAAGACTTTGACAAGAAAGAAGGCTGAGCACCGAAGAACCGATGCTTTCAAACTGTGGTGACAGAGAAGACTCTTGACAGTCCCTTGGACTGCAAGGAGATAAAACTAGTCAATCCTAAAGGAAGTCAACCCTGAATAATGCATTGAAAAGACTTATGCTGAAGCTCCAATACTGTGGCCACCTGATGTAAAGACCAGACTCACTGGAAAAGACTGATGCTGGGAAAGACAGAAGGCAGGAGGAGAAGGGGACAACAGAGCATGAAATGGTTGGATGGCATCACCAACTCATTGGACATGAGTTTGAACAAGCTCCGGGAGATGGTGAAGGACAGGGAAGTCAAGTATGCTGCAGTTCATGGGGTCACAGAGAGTTGACAATGACTGAGGGACTGAACAGCAACAGCAACATGAGGAAAGACAATGCACAGAAACCAACGCCAAGAAGACACAGATAGTAGAGCGCTGGGTGAACTGTCTGACAAAGATTTAAAGCAGGCAATAAAAATGTTCCAGCAAGTAAAAACAAATTCTCTTGAAACACACAGAAAGCTAGAAAATCATAGCCAAGAAACAGAAGATACAAAGTACCACCAAATGTAAATATCAGAACTGAAAAATGCAATAACTGAAACCAAAAACACACTGGACAGACTCAAGAGCAGAATGAAAGTCAGTGGACTTGAAGACAAGAGTAATAGAAACTACCCAATCTGAACAATACAGAGAAAAATAAGGAGGAAAAAATCATTAGTATCTCAGGAACTGTAGCAGGCAAGAGTCAATTTTGACTCTTGCAAGCTAGATCTATGCCTTTGGCCGCTTTTGTTATTATAATCACATATAATGGCCTGCGACACAGAGAACCCTGCCCCCTCTGCCTGACCCTTAAACTAAAATGCCTTTGTTTAGCTCACAGGGAGATAATCTAAACCTGCCCAACTGTGAATGACCCTGAACAGCAGCACACTCCCCTGCCTGAGGCAGTGTAGAGAAGACTCTACACACGCACATCACCAGATGGTCAGCACGGAAATCAGATGGATTATATTCTTTGCAGCCAAAGATGGAGAAGCTCTATACAGTTACCAAAAACAAAACCAGGAGGTGACGGTGGCTCAGATCATGAACTCCTTATTGCCACATTCAGACCTAAATTGAAGAAAGTAGGGAAAACCATTAGACCATTCAAGTATGACCTAAATCAAATCCCTAACGATTATACAGTGGAAGTGAGAAATAGATTTAAGGGACTAGATCTGATGGAGTGCCTGATGAACTATGGACGGAGGTTCCTGACACTGTACAGGAGACAGGGAACAAGACCATCCCCAAGAAAAAGAAATGCAAAAAAGCAAAATGGCTGTCTGAGGAGGCCTTACAAAGAGCTGTGAAAAGAAGGGAAGTGAAAAGCAAAGGAGAAAAGGAAAGATATAAGCATCTGAATGCAGAGTTCCAAAGACTAGCAAGGAAAGATAAGAAAGCCTTCCTCAGGGATCAATGCAAAGAAAGAGGAAAACAACAGAATGAAAAAACTAGAGATCTCTTCAAGAAAATTAGAGATAGCAAGGGAACATTTTCATGCAAAGATGGGCTCAATAAAGGACAGAAATGGTATGCACCTAACAGAAGCAGAAGATATTAAGAAGAGGTGGCAAGAATACACAGAAGAACTGTACAAAAAAGATCTTCACGACCCAGATAAGCACGACGGTAAGCACGACGGTGTAATCACTCATCTAGAGCCAGACCCCAGAATGCAGTCAAGTGGGTCTTAGGAAGCATCACTACGAACAAAGCTGATGGAGGTGACGGAATTCCAGTTGAGCTATTTCAATTCCTGAAAGATCATGCTGTGACTGTGCTGCACTCAATATGCCAGCAAATTTGGAAAACTCAGCAGTGGCCACAGGACTGGAAAAGGTCCATTTTCATTCCAATCCCTAAGAAAAGCAATGCCAAAGAATGCTCAAACAGCTGCACAAATGCACTCATCTCACACACTAGCAAAGTAATGCTCAAAATTCTCCAAGCCACGCTTCAACAATACATGAACTGTGAACTTCCAGATGATCAAGCTGGTTTAGAAAAGGCAGAGGAACCAGAGATCAAATTGCCAACATCTGCTGGAATATCGAAAAAGCAACAGAGCTCCAGAAAAACATCTATTTCTGCTTTATTAACTATGCCAAAGCCTTTGGCTGTATGGATCACAATAAACTATAGAAAATCCTGAAAGAGATGGGAATACCAGACCACCTGACCTGCCTCTTGAGAAACCTGTATGCGGGTCAGGAAGGAACAGTTAGAACTGGACATGGAAAAACAGACTGGTCCCAAATAGGAAAAGGAGTACATCAAGGCTGTATATTGTCACCCTACTTATTTAACTTATATGCAGAGTACATCATGAAGAACGCTGGGCTGGAAGAAGCACAAGCTGGAATCAAGATTGCCAGGAGAAATATCAATAACCTCAGATATGCAGATGACACCACCCTTATGGCAGAAAGGGAAGAATAACTTAAGAGCCTCTTGATGAAAGTGAAAGAGGAGAGTGAAAAAGGGCTTAAAGCTTAACATTCAGAAAGCTAAGATCATGGCATCTGGTCCCACCACTTCATGGCAAATAGATGGGGCAACAGTGGAAACAGTGGCAGACTTTACTTTTTTGGGCTCCAATATCACTGCAGATGGTGACTGCAGCCATGAAATAAGAAGACACTTACTCCTTGGAAGAAAAGTGATAACCAACCTGGATAGCATGTTGAAAAGCAGAGACATTACTTTGCCAACAAAGATCCATCTAGTCAAGGCTATGGTTTTTCCAGTAGTCATGTATGGATGTGAGAGTTGGACTGTAAAGAAAGCTGAGACCTGAAGAATTCATGCTTTTGAACTGTGGTGTTGAAGAATACTCTTGAGAGTCACTTGGGCAGCGAGGAGATCCAACCAGTCCATATTAAAGGCAATCAGTCCTGAATGTTCATTGGAAGGACTGATGTTGAAGTTGAAACTCCAATACTTTGGCCACCTGATGCGAAGAACTGACTCATTTCAGAAGACCCTGATGCTGGGAAAGATTGAAGGCAGGAGGAGAAGGGGATGACAGAGGATGAGATGGTTGGATGGCATCACCGACTCAATGGACATGAGTTTGAGTAAACTCTTGGAGTTGGTGATGGACAGGGAGGCCTGGCGAGGTGCAGTCCATGGGGTCGCAAAGAGTTGGACGGAAACTGAGCGACTGAACTGAGCTGCCTGAGGCTTGCCATTCTAGGATGTATTTATAACAAAAGGCCTTTTTACTCTTTTTCCACACCTCCTTCCCCACCCCCAACTCTGATCCATCAAAGAACCTGGCATCCAGACCCCAAACAAGATGGTTATTTTGAGACATTAATCTTTCACCTTCTCACTCACCTAGCTTTCTGAATATAGTCATGTTTCTTGCCTCTAAACCTAGTCCTTCAGATTCACTGGCCTCTCCTGCAGCAAGCAGAGCAAGCTTGGTAACAAATTTTGCAAGCCAGCCTTGCTGCTCCTGGCTAGCAGGCCCAGATCAGAGAATACTGAGACAAAGCCCTAAGCAGCTGCTGGAACCATTGACAAGTCTGACTTGTTGTGTCTGTGAGCAACCTAATTTTTCATCCAACCTCTTTTGTAAACTGATGGATTTTACACTGCTGTACCTGACTCAGTCTGAAATCTTCAAATAAGAACTGATGCCTGTGCATTTGTATGTGCTACTGTCTTTGGATAACATTGTCATGGTTGATCTGTGAAAAAGCCCTATTTTATTGGGGTAAACAAAAGTTAGTGCTTACAAACCAAGCAATTCTGAATACAAGAGAAATTAAGCTAAATAAATTTCAGGTTTATGAACTGGGAAATATTCAATATTAAATTAGTACCTGGAATTAATTTGAACTCTGCTGATCTAACAGGCATGTCCTGAGTCACAACATTAAATGGAGTATTAAGTATAATACTTTCATTGTTCCTGAGTTTAATATAAACTAAAAAAGATTTATTATATCTGTTATAAATCTTTCAGCAAAGAAAGTAACTCAATGTGAAGAAACTTCTGAGGAAATAAAGTGCAAATGAGAAGAGTTCAAAGTGTACTTTTAGGTACATTTTGTTACAGGATCTCTCCAGACATTCTGTAACTTAAAAGCTAAAACTGGGCTAAATTAAGTGATGAAAGGTTTATGGAAAATGGACCCCCAAAAGGGTTTTGTATGTGATCAGTAACAACTGACTAAGTTTAAAACAAATTTAATTGAGTAAATGAATCTTAAAGTAAGCTGGTGCAAAAATAAATTTGGCCTTTTTCTCTGCTAAAACAGTCAAATTTTCTGAAGATGCTAAACTGACTTTGATAACAGATTATGTTTATTTACATTTTAAGTAATCAGTTCAGTCACTCAGTTGTGTCTGACTCTTCGCAATCACATGGACTGCAGCACACCAGGCTTCCCTGTACTTCACCAACTACCAGAGCTTGCTCAAACTCATGTCCATCAAGTCAGTGATGCCATCCAACCACCTCATCCTCTGTCGGCCCCTTCTCCTCCTGAATCATCTTTCCCAGCATCAGGGTCTCTTCCAATGAGTCAGTTCTTCGCATCAGGAGGCCAAAGTATTGGAGCTTCCGCTTTAGCATCAGTTCTTCCAATGAATATTCAGGACTGATTTCCTTTAGGGTTGACTAGTTGGATCTCCTTGCAGTCCAAGGGACTTTCAAGAGTCTTCTCCACACCACAGTTCAAAAACATCAATTCTTCAATACTCAGTTTTCTTTATGGTCCAACTCTCACATCCATACATGACTACAGGAAAAACCACAGCTTTGACTAGACAGACACTTTGTTGGTAAAGCAATGTCTCTGCTTCTTAATACACTGTCTAGGTATGTCATAGCTTTTCTTAAGCATCTTTTAATTTCATGGCTGCAGTCCCCATCTGCAGTGATTTTGGAGCCCAAGGAAATAGTCTCTCACTGTTTCCACTGTTTCCCCATCTATTTGCCATGAAGTGATGGGACTGGATGCCATGATCTTAGCTCTTTGAATAGTAAGTTTTAAGCCAGCTTTTCACCCTCCTCTTTTACTTTCATCAAGAGGCTCTTTAGTCCTTCTTCACTTTCTGCCACAAGGGTGGGGTTATCTGCATATCTGAGGTTGTTGATATTTCTCCCTGTAGTCTTGATTCCTGTCTGTGCTTCATCCAGTCCAGCATTTTGAATGATTCACTGTGCATATAAATAAGCAAGATGACAATATATAGCCTTGATGTACTCCTTTCCCAATTTGAAACCAGTCCATTGTTCCATGTCTGGTTCTGTTTCTTCTTGCCCTGCATACAGGTTTCTTTGGAGGCAGGTATTCTCATCTCTTTTAAGAATTTTCCACAGTTTGTTGTGATTCCAGAAAAACATCTACTTCTGCTTCAATGACTACACTAAAGCTTTTGACTGTGTAGATCACAGCAAACTGTGGAAAATTCTTGAAGTACTCTCTATATTTGCCTTTGAAGTCTTTTATCGGCCCTTTGGCTAAGTTTCACCATGACCCACTGTCCTGTTGTATTTTAAAATGTATTCTTGGGGTGGGGTGTTTCTTTGACAGGACTTTCCAAATCAAATTACAGTAAAGTTCCTTTTACCTCTTGCTAGCTGTGGAGTGCTTCAAAGGTCCCTGAAACACCCCAAGAAAGGATGTTAAATTAATTAGGTTCACTTAGTATGTTAAACTGTAAGGAAGGTACTGTCAAATTTTAAGTTATATGATAAATGGTACAGATATTCTAGAGATTACAGAGTTTCTAAGAATTTGGTATGTCCTGGTAGAATATTATCAATCATAATTCTAGTTATTTCCTGAAAGTGTCATATGGCCTAACAGTAAGCAGGCTGCTTTGTCAATGGGATTGTAATCATATGAAAACTGCCTTTTTTGAGTCTTTTGTAGATGGTTACAGTTAAAACTGTTTCCTTTTCGAGATTTATAAAAAAGACTCTGGATATACACATGTTGCTAACTTTCAGACCATAAAGCTGAACTGAGTAAGAAACTGAAGAATTCTAATGCAAAACCTAACGATTTCATAAAGCTGTTAACAAAAAAGACTAGTTACATAGTACTGAGTAAACAAGTTAATATGGTTATAATTTTTACGGTTTCTATCTAAAATGATTACTGGTTTAAATCTGTGCTTTCCAAATGTACGGAAAACCTTCTCCTTAAATTACGACTATGGTAACTTGGTAAATTATACTTTTATGAGCAAACTGAAATATTTATCTTTTTTGTCTCTATCTGGTTGATCCTGCCAGTAGCATATGCTTGTCTCAAATATTAAGCCATCCGTATCTAAGTACGCATGGACTGTGCAGTGAAACTGCAACTAGCTCATTAAATCAGTTACGGCTCCTTTGATCTCTCAATTATTGCAACTGGATTACAACTAGTTACACTAATCATTGTTTAAATTTGCTCCTTGCTTTCAAAATGTGCTTGTTGTCTCCTTGCTGCACTAAGCCACTGTCAATGTTACTAGCTGCATTACATATATTCTAATTTATAAAACTGTTATCTCTTGCAATAACCAATGCACAAATCAGGCCTCAAACAAAACGTCTATGGCTAAATATTTTGGGGAAATACTGTAATAGTGTGATTCTAGGTACTGGAAGAAGCAACAAGGGAAAATGTTTCCTGGATAATATTAATAGTTACACAGTATCTGAAGAATTTTAATTATTGATGAGACCTGGTCCAAGACTTAACACCTAGAGTGACATAGTAAAAATTTTCCCCTGATTTAGGATGAGCCTCGCAGGGCTGTGGGACAAAATTTGATCATGAAATGTCTCCCAAATATTGGTCAAGTTCCTGACCAAGAGGGGAGGATCTGAGAAATGGAATATTTCCTACATGCCCTTTAAAGTAAGCCAATGAGCCTCAGGAAAGGGGAATCAGAGAGCAGTCACTCCCTATGGTGAACCATGAGGAAACTCTGGGAATGCAGAATTACAGGCTCCAGACAGTTGATTATAAATACATATATATATATATACACATACACGTTAAGTGTTTTATTGAGCCCTGACTCTTGCATCTTCCCATGGATAGAAGAGCACTAAATTTCTCGAGATGCTGCCTCTTGGGTTTGAAGCTCAATATTTCTAAGTCTACATGTATAAAGTGAACACTTATCCAAGAGGAACAAAGGAAGAAAATCTTAACATCTAGAAAGCTGTCATTGATGGCAGACGCTCCCAGAAAGATCCTTCTGACAAAGCAATTAGAAGGGTCATTGTCCCTTTTCCCACAAGATTGTGGAATGGACTTTTGACAGCAGGGAATTGTATCCAGCAAAAGTCAAATTTTGACTCTTGCATGTAGATCTTTTGTCGCTTTTTTGTTTATAATCACACATAATGGCAGGCCTCGCACATGGGCTTCCCTTGTGGCTCAGCTGGTAAAGAATCCGCCTGCAATGCGCAAGACCTGGGTTCGATCCCTGAGATGGGAGGATCCCCTGGAGAAGAAGGGAAAGGCTAAGTTCAGTCACTCAGTTGTGCCCAACTCTTTGCAACCCCATGGACTGCAGCATGCCAGGCTTTTCTGTCCATCAACAACTCCTAGAGCTTGCTCAACTCATGTCTGCTCAGTCAGTGATGCCATCTAACCATCTCATCCTCTGTCGTCCCCTTCTCTTCCTGCCTTCAATCTTTCCCACCATCAGGGTCTTTTCCAATGAGTCAGTTCTTTGCATCAGGTGGCCAAAGTATTGGAGCTTCAGCTTCATTATCAGTTCTTCCAATGAATATTCAGGACTGATCTCCTTTAGAATGGACTGGTTTGATCTCCTTGCAGTCCAGGTGACTCTCAAGAGTCTCCTCCAACACCACAGTTCAAAAGCATCACTTCTTCAATATTTAGCTTTCTTTACAGTCCCACTGTCACATCCATACATGACTACTGGAAAAACCACAGCTTTAACTAGATGGACCTTTGTCAGCAAAGTAATGTCTCTGCTTTTTAAGATACTGTACAGGTTGGTCACAGCTTTTCTTCAAAGGAGAAAGCATCTTTTAATTTCACGGCTGCAGTTATCATCTGCAGTGATTTCGGAGCCCAAAAAACGAGTCTCTCACTGTTTCCACTGTTTCCCCATCTATTTGCCATGAAGTGATGGGACCGGATGCCATGATCTTAGCTTTCTGAAAGTTGAGTTTTATGCCAACTTTTTCATTCTCCTCTTTAACTTTCATCAAGAGGGTCTTTAGTTCTTCTTCGCTTTCTGTCATAAGGGTGTTGTCATCTGCGTATCTGAGGTTATCGATATTTCTCCCAGCAATCTTGATTCCAGCTTGTGTTTCATCCAGCCCAGCATTTTGAATGATGTACTCTGCATATAAGCTAAATGCTGGGAAAGGTTACCCACTCCAGAATTCTGGCCCAGAGAATTCCATGGACTGGTTCACAAAGAGTCGGACACGATGAGCCACTTTCACTGGCATGCCTCAGGAAACTCTGCCCCCTCTTCCTAACCCTCAGATTAAAATGCTTTGTTTAGCTCACAGGGAAATAATCTGACCCTGCCCACCTGTGAATAACTATAAAAAACTAACACACTCCCTTGTGTAAGGCTTGCTACTCTAGGAGATATTTAGAAGAATTAAGTGGTCTTTTTACTTTGTTTTCACACCTCCCCCCATCTCAGATCCATAAAAGAACCTGGCTTCCAGACCTTGACAAGATGGTTATTTTGAGGCATTAGTCTGCCACCTTCTCTGTTAGCCATCTCTTGCCAAGTAAAGTTGTTTTCTTTGCCTCAACACTTTGTCCCTCTGATTTACTGGCTTCTCAACCAGTGAGCAGAGTGAGCTTGGATTCAGTAACAGAACCTGTGGAATAGCACAAAACCCTAACATTCATGGTGAGAACTTAAGAAAGTTTCAAGGAAAATAAGTTTGGGATGGCAAGTGGATAAACAAAGGACAGGAAAGGAAAGGAGAATAAGAAAAAGAAATAATTGCTGGAAACTCCCCAATTTGTTAAAAGACATAAACCTCTATATTCACAGAGCTCACAAACATCACACAATATAATTCCAATGAAATTCATTACTGGACAAATCACAGTCAAACTACATTTTCCTTTGAAAATTACAAAGGAAAAATTTTACAAGTTGACTGAAATAATATGCATTACTTATGAGGAGAAAGTAGGTTGATCTGAGTAACTGATTTCTGTCAGAAACAACACAGGCCAGAAGTGAAACAACATTCTTAAAGTGGAAAAGAATTTTAAAAATCTAGAATCTTCCAACTGTGAAATTATCCTTACAGAACAAATATGGAATCAATGAAATTGAAAACAGAGAACCAAAAAAGACAAAAAAAAAAAATCAATAAAACTGAAAGCTCATTCTTTGAAACGGTCAATAAAATTGAAACCTCTGGGAAGATGAACTTAGAAGAGCACTGAATAGACCTGGTAGTATTTACAGAAACTGAATTTGTAGCTACAAGTCTTCCAAAAAAGAAACCTCCAGGCCCAGTCAATTTCCCTTGTGAGTTCTATTAAGCATTTCAAGAAATAACACAATCTACTTCCCAATTCATTTCATAAGTCCAGCATTACCCTGATACCAAAATCAGACAAAGACAGTACAAGAACAAATGGACATACCGAATTTCACCAAAATAATTTACAATACATGTACCCTGAATACTACTCAGCCACAAAAACTAATGAACTGATGTTTCACTCAGCAACTCAGAGAAATCTTAAAGGTAATAAACTGAGTAATTATAAAGAAGCCAGCCTCAAAAGGTTACATACTACACAACTGCATTTATATGACATTATCAAAACAGCAAAATGTAGTACTGAAGAACCATTATCAGTGGCTGCCTGAGTTAGGAGAAGGTTAGACTACAAACACAGCACAAGGGAGTTTTCTGGGGTTGATGGAACCATTCTGAATCTTGAGACTGGTGGTAGTAATAAAAAACCTATACATGCATTAAAATTCACAGAACTACATTCACAGGACCACAAAAAGGTCCCTTTTACTATATGTTAATAAACGTCAAAATGTTTTCAAATGTAAAGACTAACATGAGAGAGCAATTATGGGCTAGAATATCAATCAATTTTTTTCAACACAGGCAATTTTTTCATTGAAAACTTCACTCATTCTCTCAGTTTTTATCACCAACACAGAGATCACCGAAACTACATAGCCACATTTGGGTTTGAGAGGAGGCAGGGTTCTTGCATTTCTATAGCACTGAAAGGTTTCACAGACAGCACATATCTATTGCGTTGGAAGACAGAGATTAAAAGCAACAGATGCAATTTTGCAACCCCTCTAAACCCTAAGACAGAACTGTGAAAAGAGATTCGTTCTAAGGCCTCAGTGACTGTATAGAGCTAGCTTTTCACTGTACGCAGGAAGACAAGCACTACAGCTGGCTCTCAGCTGGGCTACTCTTACCTGATCGTTGTTCACTCTATGAGAAGAATATTCCTACAATGCAGTACTTTATCTTATAAAAAAAAAAGAGAGCCTTCTACATACCTGGATAGTTGAACCACAAAGAGTCTGATAAAGATACTGTAATGTATGACAGGTTTCCACTGTATCTCCAAAGGAGAAACAGTTCTAGAACAGCAGCATGTTATACGTCCTCCAACAACCTTAATACATACTTATGCAATTCTTCTCTAATAAATCCCAGCCTTGCCTAAGATATGAAGGAAGGCACAGGAGGAAGTAATTATGTAATCTTCATTTGTCCTTGAGATTCTCACCTCTATTTTCTCAAATCTATTTATTAAAGCACTAATTTAAATGATAAATGCAAACCGAAAGCTCTTAAGATTTTTTGTCTCTTTCCATTAGCCATTCCTCAACATTTATTACTGGTCCACTGAAGGCATGAGTCTCGAAAAGTAGAGTTTACATTTAGAAGATTAAACCTTATGCCTATTAGAGACAAAAAGAATAATAAGGTTTTAGAGACAACTCACAACAGGCCTCTCAGGAGGACTACAGGAGCTCTTGGGATCAGTAGCAATGTACCCTTATATCTGGTAAGCGGAATGGCCAAGAGGAAAGGGAATCCTGAGAGGGAGCATGGAAGCAGAGAAAAAACTACTATCTTTTTATACTTTTCTTCTAACCCCAAGTAAGTAAACTATTTCTTTAATTTAACCTTTAATCTACCTTAGAGAGACTCCTGAATTAAAATGATAACCCCAGTCTATTTCTCAAAAATGATGGGAAAATTATGTAAAGCACAGGAAACATTTACAAATAAACAAATCTTAAGAATTAAAGGAAAGAAAAAACTGACAATAAAATACCATACACAAATGCCTGTTAAGAGAGGAATGGAAATGGATTTCATCTATAGCAGTAGGGGAAGGAGGGAGGAGGACAAAATTCAAAGCATTGCTTCTGAAATACTGCTCTGTTCTAACAACACTTTAAAAACTTACATTACAGAATTTCAACTCCATAAATTAGTCTGTTTTTGCACAGACACTACATGTCATTCCTTGACCAGTTCCTCAAGGAATGTCACTTTCTTTGTACTAATCCCTTCCAAGTCGGTATGTTGCTATAGTAAAACTAATATGGATGGGAGGGGGTGGGGAGAACTGCTTTGTGTAGTACAAAGGACATCCACTCTCTCTTTATTCTAGCTATGCCTATTATCTGACTTTCTTAAATTCAACCTAAGTAGCTATCTCAGAGATAAACAAAATTTTATTCTGTTACATTAAGGGCATGATCAATGTGCTCTCAGATCAATTTTTCACACGTAATTTAAAGCAGCATTTCACAATACTACTCCTATGATACAGTACTATTCTAACTCAGAAATACATTACTACATACTATGAAAACTTACTTTAAAAAAAAAACCACCACACACTCCTCCATGCATCAGGCAGGCAGATCCTGGGATTCTCTCTGGAATGTAATCTTATTACAAATGTTTCAAATGCCCAAGAAGGAGACGTGACTATGCTTTTCACACTGCTTTTAGCCATAACTTTCTGATATGTCATAAGTTATTTAACTCTTTCAGTAGTTTGTGAAGAAGACATACAGTGAAAATAAGTAACTTGTCTGAGATCACAAAGTCAGTGGTTAACCAGTAGGATTGGAACTCACTAGCCCTTTGCCAGAAAATAAAACAAGTATCAATCCAAGTCACTAGATATTAAAAATATTCAGGCAATGAGAAGCAGTAACACATTTAATGACTCAAATGACTACAAAATTATGAAGCTGTTATGTGCGTTATTTGTGAGATACCCAGGATCCAGCACCATGCACCACCTTAAAGTAAGTACCCAATAAACACCTCCGAATGAATGAATTATAAATATGTATAACAATCCTCTCTAACTCAATGAAATCACAGCCTTGTCTAATTCGATGAAACTACGAGCCATGCTGTGTAGGGCCACCCAAGACGGATGGGTTATGGTGGAAAGTTCTGACAAAACGTGGCCCACTGGAAAAGAGAATGGCAAACCACTTCAGTATCCTTGCCTTGAGAACTCCATGAACAGTATGAAAAGGCAGAAAGATAGGACACTGAAAGATGAACTCCCCAAGTCAGTAGGTGCCCAATATGCTTCTGGAGAAGAGTGGAGAAATAGTTAAAGAAAGAACAGAGGCTGAGCCAAAGCGAAAACGATGCCCCGTTGTGAATGTGACTGCTGATGGAAGTAAAGTCGGATGCTGTAAAGAACAATACTGCCCAGGAACTTGGAATGTTAGGTCCATGAATCAAGGTAAATTGGAAGTGGTCAAACAGGAGATGGCAAGAGTGAACATCAACATTTTAGGAATCACGGAGTTAAAATGGACCAGAATGGGCGAATTTAATTCAGATGACCATTTTATCTACTACTGTGGGCAAGAATCCCTAACAAGAAATGAACTAGCCCTCACAGTCAACAAGAGTTCAAAATGCAGTACTTGGATGCAATCTCAAAAACGACAGAAGGATTTCTGTTTGTTTCCAAGGCAAACCATTCAGTATCACAGTAATCCAACTCTACGCCCCAACCACTAATGCCAAAAAAGCTGAAGTTCAACAGTTCTAAGAAAACCTATAAGACCTTCTAGAACTAACACCCAAAAAAGATGTCCTTTTCATCATAGGGGACTGGAACACAAAAGTAGGAAGTCAAGAGATACCTGGAGTAACAGTAAAGTTTGGCCTGGGAGTACAAAATGAAGCAGTGAAAGGTTAACAGAGTTTTGCCAAGAGAACGCAATGGTCAGAGCAAACAGCCCCTTCCAACAACACAAGAGACGACTCTACACATGGACAACACCAGATGGTTAATACAGAAATCAGATTAATTATATTCTTTACAGCCTAAGATGGAGAAGTTCAATACAGTCAGCAAAAACAAGACCAGGAGCTGACAGTGGTTCAGAGCATGAACTACTGATTGCAAAGTTCAGACTTAAATTGAAGAAAGTAGGGAAAACCACTAGACCATTCAGGTATGACCTAAATCAAATCCCTTATGATTATACAGTGGAAGTGACAAATAGATTCAAGGGATTAGATCTGATAGACAGAGTGCCTGAAGGACTAAGGACAGAGGTTTATAACACTGTACAGGAGGCGGTGATCAAAATCATCCCCAAGAAATAGAAACACAAAAAGGCAAAATGGTTGTCTGAGGCCTTAAAAATAGCTGAGAAAAAAAGAGAAGTGAAAGGCAAGTGAGAAAAGGAAAGATATACCCATCTAAATGCAGAGTTCCAAAGAACAGCAGAGAGAAATAAGAAAGCCTTCTTAAGTGATCAATGAAAAGAAATTGAGGAAAACAACAGAATGGGAAAGAATAGAGAACTCTTCAAGAAAATCAGAGACACCAAGGGAACATTTCATGCAAAGATGGGCACAATAAAGGAAAGAAATGGTATGGACCTAACAGAAGAAGATATTAAGAAGAGATGGCAAGAATACACAGGGAACTATACAAAACAGATCTTCAGGGTCCAGATAATCACAATGGTGTGATTACTCACCTAGAGCCAGACATCCTGGAGTTCGAAGTCAAGTGAGCCTTAGAAAGCATCACTACAAACAAAGCTAGTGCAGGTGATGGAATTCCAGTTGAGCTATTTCAAATCCTAAAAGATGATGCTGTGAAAGTGCCGCACTCAAAATGCCAGCAAATTAGGAAAATTCAGAAGTGGCCACAGGACTGGAAAGGTCAGTTTTCATTTCAATCCAAAAGAAAGGCAATGCCAAAGAATGTTCAAACTACCACACAACTGCACTCATCTCACACACTAGCAAAGTAATGCTCAAAATTCTCCAAGCTAGGTTTCAACAGTACATGAACCAAGAACTTCCAGATGTTCAAGCTGGATTTAGAAAAGGCAGAGGAACCAGAGATCAAATTGCCAACATCCGCTGGATCATACAAAAAGAAAAGAGAATTCCAGGAAAACATGTAAATCTGCTTTATTGACTATGCCAGAGCCTCTGACTGTGTAGATCACAACAAACTGTGGAAAATTCTTGAGAGATGGGAATAACCAGACGTTACCTGACTGCTGAGAAATCTCTATGCAGATCAAGAAGCAACAGTTAGAACCAGACATGGAACAACGGACTGGTTCCAAATCAGGAAAGGAGTACATCAAGGCTGCATCTTGTCACCTTGTTTAACTTATATGCAGAGTACATCATGAGAAATGCCAGGTGGGATTAATTACAAGCTAGAATCAAGATTGCAGGGAGAAATATCAATAACCTCAGATATGTAGATGACACCACCCTTATGGCAAAAAGCGGAGAACTAAAAGAGTCTCTTGATGAAAGTGAAAAAAGAGCATGAAAAAGCTGACTTAAAACTCAACATTCAAAAGACTAAGATCATGACATCAGGTCCTATCACTTCACAGTAAATAGATGGGGAAACAATGGAAACAGTGAGAGACTTTATTTTCTTGGGCTCCAAAATCACTTCAAAATCATTTCAGATGGTGACTGCAGCCATGAAATTAAAAGACGTTTGCTTCTTCAAAGCAAAGCTATGACCAACCTAGACAGTGTATTAAAAATCAGAGTCATTACTTTACCGACAAGGGTCTGTCTAGTCAAAACTATGATTTTTCCAGTAGTCATGTACGGATGTGAGAGTTGGACCATAAAGAAAGCTGAGCACTGAAGAACTGATGCTTTTGAACTGTGGTGTTGGAGAAGAACCAGACATGGAACTTGAGAGTCCCGTGGATTGCAAGGAGATCAAACCAGTCAATCCTAAAGAAAATCAGTCCTGAATATTAACTGGAAGGACTGATGGGGAAGCTAACGCTCCAATAGTTTGGCTACCAGATGCAAAGAACCAACTCATTGGAAATATCCTGATGCTGGGAAAGATTGAAGGCAGGAGGAAAGAGGGACAACAGAGGATGAGATGGTTGGACGGCATCACTGGCTTGATGGGCGTGAGTTTGAGCAAGCTCTAGGAGTTGGTGATGGACATGGAAACCTGGCATGCTGCAGTCCATGGGGTTGCAAAGTCCGATACGACTGAGTAACTGAACTGAAAAACAACCTTAGTTAACATTTACTCAGCGCATTTGTCAGGCATGATCTTAAATATATATATACATATATATATATATATATATTATGCTCCATGGAGAAAAAAGTAACACTGCTGAAATGAACAGGAAGACAGAAGTTCTCAGCAAATAAACAGTAACTATATTTTTTAAAAAAAGAAACAAATGAAAATTTTAGAACTGAAAAACAGAATGTCTAAAATAAGATCTTAAAAACAAGATGGAAATACAAAGGAATGAGTCAGTAAATGTGAAGATACAGTAATAGAAATGATCTGATATGAAGAACAGAGAAATAAAAGACTGAAAGAAAATGAAGATTCTAAGGCTCCTATGGACAATATCCAAAGTTCTATTCATGCCCAGAAAAAGGAAAAAGATTGGTATAGAAAAATATATTTGAATAAATAATGTTCAAAAAACCTCTTTAACTTGGTGAAAGGCACACATTTAAAAATTCACAAATTTCAGTGTGCATCTAATAGGATTAATTCAAATGAAAGATCAAAGAAATAAAAATGGAAAAGACATTTCAGTTAAGAGAAACAAAGAGAATTTAACACCAAAATGGCTACTTAAAAGAAGTGCTTCGGGCTGAAGAGATATGACACAAGAAACAAAATTGAAATTTCATTAACAAAGAACAACAACAAGAAAATAACAAATATTTAGGAATATATGAGATTATTTTTTCTCCTCTCAAGTCCTTTAAAAAGTATATAATTATTTAAAGCAAAGGCTATGTTCATCCCCAGACCTAAGAGACACATATATATCAACAAACCTGGAGCACAAAATTAGAAGAAGAGAGAATGATTACTTTATATCAGGAAATGAACTGAATACTCTGGTACACTTCTGCACATTTAACCCTCAAAACACCAAGCCACAGTACATTCAAAAAATTAAAACACCACCAAGATTCAATATTACAACACTGCTTAAAAGGCTTTAAAATCATTCACTAAACAGAGTTAACATAAAGTTATGAAAAAGAGATGAAGTCAGCTGCTATTAGCACTGGACTCAGGTAAACGTTACTTAAAATAGGTGAGGAAACTGTGTGTGTGCTCATGAGGTCAGTTGTGTCCGACTCTCTGTGGCCCCATGAACTGCCCATGGAATCTTCCAGGCAAGATACTGGAGTGGGGTGCCATTTCCTACTCCAGGGAATCTTCCTGACCCAGGGATCCAACTGGTGTCTCTTGCGTCTCCTGCACTGACAGGCAGATTCTTTACAACTAGCGCCACCACTGATAAAGTCACCTATGATAGGTGACAATCAGTATATGGGACAATCAGTATTAAGAGCCAGGTATGATTGACTCCAAAACCTATATAAACAGAAAACTGATTTTTAACCTTACCATTAAGATTACAGTAAAAAAAAGAAAGAAAAGAAAACTCCCTTAAAAGTACATCTGAGGAGTTTCCCTGGTGGCTCAGTGGTAAAGAATCTGTCAGTACAGCAGACACAGGTTGGATTGCTGATCTGGGAAGATTCCAGGTGCCACAGAAAAACTAAGCCTGTGCACTACAACTACAAAGCCCATGAACCTCAACTACTCAAGCCTAAGCGCCTAGAGCCTGTGCTCCACAAGAGAAGCCGCCACAATGGAAAGCCCACACAATACAACTAAAGGGTAGTCCCAGCTCGCTGCAACTAAAAAGTCTACACAACAGCAAAGACCCAGCACAGCCAGAAATTAATAAATAATTTTTTAAATACATCTGAGAACTCTAGGGTAAAGAAAGAAATAAGGAGAAAGATTAGTCTTATCACTAAGAGATATGAGAATCTCAAGTGGGTTTATATTAAAACTTGAGAACAAATTTCCCTAATTTTCACTAAAATTGTTGGTACAAAAACAATTGAGTATAATCTTTAAAAGAACATGTCGGTATGCTGCAATTCCACCTGGATGTGTTAGAACCCAAGTTTGTGGGCAAAGTATCCACACAAGGGATGGTGAGACAGCCCAGAGTGAGGTACTAAAACTCAAGCAGAATGGCAAAATGCTCTGCATGAGGTATGAGGAAAGCCAGGAATGAGGAATGCATCCTGGCACAAGGTGTCAGAGCTCAAGTAGAGTGAAAATGTTATACAAGACAGGGGAGGGAGCAGAAATGGCAGTGGGAAACTGGTTACGTAGCTGGAATTGATCCTATAAGTAAACAACTAAGGATAACGGGAGGTTTAAGTAGTTACTTTTAAGAAAAGGGAGTTATAAACTTTGAGAAGGAGAAAACTGGAAAAAAAAAAACACTGTTTATTGGAAAAACTGGCACCAACTCACGGTTTTATATATATAGATGGAGACATAAATACAGCAACAAAATCTTGGTTTCTGAATACCTTTCTCCACTAAAAGAAACCACACCTTGGGAGAAATGGTTGATTCCAGGGCTGTGGCAAGAAAAGTTCAAAGTGAGCCTGGAACATTTTCTTGTGTCAAAAAAGTAAGGAGTGCTCAAAGCAAGTCAGAAGAACACAGAAACTAGCTTGAATTGGCTTTCACTAGCCAAAGCTGGGACAATTAGAGAATCTAGAAATAGCAAGTTTGATAAGGATCGAGCTTAACATAGTCTCAAAATACTTTCCCACAAAGTACTTATTAATTACTAAAAGGGAGGGAAACTTTTCAGTAAAGAGGCTTGGGAGACTTCACCTTAATTAAGTGATCAAAATGCACATCATCAGTAAGGGGACAAATATAACTATGCCATTTTACAGGATGTAACATGAACACAGTATCATCACTGTGGTACTCCTTTCAAAAATGCAGTCTGAATCCAACCACAAGGAGACATCAGATAAATCCAAATCAAGGGACATTTTACAACAAAACTAACCTGTAATCTTTTTAAGTGTCAGGGCCATGAAAAACAATTAAAGACTGAGAAATTGTTCTAGGCTGAAGCAATGTAAAAAGACATTATAATTAAATAAATGCAACAGAGTATTCTGAACCGGATCATTTTGTTACAGAGGAAGTCACTATGAAAACTGGCAAAACTTGGATGATGTTAGAGTATATGGTAGTAATATACCAATATTAATTTCCTAAACTTAATATTCTTTCTGTAATAGAAAGTCCCTGTCCTTGATTGCAGTGATGAGACTGCAATCTACAACTTACTCAGTTTTTGCACTAACTAGGAACTTTTGTGAAAGTTTGAGACTTAAAAAAAAAAAGATTACCCATAATATTCCCTTCAGTTCTAGAATATAAGCAAAACAGTACTCCTTTTAAATAAAGAATATGTGTTTCCATTTCTTATTATTATATAGGAAATGACTCTATTATTTACGGGATTCTTTTAATCTATATCTGCACTGTCCAATACAGTATCACTGTTCTGTTTCCCAATTACACTCGCCACATTTCAAATGTTCCACAGTCACTACTACTTCAGTTACTATCAGCTACTGCATAGGGGAGCAGAGATACAGAACACTTTCATCATCACAGAAAGGTCTACTGCTAGACAACACTGCTGCAGAGTTTGGAAGTCAACTGATACAATAACTAACTAAAGGCCAAAGAGTCAGACAGATGTGGGCATAGATTCTCAGCAACTGCTCTGACACTTAACAAGTCATTTGACTTCTCCAGAACCTCAGACTCCTTTCTGTAAAACAGAAAAATGCACCCAGTACTGCAAGGCTGCTGAAAACATCAAATGAAAATTAATGCAAAACGTCTAGAACACAGTAGTTCAGTTCAGTTGCTCAGTCGTGTCTGACACTTTGCAACCCCATGAATCGCAGCACGCCAGGCCTCCCTGTCCATCACCAACTCCCAGAGTTCACCCAAACTCATGTGCATCAAGTTGGTGATGACATCCAGCCATCTCATTCTCGGTCGTCCCCTTCTCCTCCTGTCCCCAATCCCTCCCAGCATCAGGGTCTTTTCCAATGAGTCAACTCTTCCCACGAGGTGGCCAAAGTATTGGAGTTTCAGCCTCAGCATCGGTCCTTCCAATGAACACCCAGGACTGGTCTCCTTTAGGATGGACTGGATGTATCTCCTTGCAGTCCAAGGGACTCTCAAGAGTCTTCTCCAACACCACAGTTCGAAAGCATCAATTCTTCAGCACTCAGTTTTGTTTTTAGTCCAACTCTCACATCCATACACGACCACTGGAAAAACCACAGCCTTGACTAGACAGACCTTTGTTGGCAAAGTAGTATCTCTGCTTTATAATATGCTATCTAGGTTGGTCATAACATTCCTTCCAAGGAGTAAGCGTCCTTTAATTTCATGGCTGGAATCACCATCTGCAGTGATTTTGCAGCCCCAAAAAATAAAGTCTGACACTGTTTCCACTGTCTCCCCATCTATTTCCCATGAAGTGACGGGACCGGATACCATGATCTTAGTTTTCTGAATGTTGAGCTTTAAGTCAACTTTTTCACTCTCCTCTTTCACTTTCATCAACAGGCTTTTTAGTTCCTCTTCATTTTCTGCCATAAGGGTGGTGTCATCTGCACATCTGAGGTTATTGATATTTCTCCCAGCAATCTTGATTCCAGCTTGTGCTTCTTCACCCAACGTTTCGTTGGCACACAGTAAATATGATAAACAATAACTGCGGGCAAGAATCCCTTAAAATAAATGAAGTAGACATCATAGTCTACTACTTGGATGCAATATCAAAAGCAACAGAAGGACTTCTGTTCATTTCCAAGGCAAACCATTGAATATCACTGTAATCCAAGTCTATGCTCCAACTAGTAATGCTGAAGAAGCTGAAGTTGAACAGTTCTATGAAGACCTACAAGACCTTCTAGAACTAACACCCAAAAAAGACTTTCTTTTTATTATACTGGACTGGAATGCAAAAGTAGGAAGTCAGGAAATACTTGCGGAGTAACAGGAAAATTTGGCCTTGGAGTACAGAATGAAGCAGGGCAAAGTCTAGCAGAGTTTTGCCAAGAGAATGCATTGGTCATAACAAAGAGCCTCTAACAGCAACACGAGACGACTCCACACATGGACATCACCAGATGGTCAATACAGAAATCAAATTGATTATATTCTTTGCAGCCAAAGATGGAGAAGCTCTATACATTCAGCAAAAACAAGACCAGGAGCTGACTGTGGCTCACATCATGAATTCCTTATTGCCAAATTCAGACTTAAATTGAAGAAAGCAGGGAAAACCGCTAGACCATTCAGGTATGACATAAATAAAATCCCTTACAACTATACAATGGAAGTGACAAATAGATTCAAGGGATTAGGTCTGATACACAGAACTATGGGCGGAGGTTCGTGACACTGGACAGGAGGCAGTGATCAAGACCACCCCAAGAAGAAAAATGAAAAAAGGCAAAATGGTTGTCTGAGGAGGCCTTACAAATAGCTGTGAAGAGAAGAGAAGCTAAAGGCAAAGGAGAAAAGAAAAGACATACTCATTTGAATGCAGAGTTCAAAAAACAGCAAGGAGAAATATGAAAGCCTTCCTCAGTGATCAATGCAAAGAAAAAGAGGAAAACAATAGAATGGGAATGACTAGAGATCTCTTCAAGAAAATTAGAGATACCAAGGGAACATTTCACGCAAAGATGGGCACAATAAAGGAAAGAAATGGTATGGACCCAATAGAAGCAGAAGATATTAAAAGAGGTGGCAAGAATCCACAGAACTATACAAAAAAGATCTTCATGACTCAGATAACCACAATGTTGTGATCACTCCACCTAGAACCAGACATCCTGGAGTGCAAAGCCAAGTGAGCCTTAGGAAGTATCACTACGAACAAAGCTAGTGGAGGTGATGGAATTTCAGCTGAGCTATTTCAAATCCTAAAAGATCATGTGGTGAAAGTACTGCACTCAATATGCCAGCAAATTTGGAAAACTCAACAGTGGCCCCAAGACTGGAAAAGGACAGTTTTCACTCTAATTCCAAAGAAAGGCAATGCCAAAGAATGGTCAAACTACCAAGCAATTGCACTTATCTCACATGCTAGCAAAGTAATGCTCAAAATTCTCCAAGCTAGGTTTCAACAGTACATGAACCAAGAACTTCCAGATGTTCAAGCTGGATTTAGAAAGGGCAGAGGAACCAGAGATTAAATTGCCAACATCTGAAAGATCATACAAAAAGCAAAAGAGTTCCAAAAAAACATCTCCTTCTTTTATTGACTATGCCAAAGCCTTTGACTGTATGGCACAACAAACTGTGGAAAATTCTTAGAGATGGTAATACCAGACTACCTGATCTGCCTCCTGAGAAATCTGTACGCAGGTCAAGAAGCAAGAGTTAGAACTGGACATGGAAAAACAGACTGGTTCCAAATCAGGAAAGGAAAATGTCAAGGCTGTATATTGTCACCCTGCTTATTTAACTTTTATGCAGAGTACATCATGAGAAATTCTGGGTTGGATGAAGCACAGTTTGGAATCAGGATTGCAGGGAGAAATATCAATAACCTCAGATATGCAGATGACACCACCCTTATGGCAGAAAGTGAAGAAGAACTAAAGAGTCTCTTGATGAAAGTGAAAGAGAAGAGTGAAAAGCTGGCTTAAAGCTCAACATTCAGAAAACTAAGATCATGGCATCTGGTCCCATCACTTCATGGCAAATAGATGGGAAGACAATGGAAACAGTGACAGACTTTATATTCTGGGGCTCCAAAATCACTGCAGATGGGGACTGCAGCCATGCAATTAAAAGATGCTTGCTCCTTTTAAGAAAAGTTAGAACCAACCTAGACAGTATATGAAAAAGCAGAAACATAACTTTACCAAGAAAGGTCAGTCTAATCAAAGCTGTGGTTTTTCCAGTAGTCATGTATGGATTGAGAATTGAACCATAAAGAAAGCTGAGTGCTGAAGAACTGATGCTTTCGAACTGTGGTGTTGGAGAAGACTCTTAAGAGTCCCTTAGAGTGCAAGAAGATCCAACCAGTCTATCCTAAAAGAAATTAGTCCTGAATATTCATTGGAAGGACTGATGTTGAAGCTGAATCTACAATATTTTGGCCACCTGATGAGAAGAACTGACTCATTTGAAAAGACCCTGATGCTGGGAAAGATATAAGGCAGGAGGAGAAGGGGACAGCAGAGGATGAGATGGTTAGATGGCATCACCAACTCAATGGACATGAGTCTGAGTAAGCTCTGGGATTTGGTGATGGACAGGAAAGTCTGGCCTGCTGCAGTTCATGGGGTCACAAAGAGTCAGACACGACTGAGCAACTGAACTGAACTGAAGTCTCTTCTATAATGTGACTGGATGATTTGTTAATCTTTGATCTCAGTATTTTTAGATCTAGTTAAGCAATTTCAGGAGCATCAGTTTGAAAATAAGCTTACTATCCTGCTTGTTTAAAAGGATAATGAGATCCATGTTGTTAAATGCAAAGAAAAATCTTTTTTCTTTTTTTTTGGCCTTGCTGTGCAGCTTGTGGGATTTTAGTTTCCTGACCATGGATCGAACTTGGGCCCTGGGCAGTGACAGTGAGGAGTCCTAACCACTGGACTGCCAAAGAATTTCCCAAAGAAAAATCTGTTAGTTCTCACTTCACTCAACTCTCATCATCACTTGACCCTACTGACTACTCTCCCCTTGAAATACACTCTTCCTTTGATTCTGTAATACCCTCAACTCCTATTTCTCTGTCCTTCACAAATTCTTTGGGAGCTCACATTCCTCTAACAAACAACTTTTTTTTTTTAAATGTTAAGAGTCTACTGTGACTCCATTTTAGCAGCTCTTTTTCCAAGTTATAGTCCTTTCCCTAAACAATTTCATCTATAGTTTCAACTACCTATATAAGTGACTCCAATTTTCTACTTCTAGCCCAAACCTCTCCTTTGAACTTTAGAACCAAGTATCTAATTGCCTACAGAAATATCCATGTGAAAGCTCCAAAGCTCAAACCCACTAGTCAGAATCAGAAGAACCTTGGTCTTTTTTTTGGTACCACCATCAACTCATCCATTTAACTCAAGAGTCATCTTTGAAATTTCTCTCTCCTTCACCTTCAATCCACTGAGCATGGCCTGATGATCACACGTTTGTCCATCTCCACATTTCTCATCCTAATTCAAGCTATCCTCACCTACTCTGCACTGCTACTGCAAAAGTCTTTACTAATGTCTCCATATCCATTCTTGCCGTCTCTCCTTCCTTTCAATACACATCACCACAATCCTAGTTCTGCCTTCTGCAACTACCAAAAAAGTAGTACAAGACTAACCTGACTTCTAAATGACAACGTTTCAAAGAATAAAAAGGTTATACCACTCCACTCTTAGACAAGCATTCTTAGTTTCTTCTATATTATGACCAATCACTTTCAAGATCACATTCTGTCATATTGTCCCTTAAACTGAATACATCTTAATGCATGGATATAAGTAACCTAGCAGTTTATGCAAAAGAATGAAACTTGCAGTTTCAAGTTTCAAACCACAATTACTATTTTTAATGTTTTCATGTTTTTAGCTGAAAATACGTTAATATTCATTAGGTACCTACTATATATCAGACATTGTTCAGTGTTCAGGGACAAAACAGTGACCCAAACTGACAAACCTCATTCTTATAGAACTTGCTTTAAAATGAAAAATACAATCAACTTAAGTTAGTAAATTATACAGCATCTTGGAAAGAGTTAAGTGTTATGGAAAAGAACCTGGCTTAAAAAGGGCTAAGAAATGTAGGAGGAGGGTCTGACGCTTTAACAGAGTAGTCAAAGAAAATCTCAGTAGTACAGTAGAAATGTGGCTAGAGAAACAGTGAAGTCAGAGAGGAAGAGACTCAAAAAAGTCTCAGACCCCGGCAGACCATAGTAAGAGCTATGTATTTAACTATGACTGAGAATGGAAGACATTTGAGAAGAGAAGTGACAGGATCTGAAGTATTTTATCAGGATCACTCTGGCTGCTCAGTGTTAAAGACTCTAGGTGAACAAAGGTCGGAGTGAAACATCTCAGAATATTATTTTGTAAGTGAGAGATGACAGTGTTGTTTTTACATTTTATAATTAACTTTTCTGTGCTTAAACACTAGGAATTACAAAGCCACAACTTAAAAAAAAAAGGAAAGTGAACACCGTAACAATGAAAAGAGGAGCATTGGGAACAGCAATAAAATGATACAGGATATTTTAACTCCAGGCTCTACTCAGTGCTACTAAAAGCTATCACCATCAGGTGCAAGATTCGATGTAAAGCTAGTAACTTATTCTTTGAGACAGGGGATATAATTAAGATTATTTCACTGGGGAAGGTAAGTCAAGATTCAATTCACATCACTAAAGACAATGGTAAATGATGGCAGAGCTTACTAAAAGGAATTTACAATGAAAATTATTCTAGGGCTGACTCTTCATTATTTTTGTACCTGCCATTCTCCTTAGTTACAGCTATGTCTCACTGATGAAACTAAAAACAAAAAAAGTATTAGGTAGATGAGTAACATAATTCTACACTTTCTAATTACTAAAAGATGCTAGTGATGATGAATCAACATCATGTAAGAGCACTGATTCATCCTATCTCTGATTAACAGCACAACTTTTCAAGATAATTGCCTGAAGTACTGGTTAGGGCCCAAAGGATTATAGGGAAGCTGAATGACCCCTGAAAAGTTTCAATCTTAAACCCATGAATCCCGTTGCTACCACCTAAAAGCATACAAAAATATTCCCCTTAAAAACTTTTCCACAACTTATGTTTCAAGTAGCATATTTAGGAACAATTTTCGATTTTCTTCCAGCTTTCTTCCCCCTCAATGTAGTGAAAATGTCTTTACAGCATAAGTACACTTGAGTAAGCAGAGATCCAAATCCTACCCTGCCAAAAATCTTAAGAGGTACTCAAATTCTCAAGCAGAAAGGTCACTAGCTCAACGTAAAATGTACTGATTACTAAAATACTTGCAAGCACCAAACAAGAAAAAACTATAGCGGAAAAAAAATGCAGTTACAATAAGAATTGCTAATCTTTACAAAATTCTTCATATTGCATAAACAAAATACAAAGTAAATTCAGATTACCTTTCACAATAGTAAAACAAAAGAAATCGAAAGACAATTTCATTTCTTCTGCCAGTTCGTTAAAACAAAAACAAAAGTCCCACAAACTTTATTGCAACTCTTAGCAAACACCAAAAAAGTCAAATGATTAGGCCAACTGCCAAAGAAACAGGGAAGAGAAAGCAATAGTGTGGGAAAAGACTTGATTACATATCAAATTTTTAATACCAATAAAACACAAAACCCACCAGTTATTTAAGAATGTACCTCAACATCCTGCTGAGATAACTAGTCATGCACGAATCAACTTTTGTTTTATAATGAAAAAACGCATCTATTAAACATGCTTTTTCCAATATTCAATGAATTTCCCAAATCGGGAAAATTGGCATCTACTAGCCAAACCATTATATTAAAAACTTTTTGGTCAGTTCTGCCTAAATATCTTAGTTCACTAGCAGTATGATAAAGATATCAAAATGTAACGCAAAATGCATGAAAAATGCTCAACTCGTAGACACTGTGTGTATAACAGGCTTCAGAAATACTTTGAGAATATTTTAAAATTCCATATTCGTATCTGAATGTTTTATTCAACTACTCTTAAATCAGGCGCTTACTTTCAGAACAATTTTTCAAAATGGGAGGAAAGAGCAAGACGGCCATACATCTCTAAGAAATGTCTTTAATGGTTCAAAATTCCTAGTATCTAAGGAGGAGCGACTGATGAAGCCAAGTAGAGATCTACCGGCCCTCTCGTCAGACGGGAAAACTGGTTTAAAAATCGGAGGTGGGAGAAGAGTTTGAAATTCAGGGCATGGGGTAACGCGGATGCTCTGAAGCGCCGGCTTCCCTAGTCGCGCACCCCGAGAGGTCACCGCGCAGTAAAGTTTGGTTTCACAAACGGGCTTAGACGCTATTGACAAAAGCGAAGTCTCCCAAGTCTAGAGAGAGCCGGGGTCGGGGAGCGCCCGGAAGCCCAGCAGGACACAGTCCCCGCAGGGACCGGGCTGGACGTGTGGCGACCCTGCCGCGGAGAACCCGAGCCCCAACTCAGTCCCCCAGGACGCCGGGCGGGGACGGGCGCCGCCGGCGGAGGCGGCGGGTAGGCCACAAGGAGGAAACGGGACGGGGGACCGACAGCGAGGCGGTGGCGGCCGACACGGGGCCGCCCTCGCGGGGGTGGCGGGGGGAACGGGGGCCTCCCCGCCTCAGCCGCCCCCGCCTCGAGAGGCGGCTCCAACTTTCCTCCGAGCGCAGAACGCCGCCTGGGCCGCGCGGGATTCCGAAACTTTGTCCGCCCTCCCACCGCCCCGGGCCCACCCTCCCCCACTCCGCCGGCCCGTCCACCCCACCGCGCGGCGACAGCTGCCTGCGCCCGTGCACGCCCGGGGTCGGCCCGTGTTTACCTCAGGCCGAGGTCGAGGCGCTGGCTCCGGCGGCGGCGGCAGCCCCACTGCAGGTCACTAGGTTCCCGTCACGCCGCCGCCAAGTTCCCCAACATGGACTCCGTCCGCTCTGAGGTGTTCCGGGGGCCGCTGAGGCGCCGGCTCTGCTGGCTGGCGCGGGAGGTGGCGGCGGCGGAGCCGGGAGCGGACCCGGGCTGCGCTGCTCCGCGCGGCTTGCGCCACCGCTGCTCCCCTCCCCCCGCCCCGTCCGGCCGCCTCCCGCTCGGCTCCGCGCGTCCCCCTCCCCGCGACTCCCCTCCGCTAAGCCGCGCCGCCACAGGTCGGCGCGCTACGGTGACGCCGGCGGCGGCGGCGGCGGGACCCTCCGCGCTTTCCCTACTCGCTCGCACTGGCCCTGCGTGCACGCCTGCAGCGCTCAGCCAGACCTCCGGGGGGCGCCGGCAATCCACCGTTTGCGACGGAAGAACGTGACGGGCGGAGTCAAGTCACGCGGCCTGCGAGCCGGAGGGAGGGCCCCGGCTGGTGGCGCGGGCTTCTGGGAAACGTCCTTAACGCTCGGCTCTCCTCCCACGCCGCGGGTTCTGCGCCTGCGCGGCGCGCTGGAGTCAGCGCTGCGATGCCGGCTGTACGCCCCAAGCTGCGGAAGACAGTTAAGAAGGCTCTCGGGGAACAGCACATGAGGGACTTTGTGCGGCCTTTACTATCCTATCTGATATTGAAAACAGTGTTTTGTTTGGCGGTGGATTGAGTTTTCGTCCTGCAGCGTTACCCGCCTGAACTACATCCTGTGAGGAGGCTGAAGTGGCCCCAACTTGGAAGCTCAGCTCTTTCTTCCCGCCCAGTGGGCATTTTAAAAACGCTTTGGAGAGGTATCCTACGTGACTCATCAAGCCTAGGCTTGTCCCTGTATCTAAATTACCACAACAAAAAATTAAATGGGATCCTGATCCACTTGGTGGTTCATTTCAGTCGCTCAGTTGTGTCCGACTCTTTGCGACCCCATAGAGTGCAGCATACCAGGCTTCCCTCTCCATCACCAGCTCCCGGAGCTTGTTCAAACTCATGTCCATCGTGTTGGTGATGCCATCCAACCATCTCATCCTGTCTTCCCCTTCTCTTCCTGCCTTCAGACTTTCCCAGCATCAGAGTCTTTTCCAGTGAGTCAGTTCTTCGCATCAGGTAGCCAAAGTATTGGAGTTTCAGCTTCAGCATCAGTCCTTCCAATGAATATTTAGGACCGATTTCTTTTAGGATGGACTGGTTTGATCTCCTTGCAGTCCATGGGATTCTCAAGAGTCTTCTCCAACACCGCAGTTCAAAAGCATCAGTTCTTTGGCACTCAGCTTTCTTTATAGCCCAACTCTCAGATCCAGACATGACTACTGGAAAAAACCATAGCCTTGACTAGCCAGATCTTTGTCTGCAAGTAATGTCTCCTAACCACCAAGGTAATTTAGTAGTTAGGTAGAGACATGTGATGATTCATTCAAGAATACGTCGGAGACTGCGATTGGAACTTGTGTACCATTATCCATTCTTTCTCCGTAGGGTCATCAAATCTCTTATTTTATCTCAGATATACCTTTCACACTGCTTTTTAAGGTCACCGACCCTTTAACCTCATAGTTTATCTTCAGGACAACTCTTCCTGCTCTGGGTGTCCTTCCCCTCTCTTCTATCCGAGGGTCTTTGCACTTCCCCCTGAAGCTCTGTACCTGGGCCTCCAACTTGGCTCACTCGAGTCTCAATCACATCCAGTCTTACCTCTCACACGTTTTAGGGTCGTCTGCCTCCTTCCTTACTTTCTATGGGCTTTGCACTCCCCTAGTCACGCTGAGGGCTTCCCAGGTGCCTTCCCAGGTGGCGCAGTGGTAAAGAAGCCGCCTGCCAATGCAGGAGACCAAGGAAGGACAACAGGTTGGATCTCTGAGTGGGGAAGATCCCCGGAGGAGTGCATAGCACCCACTCCAGTATTCTTGACTGGACAATCCCATGGACAGAGGAGCCTGGTGAACTATAGTCCAGGGGATCCTGAAGAGTCTGACGCCAGCACTCCTGGACAGCAGCCTTGCAGAGTCATGCCTGGGATGACTTTCCTTCCTGCTTTTCCAGACCCCTCCCTTTTAGGGTACCCTTCTGCTGCACTCGCCAGGCTAGGCTGTTGCTGGCGTCCCCTTCTCCTCACTTCTCTGCACCCCATTCTTGTGCAGTGTGTTTGGTCAGCTCAGTGTGTTTGCCTGTCTCACACAGTGAGCACTGGGACAGTGTCCTAACACTTTGCTAACAGCAGCTCCTGGCACCGTGCCTGTGCTCAGTAAGGACTTGGTAAATAGTTGCAGGAGGAATGTATGACTGACAGCCTTGTCTTTGAGTCTTACAATGTATAGTTTTGGATATGAACTTAGGGAATTCAGACGGGCTGTCCTGTGTTTGGGATATTTGAGGGAACAATGATATAGAGGAGTTTATAACAGTACGTTATAAAGAATGTGATAAAGGATGACCAAGACAAACACTGAAAACTTTGTTTAAAGAATGGTGTGATGTAATCAGATGAATAAGCACTGTTATAAGCCATCTGCGTGTTATTGTTGTGTGTATATACACACACACGTGCGTCCACACACACGACCTCATCCGGTTATCTGTAACTCCAGATAGAGACTCCTAGTACAACATTCTTCTTTTATGTAAAAATTTATGTAAAAATCTCTTTACATATTTGTTCTGTGAAAAATGTTCTTTTGTAAAAATTAGTCAAAGCTTACATGATAACATTCTCCAAAGAAAAAGCTATAATGTTTAAATTAAGAATAACAGTATACCAATTCAGCAAAACTAAACACAAATCTTTTGATGTATTCATTTACTGACAAATAATAAAATTGTCACTTTTTTACAGTTGGCCTCCTAGGTATCATGGGACCATGTTTAAGAGAAAAACACTCAGAGCTAATGTGCTAGTGGTTTTTACTTTCATGTGCAAATAGGAAAGAGGATGGTGGTTTGTAACAGGCTGTCTCCCTTGGGAAAAGGTCAAGTGTATTTCTGTGCATGCACTGTTCTCTTAATAATGTTTGCATGATGACTTATTATTTTCTCTTTTTTCAGTATTTTTTATTTATAATAAAGAGATACTGGATTTTAAATAAAAGATGAACTGTAAGATGTAGGAGTAAAGATTGATATACGAATCATCACTGTCAAAATTTTAGGTTTTATTATAGCCATAAAAAAACACAAATGATGCGCATGGCAAAACAACTTTCAACTGAAAATCCAATTGGTGTGTTGCACTTAGACCAGTATTTAACATGTCAAACCTGTCATGCGGCAACAGAATTATATTAGCATTTTTAAAGAAATGAAAGATAATCAGTGTATTGATTTTGACAGAACTTTATCAGAGAAAACTGCTATTATCAATTTAATTCTTCTGAATTGAGTACAAAATAGCATATCAAGAGGGTTAAGCATGGCATAAAGACACTTGTTTGCATGGGAAACATGGTTCTAAAATAGACTCTGTCACTTAAGACTTTTACAGTTTTGAACAAATTGTGTAATTTTTCTGGTCCTCAATTTCCATATCTGTTGATACTACAGTGGAAGTTTTTAGTTTATAGTTTATTTTTATAGCAGAAGTGTATGAATTCAAAGGATGTACAGTTTAAGACTCTTATAGGCAAAACACACAATGTCTTTATAAGAAATGAAAAAATGCATGTTAGTTTACAGAAATTTTTTTAGGCCAGTGGTTTATTCTTGTTTTCACAAATGAAGAATTTTAATCAAGATGATACTGATTATTGTCCAGTTGTCTTCTGTGTGGAATTAAATTTATTTCAGCAACAATCATTTGGGTCTCTACTATCTGGAAGGTGCTGTGATGTGGTTATAGATAAATGAACAGTGTGTCAGAGACAGTTTTGTGGGTACAGATCAGTATAAAAACTAAGGAAAAATAAAGGGAATAAAAACAAAGTGCTGGGTGGGAGCAGGGGTTGCCAAATAAGGACGAGAATGCAAGAAGGACCAAGGACAATTTCATGAAAGCATATTTGAACAAAATATAGTCAGATGTAATTCCAAATTTAAGACTCTAGTTCCTCTTAGGTTAGTCTCTCATTCTCACTTTTTTACCTCCTCTACTTTTTTTTTTACCACTCCCTTCATGTCTCACCCTACAATCACTCCCACTGAGCCCCTCAATCCTGAACCCAGCAAACCTTATCATAGTCTTTATAGTAAATAACTTCCTCAACTTCTTTCCCTATATACAAAGTCAATCTATAACTGTCAATATGCACACACACACACTTGTTTTCCTCCATCACAAAGAACCATCTCTTCTTTCAGTTAAGGCTTAGGTTTCTACTGGTGCTGTAGATCATTTTTTCCAGACTTTGGAATTTATAGACCATTACCATTTCTAACAGTCTGGGAACTGACATAGTTTTTTTTTTTTTTTAATCCTGACAAATCACAGTATACATTTCTAAAGCCCTCCCATCTCTTACCACCATGATTTCCTAAAATAAATGTATTTGCACCACCGAAAAACTAAATTTTTGTAGCTGCACTGTTTGGTTTTTTGTGGGGTTTTTTTGTTTTGTTTTTTTTTTTGCGTTTCCTTGTGGAACAGTGAAGCTACCAGCCTTGGTACATCTGGGTCTCTGCTCTGTTACAGATCCCCTCAGGGCCTTCTCCATGGGTTACTCTGGCTTCAGCATTTTCAACCTCTTCTTTACTGTAGATTAATATGACCCTTCTCTTGAAATCTAAAAATAGTTTCCATTTTAAGACACTTCCTCATTTCACTTTCTATTCACTTTTTTAAAGGTAATAAACTTCATTTTAACAATTCAAACAATACAGAAGTATGTAAAGATTCAGAAATATAAAAAGAAAAAGATATTTATCCCATCCCAGTCTTAGATAAAACCAGTGTTAAAAAGATTGATGTTTCTCTCCATACTTTTTCCAATGGTTATAGAAACATATGTATAGAGGTTTTTATTTTTATTTTTATAATCACATCATATATATTTTTCAGCAACTTCCAGTTTACAATGGATACTATTATCTAACTCATTTTTTTTAGGTAGCTGCACAATATTATATCACTGCAGATGGTGACTGCAGCCATGAAATCACTGCAGCCAAAAATCACTGCAGGTGGTGGCTGCAGCCATGAAATTAAAAGACACTTACTCCTTGGAAGGAAAGTTATGACCAACCTAGAGAGCATATTAAAAAGCAGAAACATTACTTTGCCAACAAAGGTCTATCTAGTCAAAGCTATGGTTTTTCCAGTAGTCATGTATGGATGTGAGAGTTGGACTAAAAAGAAAGCTGAGCACCGAAGAATTGATGCTTTTGAACTGAGGTGTTGGAGAAGACTCTTGAGAGGCCCTTGGACTGCAAGGAGATCCAACCAGTCCATCCTAAAGGAGATCAGTCCTGAGTGTCCGTTGGAAGGATTGATGTTGAAGTTGAAACTCCAATACTGTGGCCACCTGATGTGAAGAGCTGACTCATTTGAAAAGACCCTGATGCTGGGCAAGATTGAAAGCAGGAGGAGAAGGGGATGACAGAGGATGAGATGGTTGGATGGCATCACCAACTCAATGGACATGATTTTGAGTAAACTCCGAGAGTTGGTGGTGGACAGGGAGGCCTGGTGTGCTGTGGTCCATGGGGTCGCAAAGAGTCAGACACAACTGAGTGACTGAACTGAACTGAACAATATTATATAGTATTAAGGTACTGTTTTTGAAGTCATTCTTTTATTGGTAGATAATATAGATTTGTCCAGTTTAGTGTCATTATAAACAATGCTGAAATAAGTATCCTTTGCATTTATCTTTTTAAATTATGCAGCTTTTCTGTAGAATTCAGTCCTTTAAGTGAGATTTTTGAGACTAAAGACATATGCGTTTCTTATTTTAATAGATATTACTGGTAGAGAGTATGTGCCATTTTGTTTTTGTCACCCAGCATCCACTTCCTCTTTTTCTGGTATCAAATGAGTCCTCCTTCTCTCCTAATCTTTGGGGTTATAAATGATATTGACTTGACTGGCTTTTATATTTGGTGAATGATGATATAATATCTCACTAGTTGTAACTGTTCTATCATTCAGAGATGAGCACATGACTCAATTCAGGTCAATAAGAATTAGATTGAGGATATTTCTTCTCTGCTGGATTGTTGTAGGAATATAAGCTTTCTTTTTAAAGAGAGCCCTTTACTGAAAATGACTTCCCCTCAGAGGAAGGAAGAACTAACACATAGAAAGAAACTAGATTCTAATGATAATACTTAAGTAGATTTGATCCCATTGTGACTAGATTTTCAGGCACGTGACTATAAATAGCTTTCAGATTTGACTTGGGTTTTTTGTTACTTATGACCAAAGATGTTTTGAGTGATACACTGTCAGGTTACCTCTGGAATTATGGCACTTCACACTCCACTCAATGGTACACTTTCTCCATCTCTTGCCAAGACTAAAGCATGAATCTTAAGTTTTTGTCACTGTAATACATATTAAATACTATCTCACTGTTACTTTAATTAGTGTTTCCCTAACTACCAGTGGGGTTGGACTCCTTTTTGTTTATTTTTGGTGTGTTCATAGACTTTGCATGTTTTTATATTGTCTTCATCTTTTTCTTTGTATAGGGTCTCTTTTATGTTAGGTCTTTTAACTCTTGTATTCCATGTGCTACTTTTTTTCTCATAATAATCTTTTGCCTTTGCTCACTGTGGCTTTATCATAAGTTTTAATTTTTATATTGTCAAATCTGACCTTTCACTCTTAAATCCATTGCAGTTAAGTTCATGCCACCACAACTCCATTGAAACTGTTCTTGGAGAAAGTCACCAGCGACCTCATAAATGCCAAACACAATGAGTCCTTTACAATCCTCAACAAACAGTTATTATCATATATTAACTGTGCTAGTGAGATAAAAATAAGATATTGTCCTTGTCCTTAAAGAACTTACAATTTAGTGCAACAATCAAGCATATGAACATAATTTCAATATGTAATTGATGCTAGATGTTGAGTTTCTGTTATGGACTGAATTTTGCCCCCCCCCAAAAAAAAATCTTATGTTTAAGTCCTAACCCCCATTACCTTAGAATGTAGTGTTTGGAAATAAAGTCTATAAAGAGGTGATTGCATTCAAATAACATCTTTAGGGTAGGCCCTAATCCAGTGTGACTGGTGTCCGTGTAACAAGATATGTGTACCCAGAGGGAAGACCATGTGAAGGCAGAAGATAACCATCTGCAAGCCAAGGAGAGAGGCCTCAGAACAAGCATCCTGCCAACACTTTCATCTCAGACTCCTAGTCTTCAGAACTGTGAGAAAATAGCAATGGGTTCCTCTTGTTTAAGAGAACTTGTTCCACTCAGTGTGTGGTACTTTGTTATGGCAGCCCTAGAAAACCAGTAGTTTGTCTCCATAACGTCTCTTCCATCGCTCCCACTTGTGTACCATCCATGTGGTTGTGGAAACAAGGATTAAATTCATTTCCACGATGAACTCTGGTTATTTAAGCCATTCAAGGCAATTCTGTACAGTAAGTAGTTTATAAAACCCAGACTTTGGCCAATTTGTGTCAGTGAAACTTGAAGAGATGGTGACTCGGAGAAAATTTTTTCCTCATTCTTCAAAGAAAGCTAGTAAAAGCCTGCTCTCTTTCCATTTGGTTGGAGAGAGCTGAGACCATAAACCCTGGGATTACTGCATCTACTGTTCTCATGAGCAAAGCTCGCTTTAGAATCATGCTGCTTCTTTGGAAGGTAGAGCAACAAAATGGAGGAAGACTGGATCCTTGACATCATTTAGCCACCAAGTCAAATCAATCCTGATACCTACCCAGTTATGTGAGCCAGTAAATCCCCTTGGTTATATAAGCAATTTTGATCTTAAAACTTACAGTGCAAAAGATCCTAACAGTTACAGGATTCACAGGGAAAGCAACCACCATAGATTGAATTCCTGAGGAAATATACTATAACATGGGAGATTGGGGTGCAGAAATTTCATTGGGGGGTGTTTTAAGGGTTACATCTGTGGAAAAAGTGAAGGAAGCAGGTTTCGGCAGAGGAAGAAGTTGAACTGAGATGGCACAGTGGTAAAGAATCTGCCTGTCAATGCAGGAGATGCAAGAGATGCTGGTTCAGTCCCTGAGTTGGGAAGATCCCCTGGAGGAGGCCATGGCAACCCACTGTGGCAACCCACTCCAGTATTCTTGACTGGAGAATCCCATGGACAGAGGAGCCTGGCGGGCTACATTCCATGGGGTCACAAAGAGTGAGACACGACTGAGCCTGCACACACTCACACACAAGAGGTAGTCTAACAAAGGCCTCAGCCATTCCTACCTGGAGATCTGAAGACTATGCTACCTAATGACCGATCGTATTAACTAAAACCAGAAAAGTAAGGTAACTTTCCTGAGTCAAGGGTAAGTTCTGGAGAAGGATTCAGTTGAAAATTATCAGCCTCCAACAGTTCCCGCAGCTGGTGGAATGGCTGCTCCAGTCCTGAATGGGAAGCTCTCTGCACCAGGATGTTCACAAGTGACCACCTGTTTACATGTAATAAGTTCTAGGAACAGCTCTTCAAAAATTCTGTTGGGTAGCTCTACACCTGGAGAAACTTCCTAGAAAAGAATTGGTAGGATTAACTATAGCCCTGGAGGCTGCTCTTGGGGCCATAATTGAGGCAGATCATCCACTGCTACTTTTTGTAGATGGCCCTCACTCTCTGTTGGTCTAGGTAACTTACTTAATGAGGTGATCCAGACCCTGTTCACTTTCCCTAAGGGGTCTGACACCCCCATCATTAGGTCCGTTTCTAATTGTGGCTACTGCTGCACCTGTCATGTACCATCTGAATTCGGCAAGTGAAAACCAAGACACAGATGGATTACTTAAATATCAAACATTTTTTTCTTATCCCTGTTGCTATCTAATGAAAATCAAGGTCAATTTCCTTGCCTGCTGATTTCTTGTAATGAGGAGCCTGAAGTGACCAGGCAGCAGTTAGGGTTTAGTAGGACTCTTCCTGGAAGCATTTCCCCTCTGGAGGCCAAAACCTCTAACCTCTAGGGAAAGAAGGTTAGAAATTCCCCAGATGGATCACTGGGAACCAGTATACAGGGGTACTGCCACTTCCAAACTTTACCTAACAAACTCACATATTCTTCCTGTTGGAGATCCTGTGCTAAGTAATGAACGTCCATTTAGAGTGGACCTTGAATCCTGGAGAGTGGTGCCCCTCCTTACAGGGTATTTGCAAGCTAGCACCTCAGCTGAATCTTTAACAGGTCCTTCCAGTGCTCTGTCAGTCAGGCAGTTTGTCTAGGTGGTATAGTAACTGAAAAAAATCAGTGGAGTCCATGGTCACGTGCCCACCACTATACCAACACCCAGGTCAGTAGATCACACACTTTAAACTCTCAGTGATCTCAGTGATACTGGCTAATTCCCTTCAAGCAGGAGGTCTAAGTTGGAATATGTCTAAATTCCAGTCAAGATAGATTGATACTACTTCCAGGAGGGAATAACGTCCAATGTAGGGGATGGGCCCAACATGCCACCAAGTGTCTGGTAGATTTCCTACAGGGATGGTACCATATTGAAAGCCAAGCATTTGGTCTCTGTTACTGGCCGGTTGGGTATTTGACAGTGGCCATAAACAGATAAGTCTTGGTAAATGGGAGCCCTTGCCACTGGGTCCACGTATAATCTCCATTCCTGCCCCCATTCTTACCACAAAACGTGCCTGTTTCTGTTGGACAAGCAGTAGTGTAGCCAGTGGCAGAGCCTGGCCAATGTCATCTGGACAAGTCATTGTTTCCTGTGGTTGTTCAGTGTCTCTTCTGTGATAGATACTCTCCACTGGGCAGAAACGTGAAACAAAGATCTCCATATTTCATACTGCTTTCATGAGTATGAAATGTCTCTTTTTCCAGACCTCTTTATCTTCCCTTTCCCCATCTTTCCCCTTTATATGGTTTTTCATCTCATGAGTTAGTGGAAGCTAGGGCTGTATCCCATCAAATACCTTTAAGTAGTCCAAGTCCGGGCCTCACTTGATCTAAAATAGCAAAGTGCTTCACATGGTTCTACCAACAGAAGCAAGGAGGAGCCTGGAAGTGGTAGGGACCCAGACATGGTAGGAGCTTCGGGACAAGTTGGTGTTCATACATTTATGGAAGAACAGATAATGCAGCTCACTTCTATAGAAATTACCAGGAATGTGGATGTCCTCACAGTGCAAGATCACACCACCTTCCTGCCTGGGTGTCACTAGTTAACCACGAAGATTGCCTAGAGATCAGAAGGTGGCCTCAGTTATTCAAGTTCCAGGACCTGCCCCTCGACTTCCTTGGCAGCTCTCTGGGAAAAGTCAAGAAACTATTCTAAATACAAAAGGTATATAAGCTCTCCTGAAAATGACATGCTCTGATTCCAGAACTCTAGGTAACTGTGCTGTTACATCCCAGTGAGCCTCTTTTTAGACCTTATATGTATTCACAGAAATAAAATGACCTATGTAATTTTATAATCTGCTTTATGAGTCAACAATTTGTTAATGAATCTGATCTACATAAATTATTTAACCAGTTTGCTAGAGTGTTAACTGGGTGGTACTGCCCTCTAGAGTACCTTTTGTGTCTTGAATATTTACACATTGAAATACATATTATTTTATTGCAAATTACTTTCTCTTTCTCTTTTATATTAGGTATATTTTGTTGTTAGGTGTCTATGACTTTCATTTCAGGACTATAAAGGGAGTATTATAAAATATTTATTGTAAGAAGGCGACTGAGTTGGCTTGGATTGAAAAGCTTTGCTTGTAGCTGGACATAGAGTATTTCCTATTTTCAATGTTGTGAAAGTGCTGAGGAACATCTTTATGCAATCATCTATTGGAGTGAGTTCGCTATGTTAAAGGGTATGCATTATAAAATCTTGACACACTGCACCAATTTACTCACGTACCAACAAGACATGGGAGTGCCAGTTCCCTCACATACTCACCAACACAGTGTAATCTTAATGTCTGGAAGTAGCTCTTCTCCAGAGGTAGATAAAATTGTCTTAAAGCTTGTGTTTCATGTCCTGGGGTAAATCTAGAGGTCTCCCTACCCCACTCCATATTCTGAAAGTTCCAAGAATGTATTCTTTTTACTGTACAAGTGTTCCAACTTCTCCACACTCAACACTTGTAATTTTTTGTTTTTTAAAGGAAAAACTCCTTATTTCATTTTTATTTGTACAGTTTAGAGATATGAATGTGTGGCAAAGTTTAAATCCATATTTGGAAATAATATACATTGGATTTAGTAGGGCTGAAGGGGATCTGAGGGGTTTTTGTTTTGGTTTTTTAAAATTTATTTATTTTTTAATTGAAGAATAATTGCTTTACAGAATTTTGTTGTTTTCTGTCAAACATCAATAAGAATCAGCCATAAGTACACCCATGTCCCCTCTTTCCTGAACCTTTTTCCCATCTCCCTCCCCATCAATCTAAAAGATTGTTACAGAGCCCCAGTTTGAGTTCCCGGAGTCATACAGCAAATTCCCACTGGCTGTCTATTTTACATATGGTATTGTAAGTTTCCATGTGACTCTCTCCATACATCTCACCCTCTCCCTCCTCCTTTCCCCGGGGTCCATAAGTCTGTTCTCTACTCAGCAGTCCTGTATCCTGAGGAAACCAAAATTGAAAAAGACACATGTACCCCAATGTTCATTGCAGCACTATTTACAATATCTAGAACATGGGATCGCTATGAGTTGGACATGACTGAGCAACTTCACTTTCACTTTTCATTTTCACACATTGGAGAAGGAAATGGCAACCCACTCCAGTGTTCTTGCCTGGAGAATCCCAGGGACGGGGGAACCTGTTGGGCTGCCGTCTGTGGGGTCGTACAGAGTTGGACACGACTGAAGTGACTTAGCAGCAGCAGCAGCAGAACATGGAAGCAGCCTAGATGTCCATCAACAGATGAATGGATAAAGAAGCTGTGGTACATATATGCAATTACTCAGCCATAAAAAGGAATGCATTTGAGTTGGTTCTAATGAGGTGGATGAACCTAAAGCCTATTATACAGAATGACGGAAGTCAGAAAGAGAAACATAAATATAAATCCTGGGTGTTCATTGGAAGGACTGATGCTAAAGCTGAAACTCCAATACTTTGGCCACCTCGTGCGACGAGCTGACTCACTGGAAAAGAGTCTGATGCTGGGAAGGATTGGGGGCAGGAGGAGAAGGGAACGACAGAGAATGAGATGGCTGGATGGCATCACCGACTTGATGGACATGAGTTTGAGTGAACTTCAGGAATTGGTGATGGACAGGGAGGCCTGGCGTGCTGTGATTCATGGGGTCGCAAAGAGTCAGACATGACTGAGCGACTGAACTGAACCGAACGCATATATATGAAATCTAGAAAGATGGTGCTGATGAATTTTTTTCAGGGCAGCAATAGAGAGACATAGAGTACAGACTTTCTGTGTTTTTAATTAGAGCCATTCTATTGAGTGTGAATTTGTATCTCATTGTGATTTTATTTGCCTTTCCATGTTAATGATGTTGAACATTTTTTCATATGTTTATTGATCATTTATGTATTTACTTTGGAAGAGTGTCTACTCAGATCATTTACCCATTTTTAATTGGGCTATTTGTCTTTTAATTATTGAGTTGTAATAATTCTTTATATATTTTAGATACAAGTCCCCTGTCAGATACATACTTTGCAAATCTATTCTCCCATTCTATGAATTATCTTCACTTTCTTGATGGTATCCTTTGAAACATAAATGTGTTTAATTTTGATGGTATCTAAATTTACCTGTTTATCTCTCTCTTTTTTTTTTTTTTGGCTGCTCCACAAGGCTTGTGGGATCTTGGTTCCTCCACCAGGGATTGAACCAAGTGAAAATATCAAGTCAAAAACCAATACAGTATATTAATAACCAATACGGTATATTAATGCCGTAATATGGAATTTAGACAGATGGTAACAATGACCCTATATTCAAGACAGCAAAAGAGACACAGATGTAAAGAACAGACTTTTGGACTCTGTGGGAGAAGGCAAGGGTGGGATGATTTGAGAAAATAGCATTGAAACATGTATATTACCATATGTGAAATGGACGATCAGTCCAAGTTCGATGCATGCAGCAGGACACACAAAGCTGGTGCACTGGGACAACCCAGAGGGATGGGATGAGGAGGGAGGTGGGAGTGGGGTTCGGGACAGGAGGACACATGTACACGCATGGCTGATTCATGTCAACGTATGGCAAAAACCACCACAATATTGTAAAGTAATTAGCCTCCAATTAAAATACTATTTTTTCTTTTGTCATTTGTGCTTTGATGTCATATCTAAGAAACCATTACTTAATCTAAGATCACAAAAATTTATGCGTATGTTTTCTTCCAAGAGTTTAATAACTTTAGCTCATACATTTAGGTCTTTGATCCATTCATTGTTGCATGTTTATATGCATAAATTTTGTGCTTATGCAACTTCAGTCTTTTGTATGTGGATATCCGGTTGTTCTCACATCATTTAGTGAAAAGACTCCCGTCCCCCATGAAATCATCATGCAGCTTTGTCAAAAATCAATTGGCTACAAATGTGAGGCTTCCCAGGTGGCTCAGTAGGTAAAGAATCCACCTGCCAATGCAGGAGATGCAGGTTTGTTCCCTGGGTAGGAAAGATCCCATGGAGAAGAAAATGGCAACCCACTCCACTGTTCTTACCAGGAGAATCCCATAGACAGAGGAGCCTAGCATGGGGTCACAAAGAGTAGGACACAACTAATTACAGCATGGGACATAAATGTGAAGATTTATTTTTAGACTCTCATTTCTATTCCATTGACCTATATAACTACTCTTTTATCAATTGATCTTATGTCTTGATTATGATAGTAAGTTTTGAAATTGGGAAGTATAGGTTCTTCAACTTTGTTCTTTTTTTTTCAAGATTGTTTCAGCTAATCTGAGTCTCTTGAATTTTCTTATGAATTTTAGGATTATATTATCAATTTCTGCAAAAAAAAAAAAGGCAGCTGGAATCTTGATAGAGATCAGGTTGAATCTGTAGATCAATTTAGGGAGTATTGCCATCTTAACAATATTAAGTCTTCCAATATGACATGGGATGCCTTTCTGTTTATTCAGGTCTTCTTTCATTTTTTTAAAATAATATTTTGTAGTTTCCAGTGTATAGTTGTATGAGGTTTGGGTTAAATTTATTTTTATTTTATTCTTTTTGATGCTATTGCAAGTGGAATTGTTTTCTTACTATTGTTCCAAATTGTTCATTGCAAGTGTTTATAAGTACAATTGAATTTTGTGTAGTGATCTTATATCCTGCAATCTTACTTAACACTTTATTAGCGCCCATGGTTTTTTGGTGGATTCCTTAGGATTTTTTATATACAAGAGCGCATATATATATATATATGCTCTGCAATCCTTTTCAAAAGTAGCTGCATTCGATTTGTTAGTTCACCTCTGTCTTTTGCAATTGATTCTTCACCAATGTCCAGCTTGATTTTCCTCCAAACACCTCTGTGGTGATCTTTTCTCATTTACCTGTTACTTGAAATCTGAACTTCTTGTGAGTCTTGATAAGGAGAAAAATCCATTTCTTACTGTAATAATTAAAGCAGTTCACTTCTGTAACTTACCTTAGTTCTCAAGCAGGGGTGTGCAATCAATTGGACACATGTTCAGTTCAGTTCAGTTCAGTCACTCAGTCGTGTCCGACTCTTTGCAACCCCATGAATCTCAGCACGCCAGGCCTCCCTGTCCATCACCAACTCCCGGAGTTCACTCAAACTCATGTCCATCGAGTTGGTGATGCCATCCAGCCATCTCATTCTCTGTCGTCCCCGTCTCCTCCCAGCCCCAATCCTTCCCAGCATCAGAGTCTTTTCCAGTGAGTCAACTCATCGCATGAGGTGGCCAAAGTATTGGAGTTTCAGCTTTAGCATCAGTCCTTCCAATGAACACCCAGGACTGATCTCCTTAGAATGGACTGGTTGGATCTCCTTGCAGTCCAAGGGACTCTCAAGAGTCTTTTCCAGCACCACAGCTTGTACTTAATTTGAGATCTAGCACCATTAAAAATAAGGTAAGACTCAGTCTCTCTCTCCCCACAGTTGTGTTTCCCTATCAGAACCAGGCTTGAGGCATCATTTCAGTGTTTTTTCCAAGTCTAAATCTAGCTCTCCTAGTGCTTCCTTGAGCGGTCTAATATCCTTTTAGTAAATCCCTTTTTGCTTAACTCAATCAGAGTCCACTTTTATTAATGGCAACTAGTAGCCTTGTCAGATAAAAGCAAGACATTAATGTTACTCAACTTAAACTGCTAATTCCGGAGATGATGTCAGAGATTCATCAAAGAACCATATAGCAAATAATCTAAAATTGAATATTTGACTTCCCTGGTGGTTAAAAGGGTAAAGAATCTGCCTGTAGTGTGGGAGACCTGGGTTCAATCCCTGGGTCGGGAAGCTCCCCTGGAGAAGGGAATGGCAACCCACTCCAGTATTCTTGCCTGGAGAATTTCATGGACAGTGGAGCTTGGTGGGCTGCAGTCCATGGGGTCACAAAAAGTTGGACACGACTGAGTGATTAACACTGTCACTTTAAGAAAAGAACTTTGGCCATTTCTCCCCACACAAGCTTCAGTCTTCTGAAAGGAGCTTTATCCCACTCTCTATTTTTTCTTATCTCTACCCGATCCCCATTTCTTAAGTAGAATGACATACCTAATTCTCTTTCCTTTGCCAATCCCGAATAAGTTATCAAGATCTTTTCACAAATAAGGCAGCTCTTTCCCTAAAGCAAACTAGTCACATATTTTTAAAATTTCACCATACTAGATATTCCATGTTGCTTTGTCATAACCAACTGACAAGAAACAAGGATATCACACTTATAAAAGCTTACATTTGTTGAGTCAGTTTTTTTTTTTTTAATTGAAGACTAACATTTCTTCCTTTTGGCAATTACTTGCGATTTTACTCACAGGTTTTTTTTTTTTTCCTTGTTATTTTATAAATTCTTTCAAGTCCTTTATGTATAGGGAATATTAGTATATGATCATCTATATTGCAAATAATTTCCCCAAGTGATTGTCTGCCATTTGTGTGGTTTCTTTTTTTTCCTATGGCTACACAGCATGCAGAATCTTAGTTCCATAACCAGGGATCTAACCCATTCCCCATGCAGTGGAAGCTCAGAGTCCTAACCATTGGACCACCAGTTCAGTTCAGTCACTTAGTTGTGTCTGACTCTTTGCGACCCCATGAACCACAGCACGCCAGATCTCCCTATCCATCACCAACTCCTGAAGTCTACCCAAACCCATGTCCATCGAGCTGGTGATGCCATCCAACCATCTCATCCTCTGTTGTCCCCTTCTCCTCCTGCCCTCAATATTTCCCAGCATCAGGGTCTTTTCAAATGAGTCAGCTCTTCACATCAGGTGGCCAAAGTACTGGAGTTTCAGCTTCAACATCAGTCCTTCCAATGAACACCCAGGACTGATCTCCTTTAGGATGGACTGGTTGGATCTCCATGCAGTCCAACGGACTCTCAAGAGTTTTCTCCAACACCACCAGAGAATTCCCCACTTGGCATTGTTTATAATGAAGGTTTTTTTTTGTTTGTTTTACTAAGCAAAAATTTTGGTTTTGGTCTTTAGAAAATAAAAGCTTTCAAACTTTTCCTTCATAACGTACAGATTTGTGCCATACTTAGAAAAGCTTCTCCCACTGACTATGGCCCCAAGGTCATATAAATGTTTACCTGTCTTTTTGTCTTCTCCATCTATAATTCATTAAAATTTAAGAAACTGATGTCCAGATTGATAAAAATGACTTTCCCATGTTTATACAACTAATTAAATGTAGAAATAGACTATGGAAGAGATGGCAGTCCTATTCATAGCAGTTATGAATAGTGATACTTTGTTTAACTTAAAAATTTTTTTAATATTAAGTGAGATTTTTTTATCCTTTAAAAATTCTGGTTATTTTCTAGTTGCTCTCCTAGGAAATAGGAAGAAAATACTTTCTCAAAAAACTGACAATCCGAAGGACACAATGGGATTTATTAGACAAATATATACTCACCCTTGAGAATTCCTTTATTAAAATATATGGGAAATTTTGCATCAGTTTAGTAAACCAGTCGCATGAGTCCCATTACTCAAAAACTATCCTATAATACAAAGTACAGAAGACAGGGTATTGGCTACCACATTCTTTTTTGAAATGATATTTGACACATAAAAATTTATATACTCATATTCAGCTAAGAGCACACTTTTGCCAGCTACATAAATTATTATTAATTTTCAGCTATCAGAATATGGAAGAAATTCTTATATCTTATTATTTTTAACAAGTGTACTTGTACATCTCTCAAACAAGCAGAAGATTAACATTCACTGGATATACAGATATTCATTTCTCCTGACTTCACAAATGACTTTCACTAATTTCTGCTTTCTATTATAGGTTCATTTTTAAATAAAAGAACATATGTCTGTGAGATGAAATTATTCTCAGAAAGATCTATTTTAGTATACAGACAAGCAATAATTGATTATTTTCCAAATTGACTCTTTTCTTAGGTGAATTTGGTTTTAACCCAATTTAGTCTTGATGCTTTGTATAACAAAAGACTTTTAAGTACAGTCTTTACTTTGATTAGGCCTCCCCAGTGGCTCAGTGGGTAAAGAGCCCGCCTGCAATACAGAAGACAAAAGAAATGTGGGTTCGATTCCTGGGTTGGGAAGATCCCATGGAGAAGGGAAAGGCTACCCACTCCAGTATTCTTGCCTGGAGAATCCTATGGACAGAGGAGCATGGCAGTCTCTAGGGTCGAGAAGAGTCAGACACAACTGAGCGACTACACACACACACACACACACATTACTTTGATTAAGTTCCAACATCTAGGAAATATCCTCAGAACCCACCTGTTTATACCTGCTTTTCACAGTAAATATAAGTGAATTTGTTCTTAAGTTTTCTGTTCCAATGATTATGATGAACATTTTATAACAGTCAAACAACTTTAAAATACAGAACAGGAAAAATTACTGATCATCATCCCACTCATACAATAATTTTTTTCATTTATGCATTTTTTTCTTTCAATATTTCTTCATACAGTACACAGAAAACATAGTTATAATTCAAGTTATTTTATGTTTTTATTTTTGTTATTATTTATCTTCTTGTATTTTTCCATTATTATTTTCTGTCATAAAACCTTTGCTATTGTCATTTGATTGACATGAATTGAGTCACTACAATATTCCTATAAGATTGTTTTACAGTTTGTTTTTCTTTCCAAGTACTAGAATATTCTAGTTATGTCTTTGTTGTTTATATTTCACATACTTGAAAAAAGATTTAAGGCTGTATAAAAACAAAAATTGAACTAGAAATAAAGCTTTGTAAAGAGTTTAATAAATGAAGAAGCTAAGAAACAGTATTAACATGAGTTTGAGCAAACTCCAGGAGATACTGAAGGGCAGGGAAGCCTGGCATGCTACAGTCTATGGGGTCAGAAAGAGTTGGACATGACCTAGAGACTGAAGAGCAACAAGAAGAAACAGCATGAATTAACTAGATAGCTCCACGTGCTAAGTTGCTTCAGTTGTGTCCGACTGTTTATGACCCTATGGACTGTAGCCTGCCAGGCTCCTCTGTCCATGGGATTCTCCAGGCAAGAATACTGGAGTGTGTTGTCATGCCCTTCTTCAGGGCATCTTCCCAACCCAGAGATCAAACCCTTGTCTCTTATATCTCCTGCATTGGCAATCTGGTTCTTTATCACTAATGCAACTTGGAAAGCTCAAAATAGCTCTAACTTTCCACAATATTCCTTCATGTAGCTGTGTCTGTAATAAAACAACCTAGGTTGAAAACTGTGAGCCTGCAGGTACATAGATGTGAGTTTACATACATTGAGGGGAGTGGGGCAGGGAAGAGTATTTGCTTACAGAAATATTTACTTCCAGCTCTTTTAAAACAAAAGTTTCATCTATCCTACTTGATATTGTCTATCAGATTTTGTGTTTGGGAATGCTGGTCTCATAAAATGAGTTCAGAAATGTTTCCTTATTTGCTAATTTCTAAAAGGTTTGTGTAACATTCGTAGTACTTCTTCCTTAAATATTTTACAGAATTCACTACTGAATCCACATGAACCTGACATTTTTTTTCTTTTGTTTGTTTTCTTTGAAAATCGAGTACATGTTCAACTATTATTTTTTCGAAAATTTTTTCTGCCTCATTTTCTTATTATTTTCCTTCTATCATTTCAATTTCATATATTCTGGGACTTTGGTATTATCACACAGGTCTGTTAACATCTGTTCATTTTCTTTTAATCATTCTCTCTCTGTTCTTCAGACTAGATAATTCCTATTGATTTATCTTCAAGTTTATGGATTCTTTTCTTTGTTATCACTATTCTGCTGTTAAAATTGGTGAATCTGTGTTTCAGATATTGTGTTTTTAGGTTCCAGTGTTTCCATTTGATCCTTTTTCATAATTTTTCTCTTATGAGTCTCTTTTCAATTCATCACAGTACATTTTTCTCTACTTCATTAACTATGGATGAATAGTTAGATTAAGTTCATATCTGCCGACTTAAGTCTGCTAATATTAATGTCTGAGTCATCTTTAGATTGGCCTCCATTCATTATCTTTTCTTTGGATAAGAAATCACATTTTCATGATACTTCATGTACCATATAACTTTGGATCATATCTTGAATATTGTGAATTTTACGTTGTGAAGATTTTGGATTATGTTACAAAGACTGCTAATCTCATTGGATGAGCATGCTGTTAAATCAGTTATTAAAGAGCAAACTCTTTTAGTGATGGGTCACATCTCAGTTAAGTTCTTTTACACCTAAGCTATTTTCAGTGTGATCATAGTTCAGAGGTTAGCTAGAAATTTGTTTATATTTTAGATACAGAATTTAGGCATCCTTCTTTGGAATTTTTTTCTAGAATTCCACTCACACATTCTAGGGAAAGTGGTTACCCTGAACTCTGTATTTTCATTTTGTAGGCCAGATAGACTATAGGTTGAGTACTGAACATAGTCACAACTGTGTCCTGACCTCAGGCCAAACTGTTTTTATCGTAGGAATAAATCTACCTAAATAAACAAAAGACCTATATATAGAAAACTATAAAACACTGATGAAAGAAATCAAAGATGACACAGACAGATGGAGAAATATACCATGTTCATGGATCAGAAGAATCAATATAGTGAAAATGAGTATACTATCCAAAGCAATCTATATATTCAATGTAATCCCTATCAAGCTACCAACGGTATTTTTCAGAGAACTAGAACAAAAAAATTTCACAATTCATATGGACACACAAAAGACCCAGAAAAGCCAAAGCAGTCTTGAGAAGGAAGAATGGAGCTGGAGGAATCAATCTTCCTGACTTTAGGTTATACTACAAAGCTACAGTCATCAAGACAGTATGGTACTGGCACAAAGACAGACAAATAGATCAATGGAACAAAATAGAAAGCCCAGAGATAAATCCATGCACCTATGGACACCTTATCTTTGACAAAGAAGGCAAGAATATACAATGGAGAAAAGACAATCTCTTTAACAAGTGGTGCTGGGAAAACTGGTCAACCACTTGTAAAAGAATGAAACTATAACTAAAATGAAACTTTCTAACACCATATACAAAAATAAACTCAAAATTGATTAAGGACCTAAATGTAAGACCAGAAACTATAAAACTAGAGGAAAACATAGGCAAAACACTCTCTGACATAAAACACAGCAAGATCCTCTATGACCCACCTCCCAGCGTAATGGAAATAAAAGCAAAAATAAACAAATGGGACCTAAGTAAACTTAAAAGCTTTTGCACAACAAAGAAAACTATAAGCAAGGTGAAAAGACAGCCTTCAGAATGGGAGAAAGTAATAGCAAGCAAAGCAACTGACAAAGAATTAATCTCAAAAATATACAAGCAGCTCATGCAGCTCAATTCCAGAAAAATAAACGACCCAATCAAAAAATGAGCCAAAGAACCAAACAGATATTTCTCCAAAGAAGACATACAGGTGGCTAACAAACACATGAAAAGGTGCTCAACATCACTCATAATCAGAGAAATGCAAATCAAAACCACCATGAGGTACCATCTCATGCCGGTCAAAATGGCTGCTATTGAAAAGTCTACAAACAATAAATGCTGGAGAGGGTGTGGAGAAAAAGGAACCCTCTTACACTGTTGGGAATGCAAACTAGTACAGCCACTATGGAGAACAGTGTGGAGATTCCTTAAAAAACTGGAACTAGAACTGCCATATGACCCAGCAATCCCACTGCTGGGCATACATACCAAGGAAACCAGAAAGAGACACATGTACCCCAAGGTTCATCGCAGCACTGTTTACAATAGCCAGGACATGGAAGCAACCCAGATGTCCATCTACAGACGAATGGATAAGAAAGCTGTGGTACATATACGCAATGGAATATTACTCAGCTATTTAAAAGAATACATTTGAGTCAGTTCTAATGAGGTGGATGAAACTGGAGCCTATTATACAGAGTGAAGTAAGTCAGAAAGAAAAACATCAATACAGTATCAGTTCAGTTCAGTCGCTCAGTCGTGCCCGACTCTCTGCGACCCCATGAATCACAGCATGCCAGGCCTCCCTGTCCATCACCAACTCCCGGAGTACACTCAAACTCATGTCCACAGAGTCGGTGATGCCATCCAGCCATCTCATTCTCCATCGTCCCCTTCTCCTCCCGCCCCCAACCTTTCCCAGCATCAGAGTCTTTTCCAGTGAGTCAACTCGTCGCATGAGGTGGCCAAAGTATTGCAGTTTCAGCTTTAGCATCAGTCCCTCCAATGAACATCCAGGATTGATCTCCTTTAGAATGGACTTGTTGGATCTCCTTGCAGTATAAGGGACTCTCAAGAGTCTTCTCCAACACCACAGTTCAAAAGCATCGATTCTTCAGCGATCAGCCTTCTTCACAGTCCAACTCTCACATCACTAATGCATATATATGGAATTTAGAAAGATGATAATGATGAACTTATATGTGAGATAGCAAAAGAGACACAGATGTAAAGAACAGTCTTTTGGACTCTGTGGGAGAAGGCGAGGGTGGGATGATTTGAACGAATAGCATTGAAACATGTATGTTATCATATGTGAAATAAATCGCCAGTCCAAATTCGATGCATGAGACAGGGTGCTCAGGGCTGGTGCACAGGGATGACACTGAGGGATGGGATGGGGAGGGAGGTGGGAAGGGGGTTTCAAGATGGGGAACACATGCACACCCATGACTGATTCATGTCAATGTATGGCAAAAACCACTACAATATTGTAAAGTAATTAGCCTCCAATTAAAATAAATAAATAATAATAAAAATGTGAAATACCGTGTGCTACCCTATCTCTCAATTTTTCATTTTTCCTCCAAAAACTGTGTGTTATTTTTTACTTGCTCTCCAGATTCTTCAAGTAATTGTTGTTATTTTGTCCAAAGTTGATACTTGTTATCTGTAGACAGATTAGTGTTTTAGGAACTAATTCAATTATCATCAGCTTCCCTGGTGGCTCAGACAGTAAAGAATCCACTTGCCAATGCAAGAGATGAGGGTTCAATCCCTGGATTGGGATGATCCCATGGAGAAGGAAACGGCACCCACTCTAGTATTCTTGCCTGGGAAATCCCAGGGACAGAGGAACCTGATGGGCTACGGTCCATGAGGTCGCAAAGCAGTCAGACACAACTTAGTGACTAAACAACAACAGCACAACAACAATTTAACATTTTCCATATGCTGGAAAACTGTCCTAGGCATTTTATCAAGCTAACTAATTTAATCCTTTCAACAACACTATGCAGCAAGTACTATTATTATCCCATTTTACAGATTAGGAAAGAGAGAGAGAGGTTAAGGTTACAACACTAGTGAAGGGTACAGCCAGGATATCAATCCAAGTAGCTTGGCTCGTGGGCTTCCTTGGTAGCTCAGATGGTAAAGAATCCACCTACAATACAGAAGATCCTGGTTCAGTTCTGGGTTGGGAAGATCCCCTGGAGAAGGGATAGGCTATTCACTTCAGTATTCTTGGGCTTCCCTGGTGGCTCAGATGGTAAAAGATTCTTCTGCAATACAGGAAACCTGGGTTTGATCCTTGGGTTGGAAAGATCCTCTGGAGGAGGGCATGGCAATCCACTCCAGTATTCTTGCCTGGAGAATCCTCATGGACAGAGGACTCTGGTGGGCTACCGACCATGGGGTCACAAAGAGTCAGACACAGCTGAGCAACATAGCACACATAGCACAGCACACAGTCATCTAAATAATTTCCTATCCAAATATTTTCTTTTGTGAAGCTGTTTAAGAAATTCTTGAGACTTTCCTGGTGGTCCCCTGGAGAAGGTTAAGACTCTGTGTTTCCTATACAGGGGCCATGGGTTCGATTCCTGGTTGGGGAACTAAGATCCCACTTGCCTTGCAGTTCAGCCAAAAATGAATAAATAAAAAATTAAAAAGATCTCACAAGTGCCCTCTGCAAACTGCAAAAGAACATGAACATAGTCAAAGAAAACAATCAACTTGTTATTAACAATGAAGTCTATCTCCCTCCTCACCAGATCTCCAGATTCACACACTATGTTAAAATAAATATTTTTCTTTTAAAAAAAACAGAATTAAGCTATACCCATTGCTGGGCTTCCCAGGTGGCTCAGTGGTAAGGAATCTGCCTGTCAATGCAGGACCCAGGTTCTTCCTGGGTCGGGAAGATACCCTGGAGAAGGAAATGGCAACCCACTCCAGTATTCTTGCTGGGAAATCCAATGGACAGAGGAGCCTGGCATGCTACAGTCCATGGGGTTGCAAAGAGTTCGACATGAATTAGTGAGTAAAACAACAGCAACAATACCCATTGATATGTAGCTTTCTTTCTGTTTTGAATGTGTCTTGAACAAATTTCTAGGTTAACATAGGCACAGGTAACAAGTTTTTAATAATTTTGCAAGTCTAGATTTTTTTTGTGTGCCACACAGCATGTAGTATCTTAGCTCCCCTACCAGATATCGAATCTGTACCTCTTGAAGGAAATGGCAACCCTCTCCAGTACTCTTGCCTGGAAAATTCCACGGACTGAGGAGCCTGGTAGGCTACAGTCCATGGGATTGCAAAAAGAGTCGGACACAACTGAGTGACTTCACTTCACCTCTTGCAGTTGAAGCCTGGTGTCTTAACCACTGGCTCACCAGGGAAGACCCACAAGTCTAGATTTTTCACTAGCTCTATAGAATATAGGAAAGTAATGTCTTGAAGATAAGAGTGACATTTCCTGTCAGTTCTTGCCACCTCAGATCCCAGCCCTAGTCTGGATTAGTGAAGAGAAAGAAACAGCAGCATCAGTACTGGATTCAGAATCTTTCGAGATTAAAAGAACACTAGAATCTTTTCCTGCAGAAGATTAAAGCCACTACTATTGGAAACTGTTTAGTGTCTTCCTAGTACAAAGACAAGTTTCCTAAGAGCATTGGAAATAATCAGAGAAGAACACAGAAGAGAATTTTCTATTATTAAACCAACTGATGAAGCATTTTTTATGACAGCACTCTAAAGCTTTGTGTAACTAATTTCTTTTCCTTGTATGGTGGCTCATTAGAGTCAACTGGGAGCAGTTCCATGATAAAATAGGAACAGAATAACAGAACTGGATTTTTTTTTTAAATGCTGATGATTTTATGACCATTTATGGACTATTTAGCTGGAAATTAGAAGTTTATCTTATCTGTTGCCTATTTAATCATGTCATATGAACAGCTGGAAGGATAAATTTTCTTAAATCTAACATCAGTTGAGATCTTTATCACTAATCTATCTTTTTCCTTTGCCATCACATAAAACTTTAACTCTTTCCCAGAGATATAAAACTTTTGCCTGAGAGATCTCTGTCAGGCTGTTTAAACACAATGCCAGAACATTCATTCTATATATGTGTGTATGTATAGCTACAGAGATATCCAGATTGAGTGACATTTTGATAGAATTGATTGAACTTACTGTGATGTTAATATAATTTAAAGCTTAGTAGTGTTTCATCAAGATCACTTTATATTCTGGTATGTGCTCAGTCATGTCCAACAACTCTTTGCAACTCTATGGACCATAGTCCACCAGACTCCTCTGTCCATGGGATTTCCCAGGTTAAGAGTACTGGAGCAGGGTGCCATTTCCTCCTCCAGAGGATCTTTCTGACCCAGGGATCGAATCCGCATCTCCTGCAAAGGCAGATGGATTCTTCATCACCTAGCCACTTGAGAATCCCCATACTCTGGTATGGGCTAATGTAAAGGATCAAGAGTTTTGATTACAGATATCAGAATCTATTCTAGCAAGATTAAGCAAGAGGGATTTATTAGATGTTAACAGGTAGTTTATAAAAACTCTGAGAGGGCCAGAAAACTAGATGTGGGTAGCTCCAGGGACAACAGCAAGAGCAGCCAGGAGAAACATCCAGCCACACCACAGGACTGTCCTAGCAAAATACTTACTGCCACTACCTCACACTGATTATCCCCTATTGTACTGGCACCAGACACTAGCACTTCCTCAGAACTTCTCCAGAAAAACCAGTAACTTTGCCATGATGTTTGCAAGAAGAATCAGTTTCTCGTGTGTGTCTTATCTCACGTTGCTCACTTCTTTCTATTAAGTCTTGTACAGCCCTGTCTGCCTGGAAGGACCCAGGCCACTTCTGGAGCCCAAGGTGTAAGGGACATCAGGAAATGACTTTTTTGTTTCCCAGCCTCTGCAGGTCAACTGGGCACACCCAAGAGGGCTGTGATGGGTGCTTATCACTACTCCACGGTAGATGTGTTTGCTGGAGATGTTTTGTTGTGAAAGTGTTGAGATACACTCTTTTTATGAAAAAGAAATATTTTCCAATACATAGGAGGCTTAAATGCTTTAGTTTTATTTGAGTTAAATGTCACAAAAAGGAAGAAACACAAGACAGGTGCTGGCTTGAATTGACTCAAGCTGGGGTGTTAGGGCTTCTTCTCCCAAAATGCATTCTGGATACAAAATAGTATGCACAAAGAGGCATCCCTGTGCAAAGAAGCCTCCTTCCCACACTCACTGTAGCTGAGAGTGGGCTCCAACAGTAGTTAAGGTGTCCTTTGCATCAGTGAGATGTGATTACAGAGCCGAGGCATCAAAAAAGTGGGTATGAATATCTGTAATCAGAAACTTAAACCACAAAATGTAAGTTTATTTTTAAATAATTGAATTTACTTTCTGTCTCAAGGTCCCTTTATAACTAATTAAAAAACATAATCTGGTCACTTCCAGATCGACCCAGTCAAAGTAGTACTTTGTTGTTTGAATTTCCTATATGAATTTAATTTAAACCTGGTTAATTCGGTTTATACTTTTCTCTTCTAGGGAGATTATCTGAATTCTGGGAAAATTTAGGAGTCAAGGCATGGTAGACAAAAGGGTATTTCATCCGTGATTTCTGATCTCCACAGATTCATGATAAGAAGATGTATCTTTCTCCTAGTGGGTGCTTGGGCATGAGCCTCTGCTTGTGTTGCATCTGCTCATGTCTGTGGCCTTTCTTCCTTATCAGGGAAGGATCCACTCCACACATGACGACTTTCACTCATGATCTAAGACCTCTCTCCACTCTCTCCACCCATCCCCTCTCTAAGCCTCTTTGTGACCTCCTCACCCCAACCCCCCCCATGCATCAGTTCAGTTCAGTTGCTGAGTCGTGTCTGACTCTTTGCGACCTCATGGACTGCAACATGCCAGGCTTCCCTGTCCATCACCAACTCCCGGAGTTTACTCAAAGTCACATCCATTGAGTCGGTGATGCGATCCAACTATCTCATCCTCTGTCACTCCCTTCTCCTCTTGCCCTCAATCTTTCCCAGCATCAGGGTCTTTTCAAATGAGTCAGCCCTTCACATCAGGTGGCCAAAGTATTGGAGTTTCAGCTTCAACATCAGTCCTTCCAATGAACACCCAGGACTGATCTCCTTTAGGATGGACTGTTGGATCTCCTTGCAGTCTAAGGAACTCTCAAGGGTCTTCTCCAACACCACAGTTTAAAAGCATCAATTTTTCTGTGCTCAGCTTTCTTTACAGTCCAACTTTCACATCCATACATGACTACTGAAAAACTCCTTATGCATAGCCTCCTTTATTATCAACGTCCCTTGGTAGATTGGTATATATGTTGCAGTAAATGTATCTACAATGACACATCATTTTCCCTTAAAGTCTATAGTCTAAGGTTAATTTTTGATGTTATTCATTCTATGGGTTTTGACAAATGTAAAATCACATGTATCTACCAGTATAGAGGCATACAGAATAGTTTAATTGCACTAAAAATCCTCTATGTTCTGGCTATTCATCCTTTCTTTCCCCACAAATCCATGTGCCTAGGTGTGTCTTTCCCACAATGTCTTATAGTTGGACTCATACAGCCTGTGGCCTTTTCAAATTGGCTTCTTTCACTTAGTAATATGACTTTAAAGTTACTCCATATCTTTTCATGGCTTAGTAGTTCATTTCTTTTTGGCACTGAATGATATTCCATATACCAAGTTTATTTATCCACTCATCTATTAAAGGACATCTTGAAACTCAGCATTGGCCACAGGACTGGAAAAGATCAGTCTTCATTCCAGTCACAAAGAAATGGAATGCTAAAGAATGCTCAAACTACCGCACAATTGCACTCATCTCACACGCTAGTAAAGTCATGCTCAAAATTCTCCAAGCCAGGCTTCAGCAATATGTGAACCGTGAAATCCCAGATGTTCAAGCAGGTTTTAGAAGAGGCAGAGGTACCAGAGATCAAATTGCCAACATCCGCTGGATCATGGAGAAAGCGAGAGAGTTCCAGAAAACCATCTATTTCTGCTTCGTTGACTATGCCAAAGCCTTTGACTGTGTGGATCACAAGAAACTGTGGAACATTCTGAAAGAGATGGGACTACAAGACCACCTGACCTGCCTCTTGAGAAACCTGTATGCGGGTCAGGAAGCAACAGTCAGAACTGTACACAGAACAACAGACTGGTTTCAAATAGGAAAAGGAGTACGTCAAGGCTGTATATTGTCACCTTGCTTATTTAACTTATATGCAGAGTACATCATGAGGAATGCTGGGCTGGAAGAAAAACAAGCTGGAATCAGGATTGCCGGGAGAAATACCAATAACCTCAGATATGCAGATGACACCACCCTTATGGCAGAAAGTGAAGAGGAACTAAGAAGCCTCTTGATGAAAGTGAAAGAGGAGAGTGAAAAGGTTGGCTTGAAGCTCAACATTCAGAAAACAAAGATCATGGCATCTGGTCCCATCACTTCATGGGAAATAGATGGAAAAACAGTGGAGACAGTGTCAGACTTTATTTTTTGGTGCTCCAAAATCACTGCAGATGCTGATTGCAGCCATGAAATTAAAAGATGCTTACTCCTTGGAAGGAAAGTTATGACCAGCCTAGATAGCATATTAAAAAGCAGAGACATTACTTTGCCAACCAACGTCTGTCTAGTCAAGGCTATGGTTTTTCCCGTGGTCATGTATGGATGTGAGAGTTGGACTATGAAGAAGGCTGATCGCTGAAGAATTGATGCTTTTGAACTGTGGTGCTGGAGAAGACTCTTGAGAGTCCCTTGGACTGCAAGGAGATCCAACCAGTCCATTCTAGAGGAGATCAATCCTGGGTGTTCATTGGAGGGACTGATACTAAAGCTGAAACTGCAATACTTTGGCCACCTCATGCGACGAGTTGACTCACTGGAAAAGACTCTGATGCTGGGAAAGGTTGGGGGCGGGAGGAGAAGGGGACGACAGAGAATGAGATGGCTGCATGGCATCACCGACTCTATGGACATGAGTTTGGGTGAACTCCGGGAGTTGGTGATAGACAGAGAGGCCTGGCGTGCTGTGATTCATGGGGTCACAGAGAGTCGGACATGACTGAGTGACTGAACTGAACTGGTTTTGGCATTATGAATAAAGCTGCTGCATGCATCCATATGCAGTTTTTGTGTGGACATAAATTTTTAACTCCTTTGGGTGAATAACAAAGAGACGGTTGCTGAATTATATGGTAAGTATATGTTTAGTTTTAAAAAATCACTATTCTATTTTGCATTTCAACAGCAATAATGAGAATTACTATTATTCTGCATCCTAGGCAGCATTTGGTATTGTCACTGTTCTGGACTTTGGCAATTCTAGTAGGTGTATAATGGCATTTCATTGTTTTAATTAACATTTCTCTAATAACATATGAAGCAGAAGATACAAAGAAGAGGTGGCAAGAATACACAGAAGAACTGTACAAAAAAGATCTTCACGATGAAGATAATCACGATGGCATGATCACACAGCTGGAACCAGACTTCTTGGAATATGAAGTCAAGTGGGCCTTAGAGAGCATCACTATGAACAAAGCTAGTGGAGGTGATGGAATTCCAATTGAGCTATTTCAAATTCTGAAAGATGATGCTGTGAAAGTGTTGCACTCAATATGCCAGCAAATTTGGAAAACTCAGCAGTGGCCACAGGACTGGAAAAGGTCAGTCTTCATTCCAATCCCAAAGAAAGGCAATGCCAAAGAATGCTCAAAGTACCGCACAATTGCATTCATCTCACACACTAGTAAAGTCATGCTCAAAATTCTCCAAGCCAGGCTTCAGCAATATGTGAACCGTGAACTCCCAGATGTTCAAGCAGATTTTAGAAAAGGCAGAAGCACCAGAGATCAAATTGCCAACATCCACTGGATCATGGAGAAAGCAAGAGAGTTCCAGAAAACCATCTATTTCTGCTTCGTTGACTATGTCAAAGCCTTTGACTGTGTGGATCACAATAAACTGTGGAACATTCTGAAAGGGATGGGAATACCAGACCACCTGACCTGCCTCTTGAGAAACCTGTATGCAGGTCAGGAAGCAACAGTTAGAACTGGACATGGAACAACAGACTGGTTCCGAATAGGAAAAGGAGTCCGTCAAGGTTGTTTATTGTCACCCTCCTTATTTAACTTCTATGCAGAGTACATCATGAGGAATGCTGGGCTAGAAGAAGCACAAGCTGGAATCAAGATTGCTGAGAGAAATATCAATAACCTCAGATATGCAGATGACACCACCCTTATGGCAGGAAGTGAAGAGGAGCTCAAAGGCCTCTTGATGAAAGTGAAAGAGGAGAGTGAAAAGGTTGGCATGAAGCTCAACATTCAGAAAACGAAGATCATGGCATCTGGTCCCATCACTTCATGGGAAATAGATGGGGAAACAGTGGAAACAGTGTCAGACTTTATTTTTTGGTGCTCCAAAATCACTGCAGATGCTCATTGCAGCCAGGAAATTAAAAGAAGCTTAATCCTAGATAGTTATGACCAACCTAGATAGCATATTAAAATGCAGAGACATTACTTTGCCAACCAAGGTCCGTCTAGTCAAGACTATGGTTTTTCCCGTGGTCATGTATGGATGTGAGAGTTGGACTGTGAAGAAAGCTGATCGCCGAAGAATTGATGCTTTTGAACTGTGGTGCTGGAGAAGACTCTTGAGAGTCCCTTGGACTGCAAGGAGATCCAACCAGTCCATTCTAGAGGAAATCAATCCTGGGTGTTCATTGGAAGGACTGATGCTAAAGCTGAAACTCCAATACTTTGGCCACCTCATGTGACGAGTTGACTCACTGGAAAAGAGTCTGATGCTAGGAGGGATTGGGGGTGGGAGGAGAAGGGGACAACAGAGAATGAGATGGCTGGATGGCATCACTGACTCAACGGACATGAGTTTGAGTGAATTCTGGGAGTTGGTGATAGACAGGGAAGCCTGGCGTGCTGTGATTCATGGGGTCGCAAAGAGTCGGACACGACTGAGCGACTGAACTGAACTGAACTGAACTGAATGACATATGATGTCATTAGACATAATATGCATAGACTTCTTTTCCATTTGCATATCTTCTTTGTTGAAGTATCTGTTAAGATCTTTTGCCCATTTTTTTAATGTGGATTGTTTGTTTTCTTACTGTTGACTTTTAAGAGCTTTTTAATTTTTTTTTATAACAGTACTTCATCAGATGTGTCTTTTTAAGAGATTTTCCTTCAGTCTATGGCTTGCCTTTTTTTTCCCTTCCAATTTTATTGATGTACAATTGACATACGGGAGTTGGTGATGGACAGGGAAGCCTGGCATGCTATGATTCATGAGGTCGCAGAGAGTCGGACACGACTGAGCGACTGAACTGAACTGAACTGAACTGTATAAATTTAAGGTGTATAGCCTAATGATGTGACTTATATACATCCTGAAACAATTATCACAATAAGTTTAGTGAACATCCATTACCTCATATAGATACAACATTAAAGAAATAAGAGTTGTTTTTTGTGTGTGATGAGAAATCTTATGGTTTAGTCTCTTAACAACTTTCATATATAACACAAAGCAGTATTAATTATACTTATATTGTACATGATAGTATTTTCTATTTTTCATTTTTTGAGGAATCTCCATACTGTTTTCCATAGTGGCTGCACCAATTTATAATACAGTCCCACCAACAGTGCATGAGGGTCCCATTCTCTCCATATCCTCTCAACACTTATTATTTGTTGTCTTTGGATAATCGCCATTCTGACTATGTGAGGTGATTATCTCATTGTGGTTTTAATTTGCATTTCCCTGATAATTAATGATATTGAGCATCTTTTTATGTGCCTGTTAACCACCTCTGTGTCATTTTTAGAGAAATGTTAGTTCAGATCTGTTGCTCATTTAATTGGATGCCTTGCTTTTACCTATATAGATATATAATTTTATTTATTTTTAGCTGCCTGGGTCTTTGTTGCTTTGACTTCCCTGGTGGCTCAGATGGTAAAGAGACTGCCTGCAGTGCAGGAGACCCAAGTTTGATCCCTGGGTTGGGAAGATCCCCTGAAGAGGGAAATGGCAACCCACTCCAGTATTCTTGCCTGGAAAATCCCATGAATGGAGGAGACTGGCAGGCTACAGTCCATGGGGTCACAAAGCATCAGACACGACTGAGTGATTCCACTTTCTGGGCTTTCCCTAGAGTTCTTGTCCCTGGAGCACCAAAGAACGGAATCTACAAACACGCAAACACTCATAGTAGCAAGCAAATAGGATTTATTAAAGAGGAGGAAAGTACACAGCTCTCAGCGCAGACACCAAGAGGGGTAAAGAACCCCCCCAAAGTGGGACTTACAGCAGTTTTTATACCCTTCCGTAAGTCACATTATTTCTAACCAATCAATTTAAAGGTCAAGATACTTAACATCTTTATGGCTTCTCTTGATCCTTGGATTAAGTCACCACCCTTTTTCTTGTCCTTTGGCCATTTTATCAGGGACCAGATGTATGGGCTTACAATGGATAATCACCAGTTTTTTTCCCTCAAGTTTATGGAACAGAATTTAATTACTGCCTTTCCCTAGATCTGAGTGCTGATAATTTATCAGACTAAAGACAAGATTCCAGGAGTTCAGGACAATGAAGTGGGATGTTTCCTGAAAACAAGACAAAGTTCTCAGACTTTACATTGACTGGATAGTAATTTCTACCTCACTAGTTGTGGCGAGTGGGGGCTACTCTTCATTTCACTCTTGTGTGTGGTCTTCTCATTGTGGTGGCTTTTCTTGTTGCAGAAAACAGGCTCTGGGTGTGCGAGCTTCAGTTGTTGCAGCATGTGAGTTCAGTAATGGCAGCCTATGGGGTCTAGGGCTTCAGTAGTTGTGGCACATGGGCTCAGTAATTGTGACCTGTGGGTCCTAGAGAGTGGACTCAGTGTGTGATGCATGGGCTTAGATGCTCTGGAACATGTGGAATCTCCCCAGACCAGAGACTGACCTCATGTCCCCTGCACTGGCAGGCAAATTCTTATCCATTGAGCCACCAGGGAAGTCTGGTGGCTTGTTCTTTTGATGTTGAGTTATATGAGCTGTTGATTGTGTGAATTGTTTGAACCCATTATCAGATATATCATTTGCAAATATCTTCTTCAGTTTAGTAGGCAGCCTTTTTAATTGACAGTTTCCTTCACTGTGCAAAAGCTTTTAGTTTGTTGTAGTCCCATTTGATCATTTTTTACTTTTGTTCCTCTTGCCTGAGGAGACAAATCCAAGAAAATATTACTTAGGCTGGTGTCAAAGAGATTACTGTCTGTTTTCTTCTAGAAGATATATAGTTTCAGATTGAGAAAGTCAATTCTTAGGTAGGTTGATAAGAAGTCCGGGGTCCCTGAGGAGGAAGGGGTCTGGGGTGCTCCAGAAGGAGAAAAGGACAAACTCTTCTTCTACATTCCTTCATCTTAATCACATAAAACATTTCTTTCTGTAAGCCCAGAGCTGATGATTACACAACAGAACAACTCTAAAACTCTGTACTAAGGGTTATATAACAACTATGTTCCCTGCTCTAGGACATATTTCTCCATCTTAAGAATCTTCTGACTAATCCTGTTATTTTAATATGTTTATTGTGGGAGTGGGTCTGCTAAGATCTTTCTATTGTTAGTTTTAATCCTGTTATCTTAAAATGTATATTGTGGGAGTGGGTCTAGTAAGACTCTTACAATCTTAGGACATTCTTTTGATTTACTGTAATAACCAATTGAAAAAGTATATAGCTCCCTTGCTAAGACTAGTGAGTGGGGCACTTTCTGTCTCCCTTCTGTTGTCTATGTCAGAAGCTTTCTCTGTCCCTTTTTATACTTAAATAAAACTCTGCTACATAAAAGCTCTTGAGTGATCAAGCCTGGTCCCTGGTCCCAAAACTAAATCTTCTTTGGAAGAAGAAGCTATCAAAATCTTGTATTTAAGTATTAATCCACCTTGAATTTCTTTTTGTGCATGGTGTGAAACAGTAGTCTGGTTTGATTCTTTTGCATGTAATTGTCCAGTTTTCTCAACAGCATATACTGAACAAGTCGTATTTTTCCCCTCATGTATTCCTGTCTGCTTTGTTGTATATTAACTAAATGTTTTTTCATTATGTATGCCCATCTTTATTCTTGATAACTTTCCTTGTTCTGAGGTCTTCTGTGTCTAAAATAAATATAGCTATTCCTGCTTGCTTTTGATTAGTTTGGATGGTATATCTTTCTCCATCTCTTTACCTTTACTGTATATATGTCTTTACATTTAAACTAGGTTTTGGTGGAGGGGGATTAAGATGGAAGAGTAGGGCATAGAGCTCATCTCCCCTAAAAAATGCATCAAAATATGTCTACATCTTACTCAGCCTCTCTGTACCCCTCTCTGTATTTGTGCTGAATCAAATCCCAGAGACAGAATTTTGGGTGATGTATAAAAGGTTAGCTTTATTGCTTTGCCAGGCAAAAGGTGACACACCAGGCTTCTGCCTCAGAAAAACTATGTATCTCAACTCCAGAGAACTTAATGAGGGTTTTTATAACAGTGGGTCAAAGGTGGGGTCTCTGACAAGATCAGGGTGTGAACTGGCTTGCACTCCCTTAATCTCATCTCCTTATCTCAATGAGTACCTTGGTGGCTCAGACTGTAAAGAATCTGCCTACAATGCAGGAGACCCCTGAGGTTCCATCTCTGGGTCAGAAAGGTCCCCTGGAGGACAGCATGGCAACCCACTCCAGTATTCTTGCCTGGAGAATCCCATGGACAAAGGGGCCTGGCAGGCTACAGTCTTGATGAGCTTCTTTGATCCCTTTAATCTTGCCTTGAGTGGTTTCTTGGCTGCTTCTCCCTTCATTAGCAACTGTTCCAATCTGCCCTTTGGAACTCAAGGAACGTCATAGAGACTGGAGTCTTGCCTACAAGAACAGGGGGAGAGAAAGGCCTCAATGCCTGAGAGCCCCACAGGGTCCTGATTGGTTTCAAGTGGAACTGATCTCCAGTGGCCTCAGCCTGCAATGGCTTGAAGTGGGGCTTGGGTACCCATGCAGAGACTGAAGCCAGGTCAGCAGTGAGACCACCAGATCCTAGTCACCAGTCCAGTGAGCTGTGAAAAAAGCCCTGGCTCTTCAGCTTTACAGAAAAGAATTTCCACATAAATGGAAAGTAGTGAAGCAAGTAGGGGGCTTCCCAGGTGGAAGTAGTGGTAAAGAACTCACCTGCCAATGCAGGAGACATAAGAGACTCCGATTCGATCTCTGGGTTGGGAAGATCCCCTGGAGGAGGGCATGGCAATGCACCCAAGTATTCTTGCCTAGAGAATCCCATGGACAGAGAATCCTGGTGGGTTACAGTCCTCGGGGTCACAAAGAGTTAGACATAACTGAAGCAACTTCACACTTATGCACAAAGCAAGTAGAGGATTTATTTAGTTCAGTTCAGTCACTCAGTTGTGTCTGACTCCTTGCGAGATTTCCCAAACTTGTGTCCATCGAGTCAGTGATGCCATCAAACCATCTCATTCTGTCATCTCCTTCTCCTCCTGCCTTCAATCTTTCCTGGCATCACGTTTTTTTCTAATGAGTCAGTTTTTCACATCAGTTGGCCAAAGTATTGGAGCTTCAGCTTCAGCATCAGTCCTTCCATTGAATGTTCAGGACTGATCTCCTCTAGGATTGACTGGTTTGATCTCCTTGCAATCCAAGGGTCTCTCAAGAATATTCTCCAACACCACAGTTCAAAAGCATCAATTCTTCACTGCTCAGCTTTCTTTATAATCCAACTCTCACATTCATACATGACTACCATAAAAACCATAGCTTTGACTAGATGGACCTTTGTTGGCAAGGTAATGTCTCTGCTTTTTAATATGCTGTATAGGTTGGTCGTAGCTTTTCTTCCAAGGCACAAGTGTCTTTTAATTTCATAGCTGCAGTCACCATCTGCACTGATTTTGGAGTCCAAGAAATAAAGTCTGTCACTGTTTCCATTGTTTCCCCATCTATTTGCCATGAAGTAATTCCAGTGGTCATGTATGGATGTGAGAGTTGGACTATGAAGAAAGCTGATCGCTGAAGAATTGATGCTTTTGAACTGTGGTGTAGGAGAAGACTCTTGAGAGACCCTTGGACTGCAAGGAGATCCAACCAGTCCATTCTAGAGGAGATCAATCCTGGGTGTTCATTGGAAGGACTGATGCTGAGGCTGAAACTACAATACTTTGGCCACCTCATGTGACGAGTTGACTCACCGGAAAAGACTCTGATGCTGGGAGGGATTGGGGGCAGGAGGAGAAGGGGACGACAGAGAATGAGATGGCTGGATGGCATCACCAACTCGATGGACATGAGTTTGAGTGAACTCCGGGAGCTAGTGATGGACAGGGAGGCCTGGCGTGCTGTGATGCATGGGGTCGCAAAGACTCGGACATGACTGAGTGACTGAACTGAACTGAATGGAAATGAATGGAACTGGATGCTGTGATCTTAGTTTTTTGAATGTTGAGCTTTAAGCCAACTTTTTCACTCTCCTCTTTCACTTTCATCAAGAGACTCTTTAGTTCTTCTTCGCTTTCTGCCATAAGGGTGGTGTCATCTGCGTATATGAGGTTATTGATATTTCTCCCAGAAATCTTGATTCCAGTTTGTGCTTCATCCAGTCCGGCATTCTGCATGATGTACCCTGCATATAAGTTAAATAAGCAGGGTGACAATATACAGCCTTGACATACTCCTTTCCCAATTTGAAACCAGTCTGTTGTTCCATGTCGAGTTCTAATTGTTGCTTCTTGACCTGCATGCAGATTTCTTAGGCAGGTCAGGTGATCTGCTATTCCTATCTCTTTCATAATTTTCCACAGTTGTTTATTGTGATCCACAAAGTCAAAGGCTTTGGCATAGTCACTGTAACAGAAGTACTTGCTTTTCTAGAATTCTGTTGCTTTTTGTATGATCCAACAGATGTTGGCAATTTGATCTCTGGTGCCTCTGCCTTTTCTAATCCAGCTTGAACATCTGGAAGTTCTTGGTTCACACGCTGTTGAAGCCTAACTTGGAAAATTTTGAGCATTACTTTGCTAGCATATGAGATGAATGCAATTGTGTGGTCGTCTGAACATTCTTTGGCATTGCCTTTCTTTGGGATTGGAATGAACACTGACTTTTTCCAGTCCTGTGGCCACTGCTGAGTTTTCCAGATTTGCTGGCCTACTGAGTGCAGCACTTTCACAGCATTATCTTTTAGGATTTGATATAGCTCAGCTGGAATTCCATCACCTCCACTAGCTTTGTTTGTAGTGATGCTTCCGGAGGCCCAGTTGACTTCACATTCCAGGATGTCTGGCTCTAGGTGAGTGATCACACCATCGTGATTATCTGGGTCGTGAAGATCTTTTTGGTACAGTTCTTCTGTGTATTCTTGCCACTTCTTCTTAATATCTTCTGCTTCTGTTAGGTCATACTGTTTCTGTCCTTTATTGTGCCCATCTTTGCATGAAATGTTCCCTTGGAATCTCTAATTTTCTTGAAGAGATCTCTAATCTTTCCCATTCTATTGTTTTCCTCCATTTACCTTTGTGTTGATTACTTGGGAAGGCTTTTTTTTTTTTATCTCTCCTTGCTATTCTTTGGAACTTTGAATTCAGATGGGTATATCTTTCCTTTTCTCCTTTGCCTTTTGCTTCTCTTCTTTTCTCAGCTATTTTCATTAGGGGAAAAATGAGTACAACATGTGAATATACAGGGATGGACTCAGTGAAAGTTGCTCCATCATGACCATGTGAATCACTTACAAGAGATACTTCTTTCTGGGTTTCCTTTGACCAGTTCCTTTTGATTTGCCTGGTTCATAGTTCGTATTCGATATATCTCAGGATCCTCCCATATGTGGGCATGAATCTCACTCAAGATCGATCCTACCGAAGAAGCATATGGGTAGAGCATTTCTTGACCTCCATAGAGCCTTTCTGCAGTAAGTGTGGTTGGGGAGGTCTCCTGACTTCACAAATAAGAAATATGTGGTCTCTTATCTTGTACCTGGGCATAGCCCAGCCTCCTCTTTAATCATCCTGCTCTTTCTAGTCTTGGAGTTTCAGACCCACAGGAAATGAATCTCTAATTGTTTTACCCTATGGGAGGGGACCCAGCTACCTCTTGCTGTTTTTGTTCATTCACTGAAACCATTTACCACAGATTGAGACTTGAACCCACGTGCTGGGACTTGAACCCAGCCAAAACCCAGTTTGGGACTCAAACCCACATGGCTGGGGCTTGAACCCAGGCAAAACCTAGTTTGGGACTTAAACCCATGTGGCTGGGACTCAAACCTAGCCAAAACCCGTAGTACCTGATTTCAGGGTCTAATAAAGCTCAGGTTCTTGATGTCTCATTGCAGAAAGAATTCAGTGAGAGGCAAAGTGATATATAAGAAATGGAGTTATTCAGATTCAGAAAGAAGCACACTCCACAGACAGAGTGTGGGCCATCGCAGAGGGCAAGTGAGATACCGAAATTTGGCATGGTTAATTTTTATAGGCTGGGTAATTTCATATGCTAATGACTGGGAGGATTATTCCAACTATTTTGGGGAAAGGACAGAGATTTCCAGGATTTGGGCCTCCACCCACTCCTTAGTCTTTTAACGGTTCCTTGGAACTGTCCTCACACCATTGGGTGTGTCATTTCATTTGCTTAATTAGGCTCAAGGGGCTCAGAGTGTAAAGCCTCTGCCTGCAATGTGGGAGACTGGGTTCCATCCCTGGGTTGGGAAGATCCTCTGTAGAAGGAAATGGCAAGCCACTCCAGTACTCTTGACTGTAAAATTCCATGGAAGGAGGAGCCTAGTAAGCTACAGTCCATGGGATTGCAAACAGTCACATACATGACTGAGCAACTCACTCTAATCTTGTCTACCATCTTGGTACCATTTGATTGTAATCAGGTTATGTTGTGTCCTTGGGCTATGTCATTCTTTCAGAAGTTGTGCCCTGCCCCTTTCCCTCCTGCTAAACTTGCAAGGAGTTCATGTGTACTGGCTTGCCATCAATCAAGGCAGAAAAAGTCTTACACTGCTCCATGTCTCACCATGCTCCCTAAGCCAAAAGGGGTGAACACTACAGCACTGTTCACTGGCATGAAAATTGGGCCAATAAGGCCCTGGGGAAATAGCCTAGCTTCACAGAGACACACCAGAGTTGGGGGAGGGGACCTGGGGTGTGAGTCTGGCGGGGAGTAGCTGCCATTTTCAGCATAAACATTAGGAAGTGCTTAGATTCATCAAGATTCAGAGTGGTGCTGGGAGAGGACTCAATCTAGCTCTGTAGAGAGCCTTGAGGGTTTGGGGTGTGGTCTGGGTGAGGAAGCAGTTCAGTTCAGTGGCTCAGTCATGTCCAACTCTTTGTGACCCTGTGAATCACAGCATGCCAGGCCTCCCTGTCCATCACCAAATCCCTTAGTTCACCCAAACTCATGTGCATCGAGTCAGTGATGCCATCCAGCCATCTCATCCTCTGTCGTCCCCTTCTCCTCCTGCTCACAATCCCTCCCAGCATCAGGGGTTTTTCCAATGAGTCAACTCTTCCCATGAGCTGGCCAAATTATTGGAGTTTCAGCCTCAGTATCAGTCCTTCCAATGAACACCCAGGACTGGTCTCCTTTAGGATAGACTGGTTGGATCTCCTTACAGTCCAAGGGACTTGCAAGAGTCTTCTCTAACACCACAGTTCAAAAGCATCAATTCTTTGGTGGTCAGCTTTCTTTTGAGTTCACATCCATACATGACCACGGGTAAAACCATAGCCTTGACTAGACGGACCTTGGTTGGCAAAGTAATATCTCTGCTTTTTAATATGCTATCTAGGTTGGTCATAACTTTCCTTCCAAGGAGTAAGCATCTTTTAATTTCATGGCTGCAATCACGATCTGCAGTGATTTTGGAGCCCAGAAAAATAAAGTCTGACACTGTTTCCATTGTTTCCCCATCTATTTCCCATGAAGTGATGGGATCAGATGGCATGATCTGAGTTTTCTGAATGTTGAACTTTAAGCCAACCTTTTCACTCTCCTCTTTCACTTTCATCAAGAGGCCTTTGAGCTCCTCTTCACTTCCTGCCATAAGGGTGGTGTCATCTGCATATCTGAGGTTATTGATATTTCTCCCGGCAATCTTGATTCCAGCTTGTGCTTCTTCCAGCCCAGCATTCCTCATGATGTACTCTGCATAGAAGTTAAATAAGCAGGGTGACAATAAACAACCTTGAAGTACTCCTTTTCCTATTCGGAACCAGTCTGTGGTTCCATGTCCAGTTCTAACTGTTGCTTCCTGACCTGCATACAGGTTTCTCAAGAGGCAGGTCAGGTGGTCTGGTATTCCCATCTCTTTCAGAATGTTCCACAGTTTATTGTGATGCACACAGTCAAAGGCTTTGGCATAGTCAATAAAGCAGAAATAGATATTTTTCTGGAATTCTCTTGCTTTTTCGATATTCCAGAGGATGTTGGCAATTTGATCTCTGATTCCTCTGCCTTTTCTAAAACGATGGACGGAGGTTCGTGACATTGTACAGGAGACAGGGACCAAGACCAGCCCCATGGAAAAGAAATGCAAAAAAGTGAAATGGCTGTCTGAGGAGGTCTTTTAAATAGCTGTGAAAAGAACAGAAGCAAAAAGCAAAGGAGAAAAGGAAAGATATTCCCATTTGAATGCAGAGTTCCAAAGAATAGCAATGAGATATAAGAAAGCTTTCCTCAGTGATCAATGCAAAGAAATAGAGGAAAACAACAGACTGGGAAAGACTAGAGATCTCATCAGGAAAATTAGAGATACCAAGGGAACATTTCATGCAAAGATGGGCTCGGTAAAGGAGAGAAATGGTATGGACCTAACAGAAGCAGAAGATATTAAGAAGAGGTGGCAAGAATACACAGAAGAACTGTACCAAAAAGGTCTTCATGACCCAGATAATCACGATGGTGTGATCACTCACCTAGAGCCAGATACCCTGGAATGTGAAGTCAAGTGGGCCTTAGAAAGCATCATATGAACAAAGCTAATGGAGCTGATGGAATTCCAGTTGAGCTATTTCAAATCCTGAAAGATGATGCTGTGAAAGTGCTGCACTCAATGTGCCAGCAAATTTGGAAAACTCAGCCATGGCCACAGGACTGGAAAAGGTCAGTTTTCATTCTAATCCCAAAGAAAGGCAATGCCAAAGAATGCTGAAACTACCACACAGTTGCACTCATCTCACATGCGAGTAAAGTCATGCTCAAAATTCTCCAGGCCAGGGGCAGCAGTAGCAATTGCCAGTGCATACAAGGGCACCACAGGATCAAGTGGTTCTTCTCCCAGAAAGAGTGGCCTGAACTCCCAACTCCATACCCCAACTTAGTGCTGGATACGGGGCAGGCAGGTCCTGGGAGATTGCCCCAAAGGCAGCCCAGATCTCTGTCAGCAGTGCAGCCACTTCAATTCCTGCAGCCAGAGTCCCTAAGTCCTCAAACCCAGGATACTCCACACCAAAGCCTTGCCCTAGATCTGGGACGAAAACAAAACAACAGTGGAAGGAATGAGGCCTTGGGCTGCTTCTGTGTATAGCAGCAGATGCCTGCACAGTCGGTGCATAGTTCCTCTGTGACTACACCCCACTTGCTTCAGCAATAACTTTTCTTGAAACAGGGCATGCACCAAAGGGCAATGGAGCCTGATCAAACTTTACCTTCAGTGCTTCTACTCCAATAACTTGGGAGGAGACCCTCACCCCTGACAAAGCAGCCAGTCATTCAGCAGAAAGGATCTCCCAGTACACACCCTGAATAGGTTCTAGATTTTCTTATCACCAACCACACCCCTATCAAGAGGATAACAGCCAGCACACCCTGAGGAAAGACAGGAATGGCACTCATGTCGAAACTGGCTCTTACACCAAGGACATTGGACACACAGTCTACACAGGGATCAGTTCAGTTCAGTTCAGTTGCTCAGTCGTGTCCGACTCTCCGCGACCCCATGAATCACAGGGATACGCCCACATTAAAAAACACCTCTTCAAGACCACAGTAGATGACTGTTTCTCCTAAATTCATAGAGAAAGAAAAGTAAAATGAAACAGCAGACAAACTACTCCCAGTTTAAGAGCAAGAGAAATTGCCTGAAAGAACAATAATAAAACAGAGCTCATCAGTTTATGAGATCCCAAGTTCAAAAAGATGGTAGTAAAAATGTTAATTGAATTAAGATCTTCAACAGAAATGCAGATCACTGCCACAGGGACTAGAAACTGTAAAGGCGAACCAATCAAAAATAGATAACTCATTCACTGAGATAAAAAGCAATCTAAAAAAATAAATAAATTTAAAAAAAAAAAGCAATCTAGAAGCAATGAATACCTAAACTAAATGACACTGAAGAATGAATATGTGATCTGAAAGATTTAATAATGGAAACCACTCAGTCAGAACAGCAGATAGAAAGATTAAAAAAAGAGAAAGAAAGCAACATATAAGATCTATGGGATAATATAAAACATGCTAACTTAGGCATAATAGGGATCCCAGAAGGAGAAAAGAGAGGGAAAGAGATGGAAAATATATTTGAAAAAATTATGACTGAAAACTTTCCAAACCTAAAGAGGGAAGCAGATATCCAGGTACGGAAAGCACAGAGGGCCCCAAAGAAGATGAATCCAAACAGACACACACCAAGATATATTATCCTGCTGCTGCTAAGTCGCTTCAGTCGTGTCCGACTCTGTGCGACCCCATAGATGGCAGCCCACCAGGCTCCCCCGTCCCTGGGATTCTCCAGGCAAGAACACTGGAGTGGGTTGCCATTTCCTTCTTCAAGACATATTATAAAAGTGACTAAAAACAGAGACAGCTTTCTACACAGAAAATAAGAGAGTGAGAGAAGAGGTTTTTAAAGGCAGCAAGAGAAAAACAAAGAGTCAGTTACAAAGAAATCCCATTAATCTATTAACTCTCTTCTCTACAGAAACTTTACAGGCCAGAAGGGAGTGACATGATATATTCAAAGTCCTGAAAGGGAAAAACTTGTGAGCTAGAACACTCTACCCAAGTAAGATTACCATTTAGAATAGAAGGGGAGATAAAGATTTTCTCAGACAAACAAAAACTAAAAGAATTCAGCAAAATTAAACCTGCCCTAAAATATTGAAGAGTCTTAACTAAATAGACAACTTAGAAGAAATGGGCAAGTTTCTTAAAATACACATCCTCCCAAGACTGAGTCAATTAAAAAAACTGACAGTTTTAACAGACTAGTCACTAGAAGTGAAATAAAATATGTCATTAAAAAAATTTCCCTGCAAACAAAAGACCAGGACTAGCTTCACTGGGGAATTCTACCAAACATACTAAGAACTTTTTACCTATCCTTCTTAAACTATTCCAAAAACTTGTATTTGAGGGTACACTCCCAAGTTTTTTCTATGAGGCTACTATCACCCTGATAGTAAATGAAAACAAAGATCTTACCAAAAAATTAAAGATCACTATTTTTGATTGGTATAGATGCAAAAATTCTCAATAAAATAGCAACCCAAATCCAACAATACATAAAAACAATCATACACCATGACCAAACTGGATTCATTCCAGGGACACAGGGATGCTTCAACATACCCAAAGCAGTAAAAGTTAACACTGACAAAAGGAAAGACAAAAACCAAATGACCGTCTCAAAGAGCATTTGATGAAATTCAAGATACATTCACGATAAAAACTCTCATCAAAGTCGACATAGAGGAAACATATCTCAACTTAATAAAGGCCATTTATGACAAACCACAAGACAAGGATGCCTATTCTTGTCACTTCCATTCAACATAATATTGGAAGTCCTAGTCACAGCAATCAGACAAGCAAAATAAATAAAACATACCTAAACTGTAAGATAGGAGGGGAAATTATCACTATTTGCAGATCACAAGATACTCTATCAGTTCAGTTCAGTTCATTTCAGTTGCTCAGTCGTGTCCGACTCTTTGCGACCCCATGAATCACGGCACGCCAGGCCTCCCTGTCCATCACCAACTCCCGGAGTTCACTCAAACTCATGTCCACAGAGTCGGTGATGCCATCCAGCCATCTCATTCTCCGTCGTCCCCGTCTCCTTCCACCCCAATCCCTCCCAGCATCAGAGTCTTTTCCAGTGAGTCAACTCATTGCATGAGGTGGCCAAAGTATTGGAGTTTCAGCTTTAGCATCAGTCCTTCCAATGAACACCCAGGATTGATCTCCTTTAGGATGGACTGGTTGGATCTCCTTGCAGTCCAAGGGACTCCCAAGAGTCTTCTCCAGCACCACAGTTCAAAAGCATCAATTCTTCGGCGATCAGCTTTCTTCACAGTCCAACTCTCACATCCATACATGACCATGGGAAAAACCATAGCCTTGACTAGATGGGCCTTGGTTGGCAAAGTAATGTCTCTGCTTTTTAATATGCTATCTAGGTTGGTCATAACTTTCCTTCCAAGGAGTAAGCATCTTTTAATTTCCTGGCTGCAATCAGCATCTGCAGTGATTTTCGATAAAGAAACCTAAAATCTCCACACTAAACTATTAATACTAATAAATGAATTCAGCAAGGTAGCAGGATACAAGATTAACATAAAAAATCTGTTGTGTTTCTTTATATTCATAATGAAATATCAGAAAGAGGAAGTGAAAAAAAGAAAAGCCTCATTCAGAATCATGTCCAAAATAATTACCTAGGAATAAACTTAACCAAGGAGGTAAAAGACCTATATACTGAAAACTATAAAATATTTATAAGGAAACTGAAAACAATTCAAAGAAATGAAAATAAATCTAGTGTTCTTGGACGGAAAAATCAATATTGTTAAAATGCCCATACTAACCAATGCAATCTACAGATTTAGTGCAATTCCTATCAAAATACCCAGGACAGTTTTCACAGAACTAGAACAAATAATCATTACATGAAATCACAAAAAGCCCAGAACTGCCAAAGCAATCCTGAGAATAAAGAACAAAGCTGGAGTCATGACCCTCCAAGACTTCATACCATCCTACAAGTTGCAGCAATCAAAACAGCATACTTTTTGGTACAAAAACAGACATATAGATTAATGGAACAGAATAAATTGTCCAGAAATAAATCCATGCACCTTTGGTCAGTTAATCTATGACAAAGAAGGTAAGAACATATAATGGGAAAAAGAGAGTCTTTTCAAAAATTGGTGTAGTGAAAGCTGGAAGCTTCACGTAAATCAATGAAATTAGAACATTCTCTCACATCAAAAACAAAAATAGACTCAAAATTGATTAAAGACCTAGATAGCATCATAAAACTCCTAGAAGAGAACATGGGAAAAGCATTCTCTGACATAAATCAGAGCAATGTTTTCTTAGATTATTCTCTAAATGCAAAAGAAATAAAAACCAAAATAAACAAATGGGACCTAATCAAACTTAAAAGCATTTGCACAGCAAAGTAAACTATCAACAAAATGAAAAGATAACTTATAGAGTGGGAAAAAATACATGCAAACAATGAGGCTAACAAGAAGTTGATATCCAAAATAAACAAACAGCTCATACAACTCAATATTGGAAAAATAAACCCAATCAAAAAATGGGTAGAAGATTTAAACAGACATTTTTTCAAAGAAGTCATACAAGTGGGCAACAGGCACATCAAAAATGCTCAGTATCACTAATCATCAGAGAAATGCAAATCCAAACCACAGTGAGAATGACTCACACCAGTCAGAATGACTATCATCAAAATATCTGCAAATGACAAATGCTGGAGAGGGTGTGGAAAAAGGAGAACTTTACTACATTGTTGGTGGGAATGTAAATTGATGCAGTCACTACGGAAAACAGAATATAGGTTCCTTCCAGCATTCCCACTTCTGGGTATATATCTGGAAGAAATGAAACTCTAATTCAAAAAGATACATGCACCCCAATGTTCATAGCATCACTATGATAGCCAAGACATGGAAAGAGCCCAAGTGTCCATCAACAGACAACTGGCTTAAGAGGATGTGGTACGTATATTACTTGGCTATAGAAAGGAATAAAATATTGCCATTTTCAGCAGCAAAAAATGGACCTTATGCTTAGTGAAATAAGAAACATAAATACTATATGATATCACTTATATGTAGACTCTAAAAAATCATACAAGTGAAAAACGTTGGTCGCTCAGTCGTGTTCGACACTTTGCAACCCCATGGACTGTATCCCACCAAGCTTCTCTGTCCATGGGATTTCCCACACAAGAATACTGGAATGAGTAGCTATTTCCTTCTGCAGGAGATCTTCCCTACCCAGGGATCAAACCTGTGTTGCCTACATTGCAGGCAGATTCTTTACCATCTGAACCACCAGGGAAGCCCACATAAGGGTCTTTGTTTGTTTTAAATATAGATTCATTTGTATTGAATCTATATACAGACTTGCAGGTGTAGAAAGCAATCTTTATTGTTATCAAACGGTAGAAGAAAGGGAGAAGGACAAATTAGGAGTACGGAATTAACAGACACAAATTACCATACATTAAATAGATAATCAACAAGGATTTACTGTACAGCACAGAGAATTATCCCCCTAATATCTTGTGATAACTTTTAACAAAATAAAATCTGCAAGTTCAGTTCGGTTCAGTCTCTCAGTCGTGTCCGACTCTTTGCGACCCCATGAATCACAGCACGCCAGGCCTCCCTGTCCATCACCAACTCCCGGAGTTCACTCAAACTCATGTCCATCGAGTTGGTGATGCCATCCAGCCATCTCATTCTCTGTCATCCCCGTCTCCTCCCGCCCCCAATCCCTCCCAGCATCAGAGTCTTTTCCAGTGAGTCAACTCGTCGCATGAGGTGGCCAAAGTATTGGAGTTTCAGCTTTAGCATCAGTCCTTCCAATGAACACCCAGGATTGATCTCCTTTAGAATGGACTGGTTGGATCTCCTTGCAGTCCAAGGGACTCCCAAGAGTCTTCTCCAGCACCACAGTTCAAAAGCATCAATTCTTCAGCGATCAGCCTTCTTCACAGTCCAACTCTCACATCCATACATGATCACGGGGAAAACCATAGCCTTGACTAGACAGACCTTGGTAAGGTCCAATGCTGTAAAGAGCAATATTACATAGGAACCTGGAATGTTAGGTCCATGAATCAAGGCAAATTGGAAGTGGTCAAACAGGAGATGACGAGAGTGAACGTAGACATTCTAGGAATCAGCGAACTAAAATGGACTGGAATGGGTGAATTTAACTCAGATGACCATTATATTTACTACTGTGGGAAGGAATCCCTTAGAAGAAATGGAGTAGCCATCATAGTCAACAAAAGAGTCCGAAATGCAGTACTTGGATGCAATCTTAAAAATGACAGAATGATTTCTGTTCGTTTCCAAGGCAAACCATTCAATATTACAGTAATCCAAGTCTATGCCCCAACCAGTAAGGCTGAAGAAGCCAAAGTTGAACGGTTCTATGAAGACCTACAAGACCTTTTAGAACTAACACCCAAAAAAGATGTCCTTTTCATTATAGGGGACTGGAATGCAAAAGTAGGAAGTCAAGAAACACCTGGAGTAACTGGCAAATTTGGTCTTGGAGCATGAAAGGAAGCAGGGCAAAGGCTAATAGAGTTTTGCCAAGAGAACGCACTGGTCATAGGAAACACCCTCTTCCAACAACACAAGAGAAGACTCTACACATGGACATCACCAGATGGTCAACACCGAAATCAGATTGATTATATTCTTTGCAGCCAAAGATGGAGAAGCTGTATACAGTTAGCAAAAACAAGACCAGGAGCTGACTGTGGCTCAGATCATGAACTCCTTATTGCCAAATTCAGACTTAAACTGAAGAAAGTAGGGCAAACCACTAGACCATTCAGATATGACCTCAATCAAATCCCTTATGATTATACAGTGGAAGTAAGAAATAGATTTAAGGGACCAGATCTGATAGATAGAGTGCCTGATGAACTCTGGACGGAGGTTCATGACACTGTACAGGAGACAGGGACCAAGACCATCCCCATGGAAAAGAAATGCAAAAAAGCAAAATGGCTGTCTGAGGAGGCCTTACAAATAGCTGTGAAAAGAAGAGAAGCGAAAAGCAAAGGAGAAAAGGAAAGATATAAGCATCTGAATGCAGAGTTCCAAAGAATAGCAAGGAATGATAAAGCCTTCCTCAATGATCAATGCAAAGAAATAGAGGAAAACAACAGAATAGGAAAAACAAGAGATCTCTTCAAGAAAATTAGAGATATCAAGGGAACATTTCATGCAAAGATGGGCTCGATAAAGGACAGAAATGGTATGGACTTAACAGAAGCAGAAGATATTAAGAAGAGGTGGCAAGAATACACAGAAGAACTGTATAAAAAAGATCTTCACAACCAAGATAGTCACGATAATGTGATCGCTGACCTAGAGCCAGACATCTTGGAATGTGAAGTCAAGTGGGCCTTAGAAAGCATCACTACAAACAAAGCTAGTGGAGGTGATGGAATCCCAGTTGAGCTATTTCAAATCTTGAAAGATGATGCTGTGAAAGTGCTGCACTCAATATGCCAGCAGATTTGGAAAACTCAGCAGTGGCCACAGGACTGGAAAGGTCAGTCTTCATTCCAATCCCAAAGAAAGGCAATGCCAAAGATTGCTCAAACTACCACAAAATTGCACTCATCTCACATGCTAGTAAAGTCATGCTCAAAATTCTCCAAGCCAGGCTTCAGCAATATGTGAACCGTGAACTCCCAGATGTTCAAGTAGGTTTTAGAAAAGGCAGAGGCACCAGAGATCAAATAGCCAACATCTGCTGGATCATGGAGAAAGCGAGAGAGTTCCAGAAAAACATCTATTTCTGCTTCATTGACTATGCCAAAGCCTTTGACTGTGTGGATCACAATAAACTGAAAATCTGCAAAACCCCACCAAAAACTGAAGAATCACTATGCTACACCTAAAACTAATGCAATATTGTATATCAACAATATTTCAATGAAGAAAAAAAGTCAATTTCATGTAGACCACAGTTTTGTATCCATTCTGCCAGTCTCTGTCTTTTAATTAACTAAGTGTATCATGATGTTTATTGATATAGTTGGATAATATCTACTATGCTTACTGTTTTCTCTTTGTTGCTCTTGTTCTTTGTTCCTATTTTTATCTTCTACTCTTTTTCTATCTTTTATGGTTTTGATAGAGCATTTAACATGATTTCATTTTCTCTATTAGTTTCTCTTTTTTTACTTAGTGGTTGCCCTAGAATTTGTAATGTACTTTACAAATAATCCTAGTCCATACTCAATACTACACTGCTTCATAGGTAGTATGAGTACTTTATGCTGATAAAACAATTCTAATTCCTCCATAGCATTCCCTCCCTTGTGTCACATATCATTGCTATGATTCATTTTACTTATATAGACAAATGTATATGATTACATTGTTACTATTATTTTTGTGCATTAACCTTTAAAAAATACATTTTCGAGGTTTACTTAGACATGATTGATACATAACATTGTATAAGGTTAAGGTGTGCAAAGCAGTGATTTTATGTATGTATATGCTTTTGAACTGTGGTGTTGGAGAAGACTCTTAAGAGTCCCTCGTACTGCAAGGAGATCCAACCAGTTCATTCTGAAGGAGATCAATCCTGGGTGTTCATTGGAAGGACTGATGCTAAAGCTGAAACTGCAATACTTTGACCACCTCATGCGACGAGTTGACTCACTGGAAAAGACTCTGATGCTTGGAAAGTTTGGGGGCGGGAGGAGAAGGGGACGACAAAGAATGAGATAGCTGGATGGCATCACCGACTCTGTGGACATGAGTTTGAGTGAACTCCGGGAGTTGGTGATGGACAGGGAGGCCTGGCGTGCTGTGATTCATGGGGTCGTGGAGAGTCGGACACGACTGAGCGACTGAACTGAACTGAACTGATGTTGCAATATAGGGCTTCCCCAGTGGTTCAGCAGTAAAGAATCTGCCTGCAATGCACGAGATGCAGGAGACATGGGTTCCATCCCTAGGTTGGGAAGATCCCCTGGAGAAGGAAATGGCAACCCACTGCAGTCCACCTGCCTGGAAAATCCCATGGACAGAGGAGACTGGAGGCCTACAGTCCATAGGTTTGCAAAGAGTCGGACATGACTGAAGCAACTGAATATACACATACATGTTGCAATATGTGTTGCAATTACTACAGTAAATTTAGTTAACACATCTGTCATGGTTGCAATTTGGAGTGTTGGTGAGAACTTTAAAAATCTCTTCTTGGGACTTCCCTGGTGGTCCAGTGGTTAAGACTCAGCACTCCCAATGCAAGGGGCCTGGGTTCAATCCTTATTCAGGGAATTATATCTCACATGCTGCAACTAGGAGTTTGCATGCCACAACTAAGACCCAGTGCAGCCAAATAAATAAATAAATATTTTTTAAGAATTTCCTCTCTAGCAACTTTCAAGCATAAATGCAGTATTGTTAACTATATTCACCATGTTGTACATCATATCTCCAGGATTTATTCATTTTCTTGCTGGAAGTTTGTACTCCTTTAACAATCTTCACCCACTTGTCCCACCCCACCCCTCATGATCACCAATTTGTCTCTGTTTCTATTGTGTTTCTTTGCTTTTTTTTGTTTTGTTTTGTTTTGTTTGTTTCCTTCTTTTTATATTCCACATATAAGTGATATCATATATTGTTTATGATGTCATAAATGACAGAATTACCTTTTTTATGGAAAGGAATGATATTCCTGTGTATGTATCACATTTGCTTTGTTCATCCATCAGTGAACAATTAGGGTATTTTCATGTTTTAGCTATTGTAAATAATGCTGCAATGAATACAGAGATGCAGAAATCACTTTGAAACAGTGATTTCATTTCCTTCAGATATGTACTCTGGAGTGGAATTGATGAATCATATGGTAGTTCTAGAATCAGGATTGCCAGGAGAAATATCAATAACCTCAGATATGCAGACGACACCACCCTTATGACAGAAAGTGAAGAGGAACTAAAGAACCTCTTGATGAAGGTGAAAGATGAAAGTGAAAAAGCTGGCTTAAAGCTCAACATTCACAAAACAAAGAACACGGCATCCAGTCCCATCACTTCGTGGCAAACAGATGGGGAAACAATGGAAACAATGTCACTACAGACTTTATTTTCTTGGGCTCTAAAATCACTGCAGATGGTGACTGCAGCCATGAAATTAAAAGATGCTTGCTCCTTGGAAGGAAAGCTATGACAAACCTAGGCAGCATATTAAAAAGCAGAGACATTACTTTGCCTACAAAAGTCCTAATAGTCAAAGCTATGGTTTTTCCAGTAATCATTACAGATGTGAGAATTGGATCATAAAGAAGGCTGAGTACCAAAGAATTGATGCTTTTGAACTGTGGTGTTTGAGAAGACTCTTGAGAGTCCCTTGGACTGCAAAAGATCAAAAAAGTCCATCCTAAAGGAAATCAGTCCTGAGTGTTAATTGGAAGGACTGATGCTGAAGCTGAAACTCCAATAATTTGGCCACCTGATGCGAAGAGCTGACTGATTAGAAAAGACCCTGATGCTGGGAAAGATTGAAGGCAGGAGGAGAAGGGGATGAGAGGATGCGACAGAGGATGAGATGGTTGGATGGCATCACTGATTCATGGACATGACTTTGAATAAGCTCTGGGAGATGGTGAGGGACAGAGAAGTCTAACGTACTATAGTCCATGGGGTCACAAAGAGTTGGGTATGACTGAGCAACTGAACAGCAGCAGTTTTATTATATTTTGGAGAATATCTCTTTGAGTTTGTTTGAAGAGCCTATGAGCTTCATGAACTTGGATGTCAAGTCTCTTCACAGCATTATTTCTTTAAATAAGTGTTCTACCTTTCCCCCCCCTTTCTTCATTTTCTAGAACTCTTAATAATTTGCAGATTTTACTTTTTAGTGGGATCCAAGCCTCCAGGCCCTCTCCCTCTCCTAGAGGATATGGCTGGGGCAGAAACTTTTAACTTCTAATCAGGAGTTGGTGTTTCTGGTGACCAACTCCCACCCTCAAACTATCCAGGAGCCCACCAAGGGTCACTTAACTAGAACAAAAGACCCTCCTATCACTCATGAATTACAAGGGATTTAGAAGTTCAGTGTCAATGACAAGAGTTAAAGATCAAATATTAGAAGAAAAATACTTTTAATAATCTTATCACTTGGGAAATTATAAATATTTTTTTTGGTTATTTCACATCACAGTTGACCCTTGAATAACACAGGTTTGAACCATGTTAAGTCTACTTATATGCCATTTTCTCCCATAAATATGTGCCACAGTACCTCACAATTCACAGTTGGTTGAATCCATGCATAAGGAGGGGCAATTGTAAAGTTCTATGCAGATTTTTGACTGTACAAGGGGTCAGCACCCAAATCCCTGTGCTGTTCAAGAATCAACTGTAGTTGTCTTTCAGCTCTTGGTATTCTAGTCTGTTTTCCTCTGGTTTGTTTTTTTTCTTTGCTTTTCAGTTTTGGAAGTTTCTATTGTGATATCCTCAAGGTCAGCTTTTCTTTCTTTGGTTGCGTCTTCATCTCTATTACAGTGTTTTTGACCTCTGGCCCTTCTTTTTGATTCTTTCCTAGAATTTCCATTTCTCTGCTTAAATTGCCCATCTGTTCTTGCACATTATTACTTTATACTAGAGCCTTTATCATATTAATCAGAGTAGTTTTAAATTCCTGGACAGATAATTCTAATATCCTTGCTACAGATGAGTCTGTTTCTGATGCTTGTTGTTTTTTCAAACTGTCTTTTGCCCTTTAGAATGATTTGCAATTTTTTTCTTGATTCAATCTATGCTCTATGTTTGTGTCCCTCCAAACGCAAAATTTTCCTTCCTAATGCAGAAACCGTTGTGTTGGTATTTGGAGGTAGAGCCTTTGATTAGATTGTGAGGGTGGAGCCCTTACAAATGGCACTAGTGCCCTATGAACTGTAGCCCACCAGGCTCTTCTTTCCATGGGATTCCCCCGGCGAGAATGCTGGAGTTGGTTTCCATGCCCTCCTCCAGGGGATCTTCCTGATCCCAGGATCGAACCTATATCTCCTGCAGCTCCTGCATTGCAGGTAGATTCTTTACCACTAAGCCACTGGGGAAACCCCTAGTACCTTTATCAGAGACCCCAAAGAGCTCTCCTGACCCTTTTTCCACATGAAGACACAGCCAGAAGATGATTGGTTGTCTGTAAACCAGGAAGTGGGCTCTCACCAGGTACTGAATCTGCTAGCACCTTGATCTTGGGCTTTTCAGCCCCCAGAACACTAAGAAACTTCTGTTGTTTATAAGCCAGCCAGTCTATGGTATTTTTGTAATAGTAGTCCAAGTCGACTAAGACAAACTAGGTTAAAGTAACTGCTTTAACAGATCTCTAATAATATGGTGGTAAGCTATGGGGAGAAGGGAAGTGTTCTGTAGTCCTAATGACTAGGTCTCAGACTTCAGTATGTATGCCTCTGAACTGTGAACTTCACAGTTCTTCTCAGCCCTCCAATTTCTTCCCAGATGGGACATTATGGCTACAGTGGGCTGGAGTTGGGTATTCCCTTCACCCAGGTGAGTTAGACTCTGAAACTCCAATAGTTAATGCTCTTCCAAAATGATTTCTCTTCATGGTAGGTTCTGTTAAGAATAGAATGATCTGCAATAGTTCAAAATGACTTCTTTTTTCTGCCCCTACTGGAAGCATTAGGGTATTTTCCCCCTGTAACCTCTCTGAAAACCTGGTAGGGCTCCTAGAGTTAAAGCTCATCAAAGTATCAAGACCTGCCCTGTGACCAGGCCTCCTTGGAGTTTTAAACAATCAGAATTATCCACACTGAGCTTTCAGAAATTCATCAGGGATGGTTTTCGTCTTCCTACCCTGGCCATGGTTCCCACTGAGGCTTCTGTGTGAGTTTCTGCTCCAATAAGTTATGATCTTTGTATTTGTCTATATCTCTCTTTAATTTGGGGAACAGTGGTTTGCTCTGTGACCTCACCTTGACAGATATACAAATAATTTTTGATTTTTTGTTTTGTTCTTCTTTTTACTTATTGTCAAAGTGGAACGGCGACTTCCAAACTCTTTATATATTGGTCTGGAAACCAGAAGTTTCATGATATCATTTTAATGATGAAAAAAAGTGACAAAGTAACAAAGAATTGTTGAATAAAAAGTAAAATAGTTTATGAGGAAACCAAAATTGAAAAAGACACATGTACCCCAATGTTCACTGCAACACTATTTACAATAGATAGAACATGGAAGCAATCTAGATGTACATTGACAGATGAATGGATAAAGAAGCTGTGGTACATATACACAATGGAATATTACTCAGCATAAAAAGAATACATTTGTCAATTCTGATGAGGTGGAAGAACCTAGAGCCTGTTATACAGAGTGAAGTAAGTCAGAAAGAGAAAGATAAATATCATATACTTACATATTTCCATGGAATCTAGAAAGATGGTACCGATGAAATTATTTGCAAGGCAGCAATGGAAAAACAGACATAGAGAACAGATTTATAGACACTGGGAGAGGAGAAGAGAGGGTGAAATATATGGAGAAAGTAACATGGAAACTTACATTGCCATATGTAAAATAGATAGCCAATGGGAATTTGCTGTATGTCTCAGGAAATTCAAACAGGGGCTCTGTATCAACATAGAGGGTTGGGATGGGGAAGGAGATGGGGGGAGGTTCAAGAGGGAAGAGACATATGTATACCTATGGCTGATTCATGTTGATGTTAGACAGAAAACAACAAAATTCTGTAAAGCTGTAGATGCTGCTGCTAAGTCGCGACCGACACTGTGCGACCCCATAGATGGCAGCCCACCAGGCTCCTCCGTCCATGGGATTTTCCAGGCAAGGGTACTGGAGTGGGGTGCCATTGCCTTCTCCAGTAAAGCAGTTATCCTTAAATTTAAAAATAAATTAATTAAAAAAAATTTTTAAGATAAAATAGTTTAAAATCCAAATATTATCCCTCTGAACACTTTAAATATTGTCAGTATTTGATTCAAATATTATTCCTTTGTAAGAAAAAATTATTTGTCAATGCTTCCCTCTAATTGAGCATCGAGATACTCAGCTTGAGATATGGGCAAATTTCTTGCTGGTGGAATACAGGTTCTGAGTCTAGCTCAGTGATTATTACTCAATCTACCTTGGGTCTAGCCCTCTGGACATATTTCTGGATCCTACAGAGAGAAAACTAAATGGCTTTGAGTAAAAACTGCAAGAGGTGTTTTACTAAAATCTTTAATCTATTGGGTCCCAAATATCTTTGACATTGCATTCAGAGTAAGTAAGGAATCTAAGGGGACCATATGCTCATCTCTGCCATGGACAACAATGCAGCTTGGGCACCTTAAGAGCTAAGGGTATTTATCTATGGAAAACTGCTGTGCCTGGCAAAGCTGTAGGAGAGACTATGAAATGCAGAGGAACAGCATGTGATGGTATTAAGTTCCCACCAGTGCTCAGTATGGTAGCAATAGTCATCACCAAATAATTGCTTTGTTAGTAAGAACAGTAGGAGGGTTTTTTTCATTTTATTGTAGTTTATAGAATATACATGATAGGAGTTTAGAACAAGTGAGACATTCTAGAAATACTTACTGGGTACTTTGCAAGGAACCAGAGACTCTACATCATCACTAGGCAGTAACTAGGAAGTAAAATTTGAACCTTAATAAAAATGTGACAATGTGACACAATTTGTGATGTCAAGTGAAATTTGGCTATACTATATTAATATCTACTCAGTATCTTGACAGGTAAACTCTTTCTACCCTTGTTACTATTAGCAAGAAGTAGCAGATTTTTTTTTTTTTTCCATAGCCTAAAGTTGTTATACCGGAGAAGGCAATGGCAAGCCACTCCAGTACTCTTGCCTAGAAAATCCCATGGATGGAGGAGCCTGGTAGGCTGCAGTCCGTGGGGTCGCTAAGGGTCGGACACGACTGAGCGACTTCACTTTCACTTTTCACTTTCACATATTGGAGAAGGAAATGGCAACCCACTCCAGTGTTCTTGCCTGGAGAATCCCAGGGACGGGGGAGCCTGGTGGGCTTCCGTCTATGGGGTCACACAGAGTCGGACACGACTGAAGTGACTTAGCATTAGCAAAGTTGTTATACATGTGTGAATGATGCAAATAAGTAAAAGAACCTCTGCTAAAATGACATATAATCAGCTGATAAGGGCATAAAGTAAAACTCATGTTGACTCATGATAGTGTCAAAGCAGTAAAGCATGCCAATATTTATTACCCATAAGTCACAATATGCTACTTTCAAAATGAGTTTTGTATTAGTTGTATTTTTTTAAAAAAGGACTCATCTTAGTTTCTTTTAAGGAAATTGAAGAATGACTCACTTCACTCCCAAACACATTTGAAAATAAATGCAATTCTAAATTAGAGCCTACCAACATTAACACCATTCCTTCCAAATTAAAACACACAAAGGAAATTTTAATAGCATCCAACAGAAAAAGTTCTCATTATAGAACCTATAAGAAAGAGTTTCTGTGTTTTAGAGGAATAAGGAAATGAGATGTTAACTGACTATAAAATGCTACTTTGCCATATTGTCTCTTGAGGAAGACTTTGAGTAGATGCTTTTCCTTAAGTAGAGATCGAGTTATTTCAAGTGGAATCCCCACTGATTATTTAATATCATATTGTTTTAGTTCTAACCCTTAACATTTCCTGAAGATTCTGAAATATCTAGTACTAAAGAGAAGACACTAAAATTTATATTGCTCAAAGAAAGAAATGAGCATTCAGTTCAGTTCAGTTCAGTTCAGTTGCTCAGTCTTGTCCGACTCTTTGTGACCCCATGAATTGCAGCACACCAAGCCTCTCTGTCCATCACCAACTCCCAGAGTTTACCCAAACTCATGTCCATCGAGTCGGTATCCAGCCATCTCATCCTCTGTCATCACCTTCTCCTCCTGCCCCCAATCCCTCCCAGCATCAGGGTCTTTTCCAATAAGTCAACTCTTTGCATGAGGTGGCCAAAGTATTGGGGTTTCAGCTTCAAAATCAGTCCTTCCAATGAACACCCAGGAGCAACCCCACGTCCAAGGAGTAGCGGCTGTGTGGGTGCAGGAGGGCCGAGAGGAGCTACTCCACGTTCAAGGTCGGGGGGCGACTTGGTCCAAGGTAAGGAGCAGTGGCTGCACTTTGCTGGAGCAGCCGTGAAGAGATACCCCACGTCCAAGGTAAGAGAAACCCAAGTAAGAAGATAGGTGTTGCGAGAGGGCATCAGAGGGCAGACACACTGAAACCATAATCACAGAAAACTAGCCAATCTGATGACACGGACCACAGCCTTGTCTAACTCAATGAAACTAAGCCATGCCATGTGGGGCCACCGAAGACAGGCGGGTCATGGTGGAGAGGTCTGACAGAATGTGGTCCACTGGAGAAGGGAATGGCAAACCACTTCAGTATGCCTGCCTTGAGAAATGAAAAGGCAAAATGATAGGATACTGAATGAGGAACTCCCCAGGTCAGTAGGTGCCCAATAAGCTACTGGAAATCAGTGGCGAAATAACTCCAAAAAGAATGAAGGGATGGAGCCAAAGCAGAAACAATACCCAGTTGTGGATGGGACTGGTGATAGAAGCAAGGTCTGATGCTGTAAAGAGCAATATTGCATAGGAACCTGGAATGTTAGGTCCATGAATCAAGGCAAATCGGAGGTGGTCAAACAAGAGATTGGCAAGAGTGAATGTAGACATTCTAAGAATCAGTGAACTAAAATGGACTGGAATGGGTGAATTTAACTCAGATGACCATTATATCTGCTACTGTGGGTGGGAATCCCTTATAAGAAATGGAGTAGCCATCATGATCAACAAGAGTCCGAAATGCAGTACTTGGATGCAATCTCAAAAACGACAGAATGATCTCTGTTCGTTTCCAAGGCAAACCATTCAATATTACAGTAATCCAAGCCAGTAACGCTGAAGAAGCTGAAGAGCAATATTGCATAGGAACCTGGAATGTTAGGTCCATGAATCAAGGCAAACTGGAAGTGGTCAAACGAGATGGCAAGAGTGAATATTGACATTCTAGGAATGAGCAAACTAAAATAGACTGGAATGGGTGATTTAAATGAGCATTGTTTCCTTTTAAATTGTGATAAAAGTAAAAGTCTTGAGGTTTCTTGCTTGCTTGAGAAATCCATCATTCTGAGAAGTTTGACTAATTTGAAAGCAGGAACATTAATTATGTGACAACCCTGAATTGTCCCTTAAGCTAAAGAAATTCTTACGGTCCTTTAGAAGAATCCTGTGTCAAGATATTTTTCCCCCTCAGATTTACTCAATTTTCCCAGAGACATCAGAATAAATATGTGTTGTGCTATGCTAAGTTGCTTCAGTTGTCTCTGACTCTGCGATCCTGTGAACTGTAGCCTACCAGGCTCCTTTGTCCATGGGATTTCCCAGGCAAGAATGCTAGAGAGGATTGCCATGCCATGCCCTCCTTCAAGGGATCTTCCCAACATAGATATAATCAACCTATTTTTGACAAACATATAATGGCAGCTCAATGGAGAAAGAAAAATCTTTTCAACAAATATTGCTAGAACAATTGGACATCCATATGCAAAAAAAAAACAGAACATAGACATAGACCTTACACCCTGCACAAAAATTAAGGTGGATTCTAGACTTGAATACTAAAATGCAAAACTGTAAAATTTGTAGAAGAAAACATATGAGACAATATATATGATTTTGAGTTTGGTGATGAGGTTTTTGATATAACACTGAAAGCATGAACCATGAAAGAAAAAAGATGAATTTTGGCTTCATGAAAATTCATTTTTTGCCCTGAGAAAAGACTTAAAGAATCAAAATACAAATCATTTTCTTGGAAAATATATTTGCAAATCACATATCCAATAGAGGACTTGTAGTCAAAATATAAAAAGAACTTAAAATTCAGCAATAGAAAAGAAATTTAAAAATAAGGCTTAAGAGAGTATCAGTGAAATGACAGACAACCCCAAAAGTCCATCCCTTAACAAAAACAATGAGTAAGCTGGTAAAAACTGTCAGAATAAACTTCTGGGGGAATATGGAATCTAAACAAAAGCTCACAGCAAGTAGAACAACCCTATATATATATATATACATATACTATATATATATGTGTGTATCATATATAGTATATATATATAAGTTTAGTGAAAAGATAAAGTCATAAGGGTGAGGCCCTTATCTAACAGAGATGCCACAGATTTCTCTTAAGGCATGTATGCACAGAAAAAAGGCTATGCAAGGACATAGCAAGAAGGTGCCATCTGCAAGTTGAGAAGGGAAGCCTCACCAGAAACCAACCCTGCCTGACACTTCTATCTTATACTTCCAGCCTCCACAACTGTAAGAAAAATTAATTTCTGTTGTTCAAGCCACCCCGTCTGTGGTATTTTGTTATGGTAGCCCTAGCAATCTAAAATGACCAAGAATTTTATACATAACAAAACTATCCTTCAGGGATAAAGAAATTAAGACATTCCCAGATAAACACAGAGAGTTAATAAATCTTCTCTGTAAGAATGCTGGGCTTCTATAAAAAGCTGAAGAGGATACATTCAATTAGAACACTGAATCTTTTTTCAGTTTGATTTTGAGCTTATGATATTCAGTATCAACATTAAATAATGACATTTGCATCATAGATTCAGTTCCAAAATTTAAGAAACAATACTACTTCATAAAAAAACCATTAACTCAGCTTTGTGAGGGAGTTTTTTTATTTGATACTTGAACAGAGTATATTTTTAAAGTTCAGATTGGCTTTCTAGTACCCTAAGCCCTAAATGATTCGTAAGTTTCTTTACTTTAGGCCCTTATAGAATTTACCACCTCCTTGGCAGACTTTCTAGAAACTAAAGCCACTTACCATTTAAACAATTTTTAGTTGTTAAGCTGATAGTTTTTAAATTCTTGGTTTTTATTTTCTTTTTTCTCTCATTCTTTGCAAAAAATATACTTCTTGGTATTGAATGTATATCAGGTGACTTAAACAAGCAGGGTTAGTTTAAAAAAAATTTTTATATTAATTTAATTTTTTCTAATTGAATGTATCCTGTTCCACTTTTTATAAAAGCTATGGCTGCACATTCAGTAACCTATTTATGAAAGGATTTATTATGACCAGAATTTGTGGCTAAAAAATAATCATCTGGTGGATGGAGAAAATGTGACAATTCATAGAATGGAATACAATCTGCCAATAAAAATAGATGGACTACTGACATACATACTCCGAATGAATTTCAAAAGCATTATGTGGAATGAAAGAAGCCAGACACAAAAGAATACCATAGGATTCCAATTATAGAAAACTCTAGGAAAAACAAATCATACTGAAGTGACAAAAATCCATCTGTAGTTGCCTGGGCTGGAAAAAGTAGAGGAGAAAATATACAAGTTACAAGCTTTTGTAGTTATATCTTTAAGAAAATGTTTTATTTATTTATTTGGCTGTTTCAGGTCTTAGTTGCAGTGTGTGGGATCTGGTTCCCTGACCAGGAATTGAATCAGGGACTCTAGCATTGGGAGTATGGAGCCTTAGCTACTGGACCATCAGTGAAGTCTCTTGTAACTATATCTTGATATTTATTTACATTGTTGTATTTATATATATATTAAGACTCTTCAAACTGCACACAAAAATATACCTCAATACCATTTATTTTAAAATAAAAAGCCAAAACAACAAAAAAAGTATGCTGGGCTTCCCAGGAGGCTCAATGGTAAAGAATCCACGTACTAATGCAGGAGATGCTAGAGACACACGTTTAATCCCTGGGTCAGGAAGATCCCGTGGATGAGGAAATGGCAATTCACTCCAGTATTCTTGCCTGGAAAGTTCCATGGACAGAGGAACCTGGTGGGCTACAGTCCATAAGGTCACAAAGAGTCCGACACAACTGAATGACTGAGCATGCGTAAGAATGTTAAAAGGACTCCTCTGGCTGGAATGAAAGGACAGTACTTCAAGTTCACTTAAAGAAATAAAGGATATTTGTAAAGATAATCACACAGATAAATATAAAGATAGTATTAATTTATTTGTGGTCTCTAACTCCTCTTTTTTCTATAAGATCTAAAAGACAAATGTGCAATACAATAATTATAAATGTGTATGTTAATGAGCACACAGTGTATAAAGAGGTAATATGTGATAATAACATAAAAGGGATGAAGCTTGTAGAAGCTAAATTTTTGTATACTATAAAACTAAGTTGAATTTGAACTAAGTTCTTATAAATTAGGATATTAATTGTAATCACCAGGCAATCATTAAGAAAACAACTAAAAATATACAGTTTGAGAACTGAGAAAGGAATCAAAATAGAACACCAGAAAATTATTATGAAAACAATAAAAGACAGGAAGAGAGGAGTTGAGTTGGGGGGGGTGGGGGAAGATATGATGTAAAGAAAAATGATAAAAGTAACCCTTTCCTCAGGCTTCCCTAGTTACTCAGTGGTAAGGATTCTTCCTGACAAAACAGGAGATGTGGATTTGATCCCTGGATTGGGAAGATCCCCTGGAAAAGGAAATGGCAATCCACTCCAGTATTCTTTCTGGGAAACCTCATGGACAAAGAAATCTGGTAGGCTACAGTCTTACCATATTGCACTTGCAAAAATGTTGGAGATGACTTCATGACTAAACTGCAACAATTTCTTCTTCATCAGTAATTACATTAAATGTTTATGGATTAAAATCTCTATTTTAAAAACAGAGATAGTAGAAAGAATTTTAAAAAGGATGCCACTATATGCTGTCTATAAAATACTCACTTTAGATTTAAAAACACAAATATGCTGCAAATGAAAGGATGGAAAAGATGCTGCTGCTAAGTTGCTGCTAAGTCACTTCAGTCGTGTCCGACTCTGTGTGACCCCATAGACGGCAGCCCATCAGGCTCCCCCGTCCCTGGGATTCTGCAGGCAAGAACACTGGAGTGGGTTGCCATTTCCTTCTCCAATGTGTGAAAGTGAAAAGGGAAAGTGAAGTCGCTCAGTCATGTCTGACTCGTAGCGACCGCATGGACTGCAGCCTACCAGGCTCCTCCGTCCATGGGATTTTCCAGGCAAGAGCACTGGAGTGGCTTGCCGTTGCCTTCTCCGATGGAAAAGATACCATGTAAATAATAAGCAAAAGAGAGTTGGGGTGGCTATACTAATAACAGATCAAACAGACTTTAACTCAAAAATTGCTTCTAAAGACAAAAGACATTATCTGTTGATAAATGGTGACTCTATCAAGAAGATATAATAATTATAAATATATATGCACTTAACAACAAAGCCCCCAAATATGTGAAGCAAAATGTACAGAATTGAAGGAAGAAATAGATTTCACCATCTTACTTTCAAAAACGGACAGAACAACTAAACAGAATATCAAGAATTAAATATACAACATAAAGAACACTATAAAACAACTAGATGTAACAGACATACAGAACACTCTACGCAATAGCAGAAGAATGCATGTTCTTATCTTATCAAGTACACATGGGATATTCTACAGGATGGATCACATGTTATACCACAAAGCAAGTCTTAGCAAATTTAAAGTAATAGAAATCATTCAAAGTATCTGCTCCAATCATGACTGAATGAAAGTAGACATGAATAACAGAAGGAAATCTGGATAATACACAAATATGTGGAAATTAAACAACACAGTCCTAACCAGTGGCCAAAGAAGAAATCATAAGGTGAATTAGAAAATATCTTGAAACAAATTAAAATAAAAACAAAATGAAGCAAACTAAAATTAAATATCTTGAAACAAATAAAGATGAAAACACAATACCTACCAGAGGCTAGGGGTAGGGGAAATGGGGACAAGTTGGTAGAAGTGTACAGACTTACAGTTATAAAATGAATAAACCCTGGGAATCTAATACACAGCATGGTGATAATAGTTACCAATACTGTATTATATACTTGAAAATTGCTAAGTGAGTAAATCCTAAATGTTTTCACCACAAAAAAGAAATAGTAAATATGTGATGTAATGAAGGTGTTAACTAACAGTATGATGGTAATGATTTTTCAATCTATAAATGTATCAAGTCTTCAATTTATCTTCAGTTTACACAGTGCTATTGAGAGTCCCTTGGACAACAAGGAGATCAAACCAGTCAATCCTAAAGGGAATCAACCCTGAATATTCACTGGCAGGACTAATGCTGAAGCTGAATCTTCAATACTTTGGCCACCTGATGTGAAGAGCTAAATTATTGGAAAAGACTCTGATGGTGGGAAAGATTGAAGGCAAAAGGAGAAGAGGGTGACAGAGGATGAGATGTTTGAATGGGATCACTGACTCAGTGAACATGAGTTTGAGCAAACTCCAGGAGATGGCGAAGGACGGGGAAACTTGGCATGCTGCAGTCCATGGATTGTCAAAGAGTTGGACACTACTTAGCGACTGAACAACAAAATACCTCAATTATACTGAAATAAATTTAGGGCAAAAAAGAGATCACAGCATACCCAAATTTATAGGATGTAACAAAAGCAGTGCTAATTGGAATATTACGTACTGTGCTGTGCTTAGTTGCTCAGTTGTGTGCGACTCTTTGCAACCCCATGGACTGTAGCCCTCCAAGCTCCTTTATCCATGGGAATTCTCCAGGCAAGAATACTAGAGTGGGTTGTCATGGCCTCCTCCAGAGAATCTCTCCAACCCAGGGATCGAACTCAGGTCTCCTGCATTGCAGGTGGATTCTTTACTGTCTGAGCCACCAAAGAAGCCCTAGGAATATTATTTATAACATTAAAGATAACTGTAAACAGTTATATTTAAAAAGAAAGAAGATCTCAAATTAATAATCAATTAATTCCCCTGGAGGAACTAATAATAAGTTCCTTATATAAGGAGCTAAAACTAAATCCAAAGCAAACAGAAGGAAATAATAAAGATTAGAGTTAACAAGGCTAAGCAGTCTTACCATGTGATTCAGCAATCAGGTCCCTAAGTATTCACCAAATTAATTTTAAAATTATGTGCACAAAAAACCTACATGCAAAAGTTGATAATACCTTTATTCATAATTGTCACAAGACTGGGAGCAATCAATGTCCTTCAATAGCTGAATGCATAAACAAACTATGGTACTTCTATACAATGGAATACTCGTCGACCATAAAAAGGAATGAGTTATCAATCATGCAAAAACATGGGTGACTCTTGAACGTATGTTGCTAAGAAAAAGAAGCTAGTCGGAAAAGGTTGTATATTGTATGATTCAATTTATGTGACATTCTGAAAAAGACAAACATGAAGAGGTGATAAACAGATCAGTTTTGGGGCAGGAAGGATTGAATATGTAAAGTAGGAGGTATATTTTATAGTGGTAAATATTCTATGAGGCACTATAATGATGAATATACGGCATTGTGCACTTGTTAAAACCCATAGAACTTTGCAACACAAAGAATAAACCTCAGTGTAGCAAATCTAAAAAGTCATCTAGGAAGCTGCAGAATCTCAGGATGGAATGAAGACTGTGAGGAAAGAATGTAACTCTTTCAAGGAGTTGGGTAGAGGAGTGTGCTGACCTGACCTTGTAAATGAGTGGGGACGAAGACTAAAGGCAAAAGGAACTGTACATCAAACACTGTACTCTAGTAGGGAAAGCCATTTTTCATGGAGAAATGAGCTAATTCTGAAATCACTAAAATGTATGCTGGAATTAAGTGAAGGAATAGCAGACAGTGGGGGCCACATGTCTGACTGTTGGAGCAGGTGGCTATGGACAAGAACAGAGGCAACGGTTGGAATGATCTATGTATGTGGTCAGGGATTCGAGTTAGAAATGTCAAGATGAGCTCACGTTTAGCTTAATATAGGTACAGATGGATACACAAATATTCATAGATATGTGTGTAAATGTGGGTTAGCACACAAACATGGATTTCCTTTCTCTGTCAGCAAAGTCAGCCTAGATGCTATTGCAGTCCAGTAGCAGTGAACACACGCAACACCCAGCCCTGGGAACCAGGGACCCTTGGAGAAATGGCTTATTCTAAAGCTGAAGCAAGGAACATATATAGTGATCCAGTCGTGTTTTGTAGTTCCAAAAAGTAAGGACATGCTCAAAGAAATAAAAACCACAGTGATGTGGTATGTCAAAGGGACACAGGAACCAACTGAAAGAACCAATTGAAAGGCCTAACCTGGAACAATTTTAGCCAAAAAATAAAAGTAGTATTGGATTATAACCCAAATTATAAAATGATTATGAATAAAATCTATTAGTAATACTAATATAAAGAAATGATTGAATAAATAAATACTAATTTTCTATGCAGGAACATTCCAAATTATTTATAGGTACTTTGCCCTCAAGGAGGTAGAGCATATCTCCCCACCCCTTTAATGTGGGCTGTACATAGTGACTTCCTTGCGAAGAATACAGTATGGAAAGGAGGAAAAACGAGTAACTTTACCACGGAAAACTCTGACAAATACTACCCTAGCCAGGTGATTAAAGTCAACACCAACATATAGGTGGAGTATTCTTTTTTTTTTTAGGTGGAGTATTCTTGATATGATATGTTGAGAATGGTTAATTTACCTCTGAGGTCTTTATCTCCAAAATGCATAAATTTCAGTCTAATCATAAGAAAAACATCAGACAAACCCCAAATTAATGTGTACTCTACAAAACACCTGACCAATACTTCTCAAAGCTGTAAAGATCATTAAAAGCAAGGAAAGTTGAGCCTGAGAAGCCATGATGCTTAAATGCAGTATGATATCCCACATGGGTCCTACAACAAAAAAGGGCCATTAGGTAAAAAATAAGGAAATCAGGATAGAATGTGGATTTTAGTTTACAATGGTGTATCAGTATTGGTTTACTAGTTGTGACAAATGTACCATACTGATGTAAGATGTTAACAAAAGGGGAAGATGTGTGGGAAGTATACAGAAATCCTTATTCTAGTTTTGCCACTGTTCTATAAGCGTAAAGTCTTCTAAAATGAGAAGTTTATTTTCCAAAATGATAGAGAACTTACTTATCACGTAAGGATATATTAGTGGGTGCTATAGGTAGATGAGTTCTCCCAGCTGTCTCTTTGTGAACCTCTGCATCAGAAGCACCAATGAGACTGTGCCCATCAAGTTAGAGGAGAATTCAGCGGTGCGATGCCCTGGATTTAGAGCCCTGCCCTAATCAGTCACAGTAGACTTTGTTGTTAATAACTCTTACTGAGGATAAACAGGAAACAGCTGTGATCAGAGACACTCACACAAGGGCATTCACATGACATGTAGATATAGCTGGTCAACTCTCCTTTACTTTCTCTGCAACCACATCTCATACCACGCTTCCCTTAATTGCTACATTTAGCCATATTGGATTTTTGTAGTTCCTCATAGACACAGTACCCTCTCTCAGCTCTGGGTCTTTTCCTTCCACTTGCAATTCTTTTTAAGTCACAGCCTCCATCTTTACCCTTTTGGCCAGTTAATTCTACTTCATCCTTCCATGGCAATGCTGATTTTCTAGGGAGGCCTTCTCTGGCATCCTAGACAGTACACTTCTGCTTTTGTGGCATGCATCCTACTTGCAATTACTTGTTAAATCTGACTTCCCCCACTAGATTATAAATTGCTTAAGGACAGCACTATGAGGCCAAACCAAAACATCAGAGTTTGGAGCAGAGAAAGGTTTATGACAAAGGCTATGCAAGGAGAACAGGTGGCTTGTGCTTAAGAGCGGAACCTCCTGATGGGCTTACCAGGACTGTTGTGAAGATTAAACGAAGTAACCCTTAGAATGCTAAGAACAGTACTTGTGCACAGCAAGTGCTGAAACAAATAGTAGCTATTATTATAATTACCATTGTTATCAGATTAAAATTTTTTCCTTTGTTTTTCTTTCTTATTCAGAAACACAAATAAAAGCTATTTTGTATCTACTGTGTCTATAATGTATTAGTTGCTCAGTCACCTCCAGCTCTGCAACTCCATGGACTGTAGCCTGCCAGGCTCTTTTGTCCATGGAATTCTCCAGGCAAGAGTACTGAAGTGGGTTTCCATTCTCTTCTCCAGGGGATCTTCCCAACCCAGGGATCAAACCTGGGTCTCCCACATGGCAGGCAGATTCTTTACCATCTGAACCACCAGGGAAGCCCTATCATGTATAACATGTTCACAGAAGCTATCTTTGTAGTTTGTCCCATTTTGTTTCTTCATACATAGTATCCCCCAGAACTGTGCTTAAATTTTGTTTATTCTATTTTCATTGCTTCTAATATGGCGTTTTATCTCTGTGACATTTTCATTTTTCTGTTTTCTTTCCTAATCTTTCTTGACCCACATCTTTTAGTCTCCTCTACTGGCTTATAAGCTCTTTGAATTGTTTTATTTCTTTTCTCAGTTCTTTTAATGTTAGGCCATGTTTTTAATTTCTTTGAAACTATTTCCTTAACCTTTAGAAGAATTTGTATCCCTGGAAACTTTCGGTTTCAATTTTTAGATGCATGCTTCTGTCTCTGTACTACTCTTTCTGTCTCTCTCTTATTTCTTCTTTTAGCTTTCCTTCCTTTCTTCCCTCTTTCTTTTCCCTCCTTCTCTCTCTCTCCCTCTCCTTCACTTCTTCCTGCCTGCCTCTCTATCACTCATGTTTGCTGAATAATATAGGAGAGATGGTGAGAGGGAGCAGGGTAAAATGCAAAGGGATGAGGCAGGGCAGCCAGCAGCTTCTCCTAGATAGGATTGCTAGATGCACCAAATAAATACACAGGATGCCCCAATGCCCCATTAGATTTGTATTTTAGATATTCAAGAAATAGTTTCTTTTTTAAAATCTTTAAAAAAAATTATTTATTTGCTTATTTGGTTGTCCTGGGTCTTAGTTGCAAACTCTTAGTTGTGGCATGTGGGATCTTGTTCCCTAACCAGGGATTGAATCTGGGAACCTGAGCCCGATGCATTGGGAGTGTGAATGCTTAACCACTGGACCACCAGGGAAGTTTCCAGATATACAGTAAATAGTTTCGTGACATAAGAATTCATGAATATTGCATACTATGTTTTATCTGACAATCGTCATCCTCGAGTTGCTTTTGCCAGTGTCCTCTCTCTAAATCTGATATTTCCTTTCCCTTGGGAAACCAATTCTAGTTTTTCAGAGACTGATGGGCCTTGCAACAAAAGTCTCCTGGGATCTTCCCTCTTCACCCCACCACATTTCAGTGGGGAATATATGTCAGGTGGCTTTGACTTAGGTATTAGAAATAGCATGGTCTCTTTCTCCATCAGTCATTCTTTGTTGTAGAATTGGTTCTCTACAGGATAGCACCTGTTCACATGGATGACTGACACCACTAGATTTTACCGTCTTCCTCATAATCAGTTCTCTCTTTCAGTAGACCTGCTCCTGACCCCATAAATGGGGTCTCTGTGGCTCTGCTCTGCAACTCAAGGTGGTGCAAATATGTGTATGGGCCCTCTAGCTCACTCTCCTAAGTTCTTTTCCTCCACAAGCCCAGCAGTCACCCAATGGCCATTTCTTAGGCCTAAGGGTACACACCTTGCAGAAGAGGGTGTGGGTGGGAGAATGCAGCTCTTCTAGATTACTCAGAAGCACACAGCACAGAAAAGGAAAGACAATTAGCTTCCGAGGCGTAGAAAAGTAATTTTGCCCTGACATTTAGGGAGTTTGTCCTGGCTCATCCTAGTTAATATATCCTTTGTCAAGATAGTCCAACTTGTCTACATTTCATGACTCTTTTTCTTTATATTCAATAATATTATAATTTTTGTGTCCAATAAAACAGATCTTGTATATGTAGAGGTTCTGCTCTACAGTGTTTCTCTGAGTATAGTTTGCTTCATTTAGCTTGTACATATGTATTTTAAAACTTTTAAACCTGAAAAATCAAGAACCATTTAATGCTGAGTGTAGATTTATCTAGCTTGAGAACAAACTGGCCAGACAGCATTGTAGAATACAAAAAATATAATGGTTAATTCATGTTGATGTATGGCAGAAATCAAACCAATATTATAAAGCAATCATCCTTCAATTAAAAAAAATACAACATATACTTGCAGCTTATTTTATAAAACTCATTTTGTAAAATTCCTTTCTGTTCAACCTGGGTAATTTCCACTGCTCTCATTTAATTCACTGATATGTTTTTCTGTGTCATCTTATCTATTATTAATTCCTTCTAGCATATTTTTTATTTCCATTATTGCATTCTTCAACTCTGTTTGGTTCTTCTTTATATTTTCCAGCTCTTGGCTAAAATTCTCACTATGTTTATCCATTCTTTTCCTGAGTTTATTCAGAGTCTTTGTGATCAAGTTACCTTAAACTCTTTAATGAGTAAATTGCTTAGCTTCACTTCATTTAGTTCTCAAGTTTTGTGTTATTTCTTCATTTGGAATATATTCCTCTGTCAGATCATTTTACCTATTTCTCTGTGTTGATTTCTATGCTTTAGGTAAGTTGGTGACATTTCCTGACTTTGGAGAAGTGACTTATGTAGAAGATCCCCCCCCCGTGGGGTTCAGCAACACACTCCCGTCTGGTCACCAGCACTAGATGCTCTGGGGGTGTCCCTTATCTCTTTTGTGGGCTGCACGGGCCCTTCTGCTGTGGTAGGGTCGACTGCTTTATCTTCCTTATAGATGAGTCTGATCCCTGACATGGTTGGCTGTTTGGCTTGAGAAGTCCTGGGACTGGTGCCAACCCACTGGTCGGGGGAGGGGGTAACCCTCAGAACATATAGACTAGAGGGAGGGCTCCAAGTAACTGTTTACCAGCATCAGTGTCCTTGTGGTAGAACGAGCTCTCCCAAATGGCTGCCACCAGCGTCTGTGTCCCCAGGAGAGATCTCAGTTGACTTTTGCCTCCCTGGGAGACTCTCTAACATCAGCAAGTGGGTCTGACTCAGGCTCCCTTCAAATTAATGCCTTTGCTCTGGGATTTGGAATGTGTGAGATTTAGCGTTTACCCTTTAAGATAAGTCCTCTGGCTATCCCGTGCACAAGCCCCGCTGGCAATCAGAGCCACATGTTCCAGGGGCTCATCCTCCTTGTGAAGAACTACTGGGCTGGGAAGCTCAATGTGGGTCTTGGACCCCTCATTCTTTTGGGAGACCTGTAGTTGTGGCTGAAACGGTTTACTTCAGAGTGTAACTTGAACACAGCCAAAACCCAGTTTGGGACTCAAACCTCTGTGCCTGGGACTCGAACCCAGACAAAACCAAGTTTGGGACTTGAACTCAAATGGCTGGGACTCAAATCCAATGAAAACCCACAGTACCTGGTTTCAGGGTCTAATGAAGCTCAGGTTCTTCATGTCTCATTGCAGAAAGAATTCAGTGAAAAAAAAAAGAAAGAATTCAGTGAGAGACAAAGTGATAGGTAAGAAATGGATTTATTCAGATTCACAATATTGTGAAAAAGACTATACTACCAAATGCAATCTACAGATTTAATGCAGTCCTTATCAAATTACCAATAGCATTTTTCGCAGAACTAGAACAAAAAATTTCACAATTCAAATGGAAACACAAAAGACCCTGAATAGCCAAAGCAGTCTTGAGAAGGAAGAATGGAGCTGGAGGAATCAACCTTCCTGACTTCAGGTTATACTACAAAGCTACAGTCATCAAGACAGTATGGTACTGGCACAAAAACAGAAATAGAGACCAATGGAACAAGATAGAAAGCCCAGAAATAAACACATGCATCTATGGGTAACTTATTTTTGACAAAGGAGGCAAGAATATACGATGGGGCAAAGCCAGCCTCTTCAACAAATGGTGCTGGGGAAACTGGACAGCTCCATGTAAAGGAATGAAAGTAGAGCACTTTCTAACACTACACACAAAGATAAACTCAAGATGGATTAAGGACCTAAATGTAAGACCAGAAACTATAAAACTCTTAGAGGAAAACATAGGCAGAACACTCGATGACATAAATTTAAGAAAGATCCCCTATGACCCACCTCCTAGAGTAATGGAAATAAAAACAAAAGTAAACAAGTGGAACCTGATTAAACTTAAAAGCTTTTGCACAGCAAAGGAAACTATAATCCAGGTGAAAAGACAACCCTCAGAATGGGAGAAAATAATAGCAACTGAAACAACTGACAAAGGATCAATTTCCAAAATATACAAGCAGCTCATATTACTCAATACCAGAAAAACAAACAACCCAATCAAAAAATGGGAAAAAGAGCTAAACAGACATTTCTGCAAAGAAGACATACAGATGGCTAACAAACACATGAAAAATGCTCAACATCGCTCATTATTAGAGAAATACAAATCAAAACTACAATGAGATATCACCTCACAGAATGGTCAGAATGGCCATCATCAAAAAATCTACAAACAATAAATGCTGGAAAGGGTGTGGAGAAAAGGGAATACTTTTGCACTGTTAATGAGAATGTAAATTGATACAGCTGCTATGGAAGATGGTATGGAGATTCCTTAAAAAACTAGGAATAAAACCACCATATGACCCAGCAATCCTACTCCTAGGCATATACCCTGAGGAAACCAAAATTGAAAGAGACTCGTGTACCCCACTGTTCATTGCAGCACTATTTACAGTAACTAGAACATGGAAGCAACCTAGATGTCCATTGACAGGTGAATGGATAAAGAAGTTGTGGTCAATATATACAATGGAATATTGCTCAGCCGTAAAAAGGAACACATCTGAGCCAGTTCTGATGAGGTGAATGAACCTAGAACCTATTATACAGAGTGAAGTGAGGAGTCAGAATGAGAAAGATAAATACCATATTTTAACACATATATACGGAATCTAGAAGAACGGTACTGAAGAATTTATTTACAGGGCAACAATGGAGAAAGAGAGAGAAAACAGACTTATGGACATGGGGAGAGGGGAGGAGAGGGTGAAATGTATGGAAAGAGTAACACGGACACTTGCATTACCATACGTAAAATAGATAGCCAATGGGAATTTGCTGTATGGCTCAGGAAACACAAACAGGGGCTCTGTATCAACCTAGAAGGGTGGGATGGGGAGGGAGACTGGATGGAGTTTCAAAAGGGTGGGGATATATGTATACCCATGGCTGATTTGGACTGCAAGGAGATCCAACTAGTCCATCCTAAAGGAAATCAGTCCTGAATATTCATTGGAAGGACTGATGCTGAAGCTGAAACTCCAATACTTTGGCCACTTGATGGGAAGAATTGACTCATTTGAAAAGACCCTGATGCTGGGAAAGATTGAAGGCAGGAGGAGAAGGGGATGACAGAGGATGGGATGGTTGGATGGCATCACCCACTCAATGCACATGAGTTTGAGTAAAATTCAGAAGTTGGTGATGGACAGGGAGGCCTGGTGTGCTACAGTCAATGGGATTGCCGAGAGTCAGACCCGACTGAGTGACTGAACTGAACTGAACTGATAACTGATTCATGTTGAGGTTTGACAGAAAACAACAAAATTCTGTAAAGCAATTATCCTTCAATAAAAAGTAAATACATATTTAAAAAAGAAATAGATTTATTCAGATTCAGAGAGAAGCACACTCCACAGAGTGTGGGCCATCACAGAGAGCAAGTGAGACAGTGAAATATGGCATGGTTAGATTTTATTGGCTGGGCAATTTCATGTGCTAATGAGTGGGAGGATTATTCCAACTTTGGGAAGGAGTATAGATTTCCAAGATTTGGGCCATCACCAATCCTTGGGATTTTGACCTCAGTTCAGTTCAGTTTAGTCTCTCAGTGGTGTCCGACTTTTTGCAACCCCATGCATTGCAGCACACCAGGCTTCCCTGTCTATCAATCACCAACTCCTGGAGTTTACCCAAAGTCATGTTCATTGAATTGGGGATGCCCTCCAACTATCTCATCCTCTGTTGTTCCCTTTTTCTTCCGTCTTCAATATTTCCCAGTATCAGGGTCTTCTCAAATGTCAGTTCTTCGCATCATGTGGCCAAAATATTGAGGTTTCGGCTTCAGCATCAGTCCTTCCAATGAATATTCAGGACTGATTTCATTTAGAATGTATTGGTTGGATCTCCTTGCTGTCCAAGAGACTCTCAAGAGTCTTCTCCAACACCACAGTTCAAAAGCGTCAATTTGTCAGCACTCATTTTCTTTATAGTCCAACTCTCACATCCATACATGACTACTGGAAAAACCATAGCTTTGACCAGATGGACCTTTGTTGGAAAAGAAATGTCTCTGCTTTTTAATAAGCTGTCTAGGTTGGTCGTAACTTTTCTTCCAAGGAGTAAGTGTCTTTTAATTTCATGGCTGCAGTCACCATCTGTAGTGATTTTGGAGCCCCCCTCATCCCCTCTGCCCAAAATAAAGTCTGTCACTATTTCCATTGTTTCCCCATCTATTTGCCATGAAGTGATGGGACCAGATGCCATGATCTTAGTTTTCTGAATGTTGAGCTTTAAGCCAACCTTTTCACTTTCTTCTATCACTTTCATCAAGGGATTCTTTAGTTCTTCTTAGCTTTCTGCCATAAAGGTGGTGTCATCTGCATATCTGAGGTTATTGATATTTCTCCCGGCAATCTTGATTCCAGCTTGTGCATCATCCAGCAAGGCATTTCTCATGATGTACTCTGCATAGAAGTTAAATAAGCAGGGTGACAGTATACAGCCTTGACTTAATCCTTTCCCTATTTGGAACCAGTCTGTCATTCCATGTCCAGTTCTAACTGTTGCTTCTTGACCTGCATACAGATTTCTCAGGAGGCAGGTAAGGTGGTCTGGTAGTCCCATCTCTTTCAGAATTTTCCACAGTTTGCTGTGATCCGCACAGTCAAAGGCTTTGGCCTAGTCAATAAAGCAGAAGTATATGTTTTACTGGAACTCTCTTGCTTTATCAATGGTCCAATGGATGCTGGCAATTTGATCTCGGGTTTCGCTGCCTTTTCTAAATCCATCTTGAACATCTGGAAATTGACGTACTGTTGAAGACTGACTTGGAGAATTTTGAGCATTACATTGATAGCGTGGGAGATGAATGCAATTGTGTGGTAGTTTGAGCATTCTTTGGTATTGCTTTTCTTTGGGACTGGAATGAAAACTGACCTTTTCCAATCCTGTGGCCATGGCTGAGTTTTCCAAATTTGCTGGCATATTGAGTGCAGCACTTTCACAGCATCATCTTTTAGGATTTGAAATAGCTCAGCTGGAATTCCATCACCTCCACTAGCTTGTTCATAGTGATGCTTCCTAAGGTCCACTTGACTTCACATTCCAAGATGTCTGGCTCTAGGTGAGTGATCACACCATCGTGATTATCTGGGTCATGAAGATCTTTTCTGTACAGTTCTTCTGTGTATTCTTGCCACCCCTTCTTAATATCTTCTGCTTCTGTTAGGTCCATACCATCTCTGTCCTTTATTGAGCCCATCTTTGCATGAAATGTTCCCTTGGTATCTCTGATTCTTGAAGAGATCTCTGGTCTTTCTCAATCTATGGTTCTCTTCTATTTTTTTGCATTGATCACTTAAGAAGGCTTTCTTATCTCTCTTTGCTATTCTTTGGAACTCTACATTCAAATGGGTGTATCTTTTCTTTTTTCCTTTGCCTTTTGCTTCTCTTCTTTTAACAGCTATTTTTAAGGCCTGACAACCATTTTGCCTTCTGCATTTCTTTTTCTTGGGGATGGTCTTGATCACTGCCTCCTGTAAAATGTCATGAACCTCTCTCCATAGTTCTTCAGGCACTGTCTATCAGACATAATCCCTTGAATCTATTTGTGACCTCCACTGTATGATTGCAAGGGATTTGATTTATGTCATACTGGAATGGTCCAGTGGTTTTTGCTACTTTCTTCAATTTAAGTCTGAATTTGGCAATAAGGAGTTCTTGATCTGAGCCACAGTCAGCTCCCGTCTTGTTTTTGCTGACTGTACAGAGCTTCTCCATCTTTGGCTGCAAAGAATATAATCAATCTGATTTCTGTATTGACCATCTGGTGATGTCCATGTGTAGACTCTTCTCCTGTGTTGGAAGAGGGTGTTTGGTATGATCAATGCTTTCTCTTGGCAAAACTCTATTAGCTGTTGCCCTGCTTCATTCTGTACTCCAAGGCCAAATTTGCCTGTTACTCCAGGTATTTCTTGACTCCCAGTTGTGCATTCCAGTCTCCTATAATGAAAAGGGCATCTTTTTTGTTTGTTGGTTCTAGAAAGTCTTGTAGGTCTTCATAGAACTGTTCAAATTCAGCTTCTTCAGTGTCACTAGTTGGGGCATAGAGTTGGATTGCCGTGATATTCAATGGTTTGCCTTGGAAATGAACAGAGATCCTGCTGTTGTTTTTGAGATCACATCCAAGTACTGCATTTCGTACTCTTTTGTTGACCATGATGGCTACTCCATTTCTTCTAGGGGATTCTTGCCCACAGTAGTAGATAAAATGGTCATCTGAGTTAAATTCACCCATTCCAGTCCATTTTACTTCACTGACTCCTAAAGTGTCGATGTTCACTCTTACTGTCTCCTGTTTGATCACTTCCAACTTGCCTTGAATCATGGACCTAACTTTGCAGGTTCCTATGCAATATTGTTCTTTACAGCATTGGACTTTATTTCCATCACCAGTCACATCCACAACTGGGTGCTGTTTTTGCTTTGGCTCTGTCTCTTCATTCTTTCTGGAGTTATTTCTCCACTGATCTCCAGTAGCATGTTGGGCACCTACCAATCTGGGGAGTTCATCTTTCAGTGTCCTATTTTTTTTTTTGCCTTTTCACACTGTTCATGGTGTTCTCAAGGCAAGAATACAGAAGTGGTTTGCCATTCCCTTCTCCAGTGGACCATGTTTTGTCAGAACTCTCCACCATGACCTGTTCATCTTGGGTGACCCTACATGGCATGGCTGTTAGTTTCATTGAGTTAGACAAGGCTGTGGTCCATTGAGTTAGACAAGGCTTTTGACCTCTGTGTGTGTCGTTTTACTAGCTGGTTGAGGATCAAGGTTTAGTCTTGTCTGCCATCTTGGTCCCATTTGATTCCAATCAGTTCATGTTGTGTCCTTGGGCTATGTCATTCTTTCAAAAGTTGTGCCCTGCCCCTTTGCCTCCTGTTACATGACTATCCCACTGTCTTGACGACCCTGTGTCTTTATCCTTCCTATCGATTTGGTTGTGATTTCTTCTTCTTCTTCGTTTTAATATTAGCTTTTGGCCATCCCACATGGCATGTTCCCAGTTCCGTGACCTGGGATTGAACCTACACCCCCTGCATTGGAAGCACAGATATCTTAACCACTGGAAGTCCGTGTGGTTTCTCCTCTGTATCTTTAGATGTGGATTTATTATTATTTTTTTTTTCCTGCGGGTTCTCAAGTTGTTCTCCTAGATGGTTACTCTGTAAATGGTGCAATTGTAGAGTGCGTGTGGGAGGAGGTACGCTCAGGGTCTTCTTGATCCATCTTGGTCACATCTCCTGAAGACATTACATTTTAAGCAATGGCCAACTGGAACCAGAAAGTAGAAGCCTCACTGATAGTTTTGTGTGTGTGTGTGTGTGTGTGTGTGTGAGGAATGAAAGTTGATGTGAGTCATTCAGTTTCAGGAGAAGACAGAACAGAAAGGACATAAAAAATGGGCCAATGTTCTCTCTGTTTTTGTCTTTTATTTTAATATCTCCCCTATTTTTTAATTTCTCTCCTTCTTTATCTCTTTCAATGTGATATTTCTGTATATAGATCTAAAGTGTTTACATTTTTATGTTAAGAACTGCTTTTGAAATAATGATTTTTAAAAGTCATTTGGAGTATTTCACATTTGTATAGTTTAGATATTCTGAAAGTTTTAATTTGATTCTGGTCACTGCTTCTTGTACAGCTTTGGATATGCTATGGGCATTGTCAACTTTTTGTGGCTAAAACTCTCAGAAAGTCTTCCCATCTTATTGATTCAGATGTAACATCGTTTCAAAAAGTATTTTGAGCAAGTAGGTTCTGTAATAGTAAGTTGATGAACTAAGAGTATTGAAAGAAATTTGAGATTGATAAGAGAAAATTAAACATATACAAAATTTTTAGGGACTTACCCTCAAATTTGTGCTCTGCAAATATTTTACAGCAATGAATTTTTATTTTAAAAATCCCATTAATGTCTATTGCAACTATCTATGCTGCTATTAAATAATTCTCATAGAAAGAATTTCTCCACTCTAAAATGGAAATGTAAAAGATAAAAACAACTGTTCTTTCCATTACAGTTAAAGTCACTGGAGTCTTAAGCTCAAAGTTTAATTTGGACCTTATATTTTCTAGTACATTTAAAGACTGAGGATGAGTTCTAAAAGTATATATAGTACCATGTGTAAAGTAAAGTAATATGGTAAAGTTGTTTTCATATTGCAATGTGCTTCCTTTTAAAAAATATTGAAGCCATTATTCTCCCCTTCCTGGAGTAAACAGATTTGCTCATAGAAAATTTCAGGGCTGAAGTAATAGCTTATTTCTGATATAATTTTATAGGAACAATTACAAAGCCTATTTTTCTTTAGAAATTATGATGACTTCTTCTTAATAATTCTGATCATATCAGTTAATTTCAACCTAATGAAAATGTGTGGCAAGGAGTGTAGAGGTGTCTGGGCAGAAGTTGATACTTTAGGAGGATTTGAAAAAGACTTATTAGCTTTAAGAGTCCTCTAGCCATTTCTACCTATGATGCCCATCAATCTCAAATTGCTTACCTCCTGTGTCCATCTCTTTAAAGTGCTGCACTCAATATGCCAGCGAATTTGGAAAAATCAGCAGTGGCCACAGGACTGGAAAAGGTCAGTTTTCATTCCAATTCCAAAGAAAGACAATGCCAAAGAACGCTTAAAATACCACACAACTGCATTCATCTCACATGCTATCAATGTAATGCTCAAAATTCTCCAAGTCAGGCTTCAGCAATACGTGAACCGTGAACTTCCAGATGTTCAATCTGGTTTTAGAAAAGGCAGAGGAACCAGAGATCAAATTGCCAACATCCGCTGGATCATGGAAAAAGCAAGAGAGTTCCAGAAAAACATCTATTTCTGCTTCATTGACTATGCCAAAGCCCCTGACTGTGTGGATCACAATAAACTGTGGAAAATTCTGAAAGAGATGGGAATACCAGACCACCTGACCTGCCTCTTGAGAAACCTATATGTAGGTCAGGAAGCAACAGTTAGAACTGGACATGGAACAACAGACTGGTTCCAAATAGGAAAAGGAGTACATCAAGGCTGTATATTGTCACCCTGCTTATTTAACTTATATGCAGAGTACAACATGAGGAACGCTGGGCTGGAAGAAGCACAAGCTGGAATCAAGATTGCTGGGAAAATTATCAATAACCTCAGATATACAGATGACACCACCCTTATGGCAGAAAGTGAAGAGGAACTAAGAAGCCTCTTGATGAAAGTGAAAGAGGAGAGTGAAAAAGTTGGCTTGAAGCTGAACATTCAGAAAACAAAGATCATTGCATCTGGTCCCATCACTTCATGGCAAATATATGGGGAAACAGTGGAAACAGTGTCAGACTTTATTTTGGGGGGCTCCAAAATCACTGCAGATGCTGATTGCAGCCATGAAATTAAAAGACGCTTACTCCTTGGAAGGAAAGTTATGACCAGCCTAGATAGCATATTAAAAAGCAGAGACATTACTTTGCCAACAAAAGTCCATCTAATTGAAGAAAGTAGGGAAAACCACTAGACCATTCAGATATGACCTCAATCAAATCCCTTATGATTATGCAGTGGAAGTGAGAAATAGATTTAAGGGACTGGATCTGATTGATAGAGTGCCTGATGAACTCTGGACGGAGGTTCGTGACATTGTACAGGAGACAGGGACCAAGACCATCCCCATGGAAAAGAAATGCAAAAGAGCGAAATGGCTGTCTGAGGAGGCCTTACAAATAGCTGTAAAAAGAAGAGAGGCGAAAAGCAAAGGAGAAAAGGAAAGATATAAGCATCTGAATGCAGAGTTCCAAAGAATAGCAAGGAGAGATAAGAAAGCCTTCCTCAGTGATCAATGCAAAGAAATAGAGGAAAACAACAGAAAAGGAAAAACAAGAGACCTCTTCAAGAAAATTAGAGATTCCAAGGGAACTTTTCATGCAAAGATGAGCTCGATAAAGGACAGAAATGGTATGGACCTAACAGAAGCAGAAGATATTAAGAAGAGGTGGCAGGAATACACAGAAGAACTGTACAAAAAAGATCTTCACGACCAAGATAGTCACGATAATGTGATCACTGACCTAGAGCCAGACATCTTGGAATGTGAAGTCAAGTGGGCCTTAGAAAGCATCACTACGAACAAAGCTAGTGGTGGTGATGGAATTCCAGTTGAGCTATTTCAAGTCTTGAAAGATGATGCTGTGAAAGTGCTGCACTCAATATGCCAGCAGATTTGGAAAACTCAGCAGTGGCCACAGGACTGGAAGAGGTCAGTCTTCATTCCAATCCCAAAGAAAGGCAATGCCAAAGAATGCTCAAACTACCGCACAATTGCACTCATCTCACACGCTAGTAAAGTCATGCTCAAAATTCTCCAAGCCAGGCTTCAGCAGTATGTAAACCGTGAACTCCCAGATGTTCAAGCAGGTTTTAGAAAAGGCAGAGGCACCAGAGATCAAATTGCCAACATCCGCTGGATCATGGAGAAAGCAAGAGAGTTTCAGAAAAACATCTATTTCTGCTTCATTGACTATGCCAAAGCCTTTGACTGTGTGGATCACAATAAACTGTGGAACATTCTGAAAGAGATGGGAATCCCAGACCACCTGACCTGCCTCTTGAGAAACCTGTATGCAGGTCAGGAAGCAACAGTTAGAACCGGTCATGGAACAACAGACTGGTTCCAAATAGGAAAAGGAGTGCGTCAAGGTTGTATATTGTCACCTTGCTTATTTAACTTATATGCAGAGTACATCATGAGGAACGCTGGGCTGGAAGAAGCACAAGCTGGAATCAAGATTGCTGGGAGAAATATCAATAACCTCAGATATGCAGATGACACTACCCTTATGGCAGAAAGTGAAGAGGAACTCAAAAGCCTCTTGATGAAAGTCAAAGAGGAGAGTGAAAAGGTTGGCTTGAAGCTCAACATTCAGAAAACAAAGATCATGGCATCTGGTCCCATCACTTCATGGGAAATAGATGGAAAGACAGTGGAAACAGTGTCAGACTTTGTTTTTTTGGGCTCCAAAATCACTGCAGATGCTGATTGCAGCCATGAAATTAAAAGACGCTTGCTCCTTGGAAGGAAAGTTATGACCAACTTTGATAGTATATTAAAAAGCAGAGACATTACTTTGCCGACCAAGGTCCGTCTAGTCAAGGCAATGGTTTTTCCCGTGGTCATGTATGGATGTGAGAGTTGGACTGTGAAGAAAGCTGATCGCCGAAGAATCGATGCTTTTGAACTGTGGTGTTGGAGAAGACTCTTGGGAGTCCCTTATACTGCAAGGAGATCCAACCAGTCCATTCTAAAGGAGATCAATCCTGGATGTTCATTGGAGGGACTGATGCTAAAGCTGAAACTGCAATACTTTGGCCACCTCATGAGACGAGTTGACTCACTGGAAAAGACTCTGATGCTGGGAAAGGTTGGGGGCGGGAGGAGAAGGGGACGACGGAGAATGAGATGGCTGGATGGCATCACCGACTCTGTGGAGATGAGTTTGAGTGTACTCCGGGAGTTGGTGATGGACAGGGAGGCCTGGCGTGCTGTGATTCATGGGGTCGCGGAGAGTCGGACACGACTGAGCGACTGAACTGAACTGAACTGAACTGATGGTTTTTCCAGTGGTCATGTATGGATGTGAGAGTTGGACTGTGAAGAAAGCTGATCACCGAAGAACTGATGCTTTTGAACTGTGGTGTTGGAGAAGACTCTTGAGAGTCCCTTGGACTGCAAGGAGGTCCAACCAGTCCATTCTAAAGGAGATCGGTCCTCGGTGTTCATTGGAAGGACCGATGCTGAGGCTGAAACTCCAATACTTTGGCCACCTCATGCGAAGAGTTGTCTCACTGGAAAAGACTCTGATGCTGGGAGGGATTGGGGGCAGGAGGAGAAGGGGACGACAGAGAATGAGATGGCTGGATGGCATCACCGACTCAATGGACGTGAGTTTGAGTGAACTCCAGTGATTCATGGAGTCGCAAAGAGTCGGACACGATTGATCAACTGAACTGAACTGATGATCTGTCAGGTGCTAAGTTGTATTTTAAAGATGCTAATAGAAAGCAAAAGTAAATCGACCTGCAGGATTATCTGGTTAAGAATGATACCCGCTGGCAAACCCGGATTACTCTGGGGATGTCCCTCGGTTCTGTAGACGCAGCCTCTTGATGTCTGATTACTACGTTCTACTGATGGCTTCAGCCTCTTTGTTTTTGCTTCTTTGATCACAGTCTGTCTGCTCCTCTCTGCCAATGTCCCCAGCATGCACCAGTAACCACTTCTTCCTCTTCTTGGAGTCTTTTATTTCAAGACCTCAGTTTTTATTCCTCACCACTGGGCTCCCTGCCTCAGAATTCTCCTCTCATTCACTCCTTCCTACCTACTTATGGCATGTTATGTCTCCAGAATGTACTTCTTTGATCCTGGCCCTGCCATGAAAAGGTGGGTGAAGCACTGGGAGAGGGTCAGAGGTGGGTTCTTGGGAGGAAGGGCAAGTCCATGCTACCAGCAATATGTATTACATCCTTTCATCCAGTCACACTGGAGTCCTTCAAAGAATTAGAGCCTCACGATTGGATTGTTTCCTTTCATATTTTAAGTGTGGCACCTCTCCTGTGGGTGCAACTTGCTGACAGATTCCTGGCAAAGTTTGAAGATGGTGTCAGTGGTCGTTTCACTAGTAGGGACGTTGAACCTACAGCTTAATGCTGCTAAGAATCTGGAGAGGTTGATCTTGCTGTCCACTACCGGAGGCACTGCTGACCTCAGAAACTCCCTCAAATTTGAGAACCAGAAGACAGCCTTCTTGCCTTGTGTGAAAACCATACATAAGCACTTCTAAAAAAGGGAGTTTAGAGTGTCCCCAAGATGTCTGTGAAAGTTTTCAGGTGGAGAGTTAGCTGGAGAGGGGACAGTGTTGGTGGTGATGGTAAAAGAGTATGCCGAGTGCTCTTTTCAATTTCTGTCCTTGGTCTTGCATTTGGATTGCTACTACAGGAAGATGATGTCTTTGGGGAGAACAGCTGAGAGTTGTGTGTTTGTGCTAAGTCGCTTCAGTCGCATCCAACTTGTTGCAACACTATGGACCATAGCCTGCCAGGCTCCTCTTGTTCATGGGATTCTTCAGGTAAGAATACTCTAGTGGGTTGCCATGCCCTCCTTCAGGGGGATCTCCCCAACTCAGTGATGGAACCCACATCTCTTATATCTCCTGTATTGGCAGGCAGGTTCTTCACCACTACAGCCACCTGGAAAGCCCAGCTGAGAGGCAAGAGTCTACTCAGGGCTGACATTGTGTGTCTATCAACAGCCACTAGAGGGTGCCAGAGCCTGAGGTTGGGGAGCCTGAAGAGTCATTTCTTCATATGGCGGGGAGAATTTTTAGCTAGTTCAGAAGCAAAGATAATAGATTGTAAGAATGCTGCTCAGTCTGATTATGTGGAGAGAAGCAGAATCTGAGAGGGATGATGGCACCCAACTCAATGATGACCCATTGGAACCCAGGGCTGAGGGAGGAATAGAAAGCAGTCAGCTTGTATCAAGTGATCAACAGTGAGATAGTTCCATTAGGGGAATCTCTGGAAACCCACAAAATTGCTCTTCAAAAGAATCAGCTTGGAACATCCATATTATAGTAGTATTAGTAGATACTACTCTTCTCTGGCCTGGAAGGAGGTGAACAAAGGAGAGAGAATTGGACCACAGCCCTCTGCTCTGTTGCAAACTTCCACGGTTGGAGCAGACTCAAGTCGGCATAAGGGAGAAAATGGGTAAAAAAGGAGCTTGCAGTTCTTACCACATTGGATTTGCCCTCTATATGTAAAAACAAAAGGATAACTTGTGTATTACCTTAGAGTGATCCAAAGAAACATGGGACCTGTTCAAGATTTCATCCAAGGTCGGGGAATGAATTGTTTAATAGAGCAAGTTTAGTAAGGAGTGGCAGGGAAGAACGTATTTGTTTTATAATTGTATACTATTAACCTTAGCTCATTCAGTACAAATGTTGCATTAAAATAAGATGCATTGGAATTCAAGACGGAAAGTATTAACTAAAACAAAGGAGGGTATGTTATATTAATGAAGTGACGACTTCTATAACAGTGTTACTCTTTCCTATCAGTCCACTTAGGACTTTCTTTACTGTCTTCCCTGAGCCTCCTCCAATCTGCCTCATACTCTACGTTCTATTAATGTGACACAGGTTCCAGCTCCCTCTGTCCCTCCATCCCTACATATCCTTCCCTCACAAGAATTAAAAGGTGGCTCCACTGATGCATTTCTTTTCTTTTTTTAAACAAAATATTTATTAGTTTGTTTGGCTTCAGTAGGTCTTCGTTGTGGCATGCAGGGTCTTTTTTAGATATGGCATGTGATCTCTGAGTTGTGGCAAACAGGCTCTTAGTAGCAGCACATGGGATCTAGTTCTCTGACCAGGGATTGAACCTGGGCCCCTTGCCTTGGGAGCACAGAGTCTTAGCCACTGGATCACCAGGGAAGGCTCCCACCAATGCATTTCTCTGTCAGCAAATTACCTACCTTCACTGAATTTCCATTTATCATCCATTAAATGCAGATAAAATTTCCTACCTTGAGGATTTAATAAAACAATCCTTATAAATTGCATAACATGGCATCTGGCACATGATAACAAGCGGCAATAATTGCTAAAGCAAGATTAGTGATAAGAGACATCTATATAGCCATTTCATCTTCTTTCACAAACAGAAAATGAGCCTTCTCTCTGATTTGTGCCAACCTAGCATATACAAAGTTCAGGATATGTAGCCTGATGATAGTGATTATAATGACAATGACATGGTAACAACAGGAGCAATGACTGACAACAAGATACCCCAGAAATCTGAAAGCAAGTGGCCCAGGAAAAATGCTAGTGTGGGTAATGGAGCCTACTAGGTCATTGCTAGGAGCTGATGGTAGCAGGTTGAGATACTGTAATTGGAGACCTGGGTGGCTCAAGTCAAGCATACATTCCACGCAACTTTCAGAGCAAAACCACACAAAGAGAATATTTGATAAGTATCTTCTATGTGCAGTATTCAGACAGACCCTGCAGGTCACATTCAATTTCTCAGCTGTTCTAATACATAGAGCAGTATACCGTCATATTTACATAGGAAGGGCAGCAATAAATTTGTTTAATCGAACCTCAGCACCATTGCATAAAGTCAGAAACAATAAAGGAAAATGCAAATATCTAAAGGCTAAGGGAATTGTAATTTGGAGTAAGCAATGGGTTCTATAAAACAAATTGCTTCTGACAAAACCAATTGCAGCTTTGATAGAATTATAAAATCATTCCTTTATGGGATGACAGTTATATTTGGACATTATCAAATCATTTGCCAATTGCTCATGCAATTTTAAATAATTCAGATTAGAGTTAAACATGAGCAATCACAAAATGGAATGATTCAGTGAAAACTGGCTGAGGATCTATAGATAAAGAGGCCATGGTAATAACAATATGTGAAACTCCAAATGGAATCTGAGTGGGATTGCTTTCTTTATGTTTAATATCTTGATTAATAGAGTGGGTGATGGAGTAGCAATATAAAATGTTTCATTGGGCTCATTTCAGGAGACTATTTGAATACAGAGGAAAAAAACAATGGGAATAGAGACCCAGAGAAATTTAAAATTGTAACAGAAAATAAAAAGCTGCCATTTAGGTGGTAATATTCCATGTTAATTATGTGGTATGAAGTATTCTGATATATAGGGCTTATGAAGAATATCTGGTGACACCTAAGAACAATTAGACAAAGGTAGGCAAGACATTTGAAATCAATTCATTATGACAGTTTCTCTTTGCATCCTAACCCTCCTACTCTAAAGATTTCAAGCTGATGTCTATATACAAACTTCATAAAATAGGGAAAACTAGAAACTAGAAGTTAAAATATTAAATGAATGACAACAGTATTGTAACTTGTAAATAATGGCTGTATATAAGTTAACTGTGACAACTGGATTTAATTTTCCAAAAAGGCAATGCTTTCTTCCGATTTATTTGGATAACAATTAAAAAAATAAGTATTAAAGATACTGGATCGAAATTGCATATAGGAAAAATGCAGGATCTAGATTGTAGAAGAGCTGTCTAAGGTATCTGACTCTATAAACTTTAGACATCCTTCATTGTAGACAAAGTTGGGAAAATATGCTTGAATTTTAGAAACAGGCTGCTAAGTCACTTGAGTTGCGTCTGACTCTTTCTGACCCTATGGACGGAAGCCTGCCAGGCTTCTCTACCCATGGGATTCTCCAGGGAAGGATACTGAAGTGGGTTGCCACGCCCTCCTCAAGGGGATCTTCCTGACCCAGGGATAGAAACTGAATCTTCTGCGGTTCCTACATTGCAGGCAGATTCTTTACCACTAAGCCACCAAGGAAGCCCTAGAAACTGACTAAATGTGTGCTAATAATATCACTCATCAAAATTGTTACTGATTGGCTTAGGAATTTTGACCTGCAAAAGATCTTAGAGATCTGCATCCATTCATTCATTTATTTTTATTGAAGTATAGTTGATTTGGAATACTGTGTTGGTGTCAAGTGTACAACAAAGTGATTCAGTTATACATATAAGTGTATATATTTGTATTTTCCCCCAATTCTATTCCATTAGTTTATTACAAGATATTTAGTACAACTCTCTGTGCTGCACAGGAAATCCTTGTTGTTTATCCTTGGTGTGCATCTGTTAATCCCATGCTCCCAGTTTATGTTTACCCCACCCCTGCCTTCCCCATTGGTAACCATAAGTTTGTTTTCTACGTCTGTTTCTGTTTTGTAAATAAGTTCATCTGCACTGTTTATCTATACTGAGGTAGAAGCCATCCACTGCCTTGTTTTTTTTTTTTTCCCCACTCTGGATAAATGAGACTAATCTCTCTTCCTGCTAAGAGCTAGGTCCAGAACTTAACTCTGGGAGCCAAGCTGTGCTGTGTGCTTAGTCACTCAGTCGTGTCTGACTCTTTGCAACCCCACGGAGTGTAGCCGTCCAGGCACCTCTGCCCGTGGGGATTCTCCAGGCAAGTGGGTTGCCATGCCCTTCTCCAGGGGATCTTCCTAATCCAGGGACTGAACCCAGGTCTCCCACATTGCGGCAAATTATTTACTGTCTGAGCCACCAGGGAAGCTCAAGAATACTGGAGTGGGTAGCCTATCCCTTCTGCAGGGGATCTTCCAGACCCAGGAATCAAACCAGGGTCTTCTGCATTGTAGGTGGATTCTTTACCATCTGAGCTACTAAGTGAGCCCACGAGCCAAGCCTACTTGGATTGAAATCCTGGCTGTACCCTTCACCAGTGTTGTAACCTTAACCTCTCTCTTTCCTAATCTGTAAAATGGGATAATAATAGTATTTGCTGCATAGTGTTGTTGAAAGGGTTAAATTAGTTATCTTGATAAAATGCCCAGAACAGTTTTCCAGCATATGGAAAATGTTAAATTGTCGTTGTTTTGTTACTGTTTAGTCACTAAACTCTGTCTGTTTTGCGACCCCATGGACTGTAGCCCACCAGGCTCCTCTGTCCCTGAGATATCCTAGGCAAGAATAGTGGAGTTGAGTGCCATTTCCTTCTCCAGGGGATCTTCCCCACCCAGGGATTAAAACCACATTTCCTACATTGGAAGGAGGGTTCTTTATCTTTTGAGCAACCGGGGAAGCCTCAGTTTAGTTCAGTTTAGTTGTCACTTAGTCATGTCCGACTCTTTGCGACCCCATAAATCACAGCACGCCAGGTCTCCCTGTCCATCAACAACTCCCGGAGTTCACTCAAACTCATGTCCATCGAGTTGGTGATGCCATCCAGCCATCTCATTCTCTGTCGTCCCCGTCTCCTCCCACCCCCAATCCCTCCCAGCATCAGAGTCTTTTCCAGTGAGTCAACTCGCTGCATGAGGTGGCAAAGTATTGGAGTTTCAGTTTTAGCATCAGTCCTTCCAATGAACACCCAGGACCGATCTCCCTCAGAATGGACTGGTTGGATCCCCTTGCGGTACAAGGGACTCTCAAGAGTCTTCTCCAACACCACAGTTCAAAAGCATCAATTCTTCAGCGATCAGCTTTCTTCACAGTCCAACTCTCACATCCATACATGACCACGGGAAAAACCATAGCCTTGACTAGACGGACCTTTGTTGGCAAAGTAATGTCTCTGCTTTTTAATATATTATCAAGGTTGGTCATAACTTTCCTTCCAAGGAGTAAGTGTCTTTTAATTTCATGGCTGCAATCAGCATCTGCAGTGATTTTGGAGCCCAAAAAAATAAAGTCTGACACTGTTTCCACTGTTTTTCCATCTATTTCCCATGAAGTGATGGGACCAGATGCCATGATCTTTGTTTTCTGAATGTTGAGCTTCAAACCAACCTTTTCACTCTCCTCTTTCACTTTCATCAAGAGGCTTTTGAGTTCCTCTTCACTTTCTGCCATAAGGGTAGTGTCATCTGCATATCTGAGATTATTGACATTTCTCCCAGCAATCTTGATTCCAGCTTGTGCTTCTTCCAGCCCAGCGTTCCTCATGTTGTACTCTGCATATAAGTTAAATAAGCAGGGTGACAATATACAGCCTTGACGTACTCCTTTTCCTATTTGGAACCAGTCTGTTGTTCCATGTCCAGTTCTGACTGTTGCTTCCTGACCTGCATACAGGTTTCTCAAGAGGCAGGTCAGGTGGTCTGGTATTCCCATCTCTTTCAGAATTTTCCACAGTTTATTGTGATCCACACAGTCAAAGGCTTTGGCATAGTCAATGAAGCAGAAATAGATGTTTTTCTGGAACTCTCTTGCTTTCTCCATGATCCAGCGGATGTTGGCAATTTGATCTCTGGTACCTCTGCCTTTTCTAAAACCTGCTTGAACATCTGGGAGTTCACGATTCACATATTGCTGAAGCCTGGCTTGGAGAATTTTGAGCATGACTTTACTAGCATGTGAGATGAGTACAATTGTGCAGTAGTTTGAGCATTCTTTGGCATTCCCTTTCTTTGGGATTGGAATGAAGACTGACCGTTTCCAGTCCTGTGGCCACTGCTGAGTTTTCCAAATTTGCTGGCATATTGAGTACAGCACTTTCACAACATCATCTTTCAAGATTTGAAATAGCTCAACTGGGATTCCATCACGACCACTAGCTTTGTTCGTAGTGATGCTTTCTAAGGCCTACTTGACTTCACATTCCAAGATGTCTGGCTCTAGGTCAGTGATCACATTATCTTGACTATCTTGCTTGTGAAGATCTTTTTTGTACAGTTCTTCTGTGTATTCTTGCCACCTCTTCTTAATATCTTCTGCTTCTGTTAGGTCCATACCATTTCTGTCCTTTATTGATCCCATCTTTGCATGAAATGTTCCCTTGGAATCTCTAATTTTCTTGAAGAGATCTCTTGTTTTTCCTATTCTGTTGTTTTCCTCTATTTCTTTGCATTGATCGCTGAGGAAGGCTTTCTTATCTCTCCTTGCTATTCTTTGGAACTCTGCATTCAGATGCTTATATCTTTCCTTTTCTCCTTTGCTTTTCGCTTCTCTTCTTTTCACAGCTATTTGTAAGGCCTCCTCAGACAGCCATTTTGCTTTTTTGCATTTCTTTTCCACGGGGATGGTCTTGGTCCCTGTCTCCTGTACAATGTCACGAACCTCCGTCCAGAGTTCATCAGGCATTCTATCAGATCTAGTCCCTTAAATCTATTCCTCACTTCCACTGTATAATCATAAGGGGTTTGATTTAGGTCATACCTGAATGGTTTAATGGTTTTCCCTACTTTCTTCAATTTAAGGTGGTCTGGTATTCCCATCTATTTCAGAATTTTCCACAGTTTATTGAGATCCACACAGTCAAGGGCTTTGGCATAGTCAATAAAGCAGAGATAGATGTTTTCCTGGAACTTTCTTGCTTTTTTGATGATCAAGTGAATGTTGGCAATTTGATCTCTGGTTCCCCTGCCTTTTCTAAAACCAGCTTGAACATCTGGAATTTCACAGTTCACATATTGCTGAACCCTGGCTTGGAGAATTTTATATAGTACTGCTGCTGCTGCTGCTGCTAAGTCGCTTCAGTCGTGTCCAACACTGTGCAACCCTGTAGATGGCAGCCCAACAGGCTCCCCCATCCCTGGGATTCTCCAGGCAAGAACACTGGAGTGGGATGCCATTTCCTTCTCCAATACATGCAAGTGAAAAATGAAAGTGAAGTTACTCAGTCGTGTCCGACTATTCGCGACCCCATGGACTGCAGCCTACCAGGCGCCTCGGTCCATGGGATTTTCCAGACAAGAGTACTGGAGTGGGGTGCCATTGCCTTAATAATTCTTTAATATCAAATTGCCAATCAGTGATCAAATTTCCAGTTACCTCTGTCTCTTTTTTTAAAGTTTGTTTGAATTAGGATTTAAATCAGGTTCCTTCACTATAATTAAGAAACATGTATTAAGAGATGTGTCTCTTTTAAAATATAGAGTCCACCTCTGCATTCTTTCCTTTTAACCTTGCAACATGTTGAAGAACCCAGTTTGTTTCTCAGGTAGCTCCCTACAGCGTAGATCTATATAATGTTGTTATATATGTGTGAATGTTATTTTTTTGACTTTGTTATACTTTTGGATATTTATAGAATTATACTCAGTGAGGTTTTTATTTGCATTTTTCATATGGTTAAGAGTAGTTTTCATTTTTTTCTAGGTTCCACCCCATTTTTCTGTAAAGTTAATGGAGACTTTGTTCTCCATTTTTTAGAAATTCTTTATGTAATAGGACCATTACTTTTCTTTCTATGATATAAGACGACTTACCCCTCCAGTCTGTGATTTTTATTTTACTTTGTTTATGAGTGTCTCTTTCCAAGAATTTAAAAAAAAAAATTATGAAATTTAATTTTCCTCAACTCAAAGCTCAACTTATTAAGCCTGGTTACTTTTCAGTTTTAGCCCATTCTAAATGTCTCTGAGAGTCTTGTAGGGAGATATATGGGCCTTTCAAGTATAACCCTTTGCTGAGAAAGTTTAGCCATGGGAGCCTCAAGAAAAAAATTAATCAACCCCACTGAGGGGTATGGAATTTAGCGCAGTGTGCTTTGATGTTCAATATTCTCTGTAACTTCTTCATGATTGCTAACAGGTGTTCAATGGTGTTGGCTGGGAAAAAGTTCAAGTTGGGCCCATTAAATTCTCTCTTATTCTCTTCTGGGCTTCTAAACAAGTTGGTGCATTAACACTTTTTTTATATAAGACATTGATGTTTCACACTGTGCTTATGGTAAACTAATCTGTGTAATAGAAATAGATTCCCAACACATTGGAAGCCTCTGGAAAGGGGAAGAGTGGATTACATTCACTCCCCTGGCGTGACCTAATTAAGACAATTCAATGAAAATTCTGTCACTGACTTAAATATTCTGTTTTCATTTCCTGATATGTGTCTACAGGTGCACAGCCATCATGGCATGATTCGTGGGTACCCAATTGTTCTTCTGTGACAATTCTCCAACCCAACTTCCATGAAGAGGTTCACAATGTAGATGTTACAAGTCCTTTTTATAGAGATTGTGTGCATGAACTGAAAAGGAGAAACTTTATTCTGGAAGTCAATTTCTATCTAATTTCCTGGTTGGGAATACTTTTAGAAACATGGATGGCTACAAACTCTTGACATTAACATTAGTAATATCAGCTTATATTTGCTTTATGCTTTTAATGATTTCTGTTCGTTTCCAAGGCAAACCATTCAATATTACAGTAATCCAAGTCTATGCCCCAATCAGTAATGCTGAAGAAGCCGAAGTTGAACAGTTCTATGAAGACCTACAAGACCTTTTAGAACTAACACCCAAAAAAGATGTCCTTTTCATTATAGGGAACTGGAATGCAAAAATAGGAAGTCAAGAAACATCTGGAGTGACAGGCAAATTTGACCTTGGAGCACGAAATGAAGCAGGGTAAAAGCTAATAGAGTTTTGCCAAGAGAACGCACTGGTCATAGCAAACACCCTCTTCCAACAACACAAGAGAAGACTCTATACATGGACATCACCAGATGGTCAACACCGAAATCAAATTGATCATATTCTTTGCAGCCAAAGATGGAGAAGCTGTATACAGTTAGCAAAAACAAGACCAGGAGCTGACTGTGACTCAGATCAAGAACTGCTTATTGCCAAATTCAGACTTAAACTGAAGAAAGTAGGGCAAAGCACTAGACCATTCAGATATGACTAAATCAAATCCCTTATGATTATACAGTGGAAGTGAGAAATAGATATAAGGGACTAGATCTGATAGATAGAGTGCCTGATGAACTCTGGACGGAGGTTCGTGACATTGTACAGGAGACAGGGACCAAGACCATCCCCGTGGAAAAGAAATGCAAAAAAGCAAAATGGCTGTCTGAGGAGGCCTTACAAATAGCTGTGAAAAGATGAGAAGAGAAAAGCAAAGGAGAAAAGGAAAGATATAAGCATCTGAATGCAGAGTTCCAAAGAATAGCAAGGAGAGATAAGAAAGCCTTCCTCAGTGATCAATGCAAAGAAATAGAGGAAAACAACAGAATAGGAAAAACAAGAGACCTCTTCAAGAAAATTAGAGATATCAAGGGAACATTTCATGCAAAGATGGGCTCGATAAAGGAGAGAAATGGTATGGACCTAACAGAAGCAGAAGATATTAAGAAGAGGTGGCAAGAATACACAGAAGAACTGTACCAAAAAGATCTTCATGACCCAGATAATCACGATGGTGTGATCACTCACCTAGAGCCAGACATCCTGGAATGTGAAGTAAAGTGGGCCTCAGGAAGCATCACTACGAACAAAGCTAGTGGAGGTGATGGAATTCCAGCTGAGCTATATCAAATCCTGAAAGATGATGCTGTGAAAGTGCTGCACTCAATATGGCAGCAAATCTGGAAAACTCAACAGTGGCCACAGGACTGGAAACGGTCAGTCTTCATTTCAATCCCAAAGAAAGGCAATGCCAAAGAATGCTCAAACGACCGCACAATTGCACTCATCTCACACGCTAGTAAAGTCATGCTCAAAATTCTCCAAGCCAGGCTTCAGCAATATGTGAACCGTGAACTCCCAGATGTTCAAGCAGGTTTTAGAAAAGGCAGAGGCACCAGAGATCAAATTGCCAACATCCGCTGGATCATGGAGAAAGCAAGAGAGTTCCAGAAAAACATCTATTTCTGCTTCATTGACTATGCCAAAGCCTTTGACTGTGTGGATCACAATAAACTGTGGAAAATTCTGAAAGAGATGGGATCCCAGACCACCTGACCTGCCTCTTGAGAAACCTGTATGCAGGTCAGGAAGCAACAGTCAGAACTGGACATGGAACAACAGACTGGTTCCAAATAGGAAAAAGAGTACGTCAAGGCTGTATATTGTCACCCTGCTTATTTAACTTATATGCAGAGTACATCATCGGGAACGCTGGGCTGGAAGAAGCTACAAGCTGGAATCAAGATTGCTGGGAGAAATGTCAATAACCTCAGATATGCAGATGACACCACCTTTATGGCAGAAAGTGAAGAGGAACTCAAAAGCCTCTTGATGAAAGTGAAAGAGGAGAGTGAAAAGGTTGGTTTGAAGCTCAACGTTCAGAAAACAAAGATCATGGCATCTGGTCCCATCACTTCATGTGAAATAGATGGGGAAACAGGTGTCAGACTTTATTTTTTGGGCTCCAAAATCACTGCAGATGCTGATTGCAGCCATGAAATTAAAAGATGCTTACTCCTTGGAAGGAAAGTTATGACCAACCTAGATAGCATATTAAAAAGCAGAGACATTACTTTGCCAACCAAGGTCTGTCTAGTCAAGGCTATGGTTTTTCCCGTGGTCATGTATGGATGTGAGAGTTGGACTGTGAAGAAAACTGAGTGCCAAAGAATTGATGCTTTTGAACTGTGGTGCTGGAGAAGACTCTTGAGAGTCCCTTGGACTGCAAGGAGATCCAACCAGTCCATTCTAGAGGAGATCAATCCTGGGTGTTCATTGGAAGGACTGATGCTAAAGCTGAAACTGCAATACTTTGGCCACCTCATGTGACAAGTTGACTCACTGGAAAAGAGTCTGATGCTGGGAGGGATTGGCAGTGGGAAGAGACGGGAATGACAGAGAATGAGATGGCTGGATGGCATCACCGACTCTATGGACATGAGTTTGAGTGAACTCCGGGAGTTGTTGATAGACAGGGAGACCTGGCGTGATGTGATTCATGGGGTCGCAAAGAGTTGGACACAACTGAGCGACTGAACTGAACTTTCCTGTTTGTAGAGCATTTTCACTTAATGGGTCTTGTTTGAGCCTCACAATAACTGCAAGATAGATGGGCACAATAACTGCACAGATAGATGGGTTTGACAATTCTGTGCCTGATTCTATCATAGTGGGTTTCCCCCTCATACTCACTAAGCAGTTCTCAGACACCATGTGGGTGTCCTACAACCAAGTCAATTCTGATAATATCTCTCTGGAAATGGCATCATATCACACAGGTTAAGCTCTCAGTCCCACCAGATTGCCCTCTGTTTGAGATGCCGATTGCAAGTCCAGACTGTCACTTATGCTTCTGACTGACCAGCTATATATCAAAGGTTCCCATGACCCCCTTCTAGGGTTCAGCTAATTTGCTAGAGTGGCTCACAAAAAGCAAGAAACCAGTTTACCCTTTAGATTACTGGTTTATTATGAAAGGTATTAACAATGTGAATCAATAGCCAGAGGAAGAGAAAGACAGGGCAAGATCCTGGACAAAAGAACACACCCCCACCACCACTGCCCCGCTGCTTAGAGTTGAGCTTGGTACAGTAACGCATGGAAATATTCTGGCTCACCCACCTGGAAGCTCTCTGAGCCCCTTCCTTTTGGTTTTTTATGGAGGGTTCATTACATAGGCACAATTAATTAAATCTCTGGCCATGGTAATTAATTCAACCTCTAGCCCCTCACCACACCCCAGAAATCAGAGGATGGGACTGAAAATTCCATCACTTTATTCATATTTTTTCTCCTGACAGCCAGCAATCCCATCTTCAGAGGATTTCCAAAAGTCATCTCATTAATATAAACTCCCTTGTGGTTTTAAGTGTCTTGTTGTGAATGATAAGACAACCCCTTTCCCTTTAGAGCTCTGAAGTGTTTTCAGCAACTGAGGACAAGAGACCAAGTATTATAACAAAAGACGTACCCATTGCTCTTATTACTCAGGAAGTTCCTGAAACTGTGAACCAGGAACCACTAATAAAGACTAAAGTATATATTTATTATAAATCAAAATATCACAGGCTTAGTATCCTTATCTCACACAGAAGGTAACCCAGAAATTTTAAATGACTTGCTCAGTGACACACAGCTGGTAAATTGAGATGTTAGGGCTTTTGCTAAGATCTTCTAGCTACAGTTTACAAGGTCCTTTGTAGTTGGCCTCATCCCTTTGTTGGAGGAAGTGTAGTAGGTAAGTTTAAAAAAAGTGATACTCTTTGGTTATCATAGATCCCCACTCTATATTAGAGGGGAAAGAAAAGAGACATATTCCATTTCATAGTAATATACCATATAGATACTACATACAACTATGAAAGTTAATTAGAAGAACATGCAGATAATCTGGACTTCCCAGGTGTTACTAGTTGTAAAGAACCTGCCTGCCAATTCAGGAGATGTAAGAGACTTGGGTTTGATCCCTGGGTCAGGAAGATCCCCTGGAGGAGGGCATGACAACCCGATTCAGTACTCTTGCCTGGAGAATCCCATGGGCAGAGGAGCTTGGCCTGCAATAAACAGTCCATAGAGTCGCACAGAGTAGGACATGACTGTAGCAACTGAGCATGCACGCACACACATAATTGAGACAACTCTTGCCCTACAAAGAGGGAACACAAGGCCTATGGCTAAGTGATTTGTCTAAATTCATGTTACATAATGTTGGCACAGACAGATCTCCGCTGGTTGAGGGGACAGGAAAGTTGAACGCTGGAACCGGCTAGGTGGAGAGTCTGCTTCCCTGGTGGCTCAGTGGTTAAGAATCTGTCTGCCAATACAGGAGATACAGGAGACATGGGTTTGATCCCTGGGTCAGGAAGATCCCCTAAGAGAAAGAAATGGTAACCCATTCCAGTATTCTTGCCTGGGAAATCCCATGGACAGGGGAGTCTGGTGGGCTAGTCCATGGGGTTGCAAAGAGTCAGACTTGACTTAGTGACTAAAGAACAGCAAAAAACAATAACAGCTGGAGAGGTATATTGTCTGAGCAACACAACAGATTGGTGGCTCTAGATGAGAGGCATCAGGATTCTGATAGCTGAACTAAGTAGCAAGGAATTGGGAAGAGGCATAGTTGCCCTCTAGTAGGGCTTTTCACTGGTAAAAAATGCTTTCTTTATTCAACACTTATTGCACACTTACAGTGTGCCTTGGGGTTCAGAGGCATCTCAGGGTTATAGGAAGGAAAGCGTCCAGGGCAAGGTGGGTGAGCAGAACCATAGGCTTATCGAAAGGTCAGGACTCCAATCTCTAGGGAAATAGAGCAAAAACAGGACGCCAAAGTAGAAACTCATTTATTTCTGGGAACTTGGGCCCTTGGGACAGGCAAAGCTGTGATTCAGGGGTTGTCTTGGCCATCTGTGCAGCACTTCCATTTTGCCAGTGTGATGGCAGCAGCAGTTGCAGGGGTAAGTTTTGATACCAAAGTAGTAGCAACAGTTACAGTCAACCAGTTTAAGTGATATTGAGTTCCTGGCTTTTAGAGATGGCTGGATGGCATCACCGACTGTATGGACATGAGTTTGGGTGAACTCCGGGAGTTGGTGATGGACAGGGAGGCCTGGCGTGCTGTGATTCATGGGGTCGCAGAGAGTCGGACACGACTGAGCGACAAAACTGAACAGCAGCAAAACCAGTTTTTCATTGGACCTATTCTTTGGGATGGTTATGGGCACTGTTCCTGGAAGTATTGCCTCAAAGCTATTTCTTCAGCCCTTTTACTCCTTCTCTAATAAATCAATTTTCTGTTTAAACTAGTCAGAAGGGACCCTACTGTTTGCACTAAGAACCTTGACTTTTGTCTCTGTCTTGTGTTGAACTGGGGTCTAAGAAATGTATTAAGGTTGGGGATTTGGAGATAAGAGAGCATAGGAAACAGTCACAGGCTGGAAAAGCAAAGCAATTTACAGTGAAAACCTGCACAAAATTAACTTTTGTAAAGATCTTCAAACCTGGAGCTTAATTCTTAATATGTAATGTGGCCAGGGAAATAATGAATGTTTATAGGATATTTTTGAATATCCTCTGAATGGGAAGCATTATGTATCCATATTTTGTATCAGCATAAACATAACACTTTTGGTGGAAACACAGACTAAAATTCTATATGAAGAAATCCACATAAAGAAAATAGCCTCTTGGGTAGCAATCAACTTAAAGGTTCAGTTCAGTTCAGTTCAGTCGCTCAGTCGTGTCCGACTCTCCGCGACCCCATGAATCACAGCACGCCAGGCCTCCCTGTCCATCACCAACTCCCGGAGTTCACTCAAACTCATGTCCACAGAGTCAGTGATGCCATCTAGCCATCTCATTTGCTGTTGTCCCTTTCTCCTCCCGCCCCCAACCTTTCCCAGCATCAGAGTCTTTTCCAGTGAGTCAACTCGTCGCATGAGGTGACCAAAGTATTGGAGTTTCAGCTTTAGCATCAGTCCTTCCAATGAACACCCAGGACTGATCTCCTCTAGAATGGACTGGTTGGATCTCCTTGCAGTCCAAGGGACTCTCAAGAGTCTTCTCCAGCACCACAGTTCAAAAGCATCAATTCTTCGGCGATCAGCTTTCTTCACAGTCCAACTCTCACATCCATACATGACCACGGGAAAAACCATAGCCACACTGGCTATTCTGTTTAAAGTCTCCCTGGAAGGGCCAGCAGCAGCCTGAGCTCCAGCTCTGAAAGCTGTTTCTCTACCCCTTTAAAATGTGATGAACTCAATCTCTTCCCCTTTTATGCCCCAGACTTAGGGTTTGCAGCCACTCCCTGCAATTATCTATAGTGTCACTGTCTTTTTCTTCTGGTCTCAGTACTATAACAGGTACATAACATATTTTCACATAAAATACCTTCTGTTTAAATATTTACCATGCATTCTGTTTCCTGGCTGATACAGGAACTACAACTTAAGTTCAAAATCTTAAAGCATGCCCATTTAAAATATAGAAATAAATCATCGTCAAAGGTTAATTTTGTAGTTACTTTGGACCAAAAATATTATTTTTTTTCCCTGCACAATGATGTTAGTCTCAATTCTTGTAATTAACTTTATGATTTGCAGGTCAGAATTTATTCTTGAATTCTTCAGTTGAAATTAGTGCTTTATGTACTAACTATTTTTGTTTGTTTCGTGTTCTATATGGCTTGCTTGACTTTCACAATGAAAAATGGCTCTTGGAAAACTGTTCAAAAAATCCAAAGGTTTTTTTTGGCAACATCAATTAAGAGGTTATCATAGGGAGAATTCGGAGAAGGCAATGGCAACCCACTTCCAGTACTCTTGCCTGGAAAATCCCATGGATGGAGGAGCCTAGTAGGTTGTAGTCCATGGGGTTGCGAAGAGTCGACTGAGTGACTTCACTTTCACTTTTCACTTGCATGTATTGAAGAAGGAAATGGTAACCCACTCCAGTGCTCTTGCCTGGAGAATCCCAGGGACGTGGAGCCTGGTGGGCTGCCGTCTATGGGGTCGCACAGAGTTGGACACAACAGAAATGACCTAGCAGCAGTAGCAGCATAGGCAGAATTTGAGCAACTGAATGTTCTATACATTTTGCAAAAATAAGTAACTGTAATAATTGATTAAAATTTGTTACTGTTAATAAATATAACTAAATTTAATAAATTATTAAATTTATTAATATTGTTATAATATGTTATTCAGTTTAGTTCAGTCACTCACTCGTGTCCGACTCTTTGCCACCCCATGGACTGCATAATGCCAGGCCTCCCTGTCCATCACTAACTCCTGGAGTTTACTCAAACTCATGTCCATTGAGTCAGTGTGCCATCCAACCATCTCATCCTCTGCCGTCCCCTTCTCTTCCTACATTCAATCTTTTGAAGCATCAGGGTCTTTTCAAATGAGTCAGTTCTTTGCATCATGTGGCCAAAGTATTGGAGCTTCAGCTTCAACATCAGTCCTTCCAATGAATATTCAGGACTGATTTCCTTGAGGATGGACAGGCTGGATCTCCTTGCCATTCAAAGGATTCTCAAGAGTCTTCTCCAGCACCACAGTACAAAAAGATCAGTTCTTTGGTGCTCAACTTTCTTTATAGTCCAACTCTCGTATCCATACATGACCACTGGAAAAACAATAGCCTTGACTAGACGGACCTTTGTTGACAAAGTGATGTCTCTGCTTTTTAATATGCTGTCTAGGTTGGTCATAACTTTTCTTCCGAAGAGCAAGCTTCTTTTAATTTCATGGCTGTAGTCACCATCTGCAGTGATTTTGGAGCCCCAGAACATAAAATTTGCCTCTGTTTCCAGTTTCCCCATCTATTTGCCATGAAGTGATAGGACCAGAAGCCATGATCTCAGTTTTCTAAATATTGAGCTTTAAGTCAAACTTTTCACTCTCTTTTTTCACTTTCATCAAGAGGCTCTTTAGTTCTTCTTTACTTTCTGCCATAAAGGTGGTATCATCTGCATATCTGAGGTTATTGATATTTCTCCCAGCAATCTTGATTCCAGTTTATGCTTCATCCAGCCCAGTGTTTCTCACAATGTATTCTGCATATAAGTTAAATAAGCAGGGTGACAATAGACAGCCTTGATGTACTCCTTTTCCTATTTGGAACCAGTCTGTTGTTCCATGTCCAGTTCTAACTGTTGCTTCCTGAACTGCATACAGATTTCTCAAGAGGCAGGTAAGGTGGCCTGGTATTCCCATCTCTTTCAGAATTTTCCACAGTTTATTGTGATCCACACAGTCAAAGGCTTTGACATAGTCAAAAAAGCAAAAATAGATGTTTTTCTGGAATTCTCTTGCTTTTTGGATGATCCAGTGGATGTTGGCAATTTGATCTCTGGTTCCCCTTCTTTTTCTAAAACCAGCTTGAATATCTGGAAGTTCACGGTTCATGTATTGCTGAAGCCTGGCTTGAAGAATTTGGGGTATTACTTTGTTAGCATGTGAGATGAGTGCAATTGATTGTGTGGTAGTTTGAGCATTCTTTGGCATTGCCTTTCTTTGGGATTGGAATGAAAACTGATCTTTTCCAGTCCTGTGGCCACTGCTGAGTTTTTCATATTTGATGGCATATTGAGTGCAGCACTTTTACAGCATCATCTTTTAGGATTTGAAAGAGCTCAACAGGAATTCTGTCACCTCCACTAGGTTTGTTCATAGTGATGCTTCCTAAGACTGACTTGACTTCACATTCCAGGATGTCTGGCTCTAGGTGAGTGATCACACCATTGTGATTATCTGGGTCATGAAGATCTTTTTGTACAGTTCTTCTGTGTATTCTTGCCACCTCTTCTTAATATCTTCTGCTTCTGTTAGGTTCATACCATTTCTGCCCTTTATCGAGCCCATCTTTGCATAAACTATTCCCTTGGTATCTCTAATTTTCTTGAAGAGATCTCTAGTCTTTCCCATTCTATTGTTTTCCTCGACTTCTTTGTACTGATCACTGAGGGAAGGCTTTCTTATCTCTCCTTGCTATTCTTTGGAACTCTGCATTCAGATGCTTATATCTTTCCTTTTCTCCTTTGCTTTTCACTTCTCTCTCTTCTTTCCTCAGCTATTTGTAAGGCCTCCTTAGACAGCCATTTTGCTTTTTTGAATTTCTTTTTCTTGGGGATGGTCTTGATTCCTGTCTCCTGTACAATGTCACGAACCTCCGTCCATAGTTCATCAGGCATTCTGTCTATCAGTTCTAGTCCCTTGAATCTATTTCTCACTTCCACTGTATAGTCATAAGGGATTTGATTTAGGTAATACATGAATGGTCTAGTGGTTTTCCCCACTTTTTTATATTTAGGTCTGAATTTGGCAGTAAGGAGTTCATGCTCTGAGCCACAGTCAGCTCCCAGTCTTGTTTTTGCTGACTGTATAGAGCTTCTCCACCTTTGTCTGCAAAGAATATAATCTGATTTTGGCGTTGACCATCTAGTGATGTCCATGTTTAGAGTCTTCTCTTGTCTTGTTGGAAGAGGGTGTTTGCTATGACCAGTGTGTTCTCTTGGCAGAACTCTATTAGCCTTTGCCCTGCTTCATTCTGTATTCCAAGGCCAAATTTGTCTGTCACTCCAGGTGTTTCTTGAGTTCCTACTTTTGCATTCCAGTCCCCTATAATGAAAAAGACATCTTTTTTGGGTGTTAGTTCTAGAATGTCTTGTAGGTCTTCATAGAACTGTTCAACTTCAGCTTCTTCAGCATTACTGGTTGGGGCATAGACTTGAATTACCGTGAGACTGAATGGTTTGCCTTGGAAATGAACAGAGATCATTCTGTCGTTTTTGAGATTGCATCCAATTACTGCATTTTGGACTCTTTTGTTGACTATGATGGCTTCTCCGTTTCTTCTAAGGGATTGTTCCCACAATAGTAGATACAATGGTCATCTGAGTTAAATTCACCCATTCCCGTCCATTTTAGTTCACTGATTCCTAAATTGTTGACGTTCACTCTTGCCATCTCCTGTTTTATCACTTCCAATTTGCCTTGCTCTTTTAATGAGTTTCTAAAGGCATTTACCCTCTGGATCTTCATCTTTGTATTTATAAGCACAGAATTCATATTTAAAAGGGATCGAAACTTTAATTTCAGGTGAAATATAAGAGATTTTGAAACTTATTTAATATTGATAAAAATCACTGCTATAGCAATGGCTTAAAACCATGCAAACTAGCAAATTTGAGTTGTAGAATAAAGCTCAGACTTTACATCTAATTCTGAAAGCACTAAGAATATCAACATCCAACTTAGTACTGAATATCAAACAGGGAACTGAAGTGCTATAATTTTTTTATTCCTTATGAAAGAAGAATTTATCTAAATTCTAAAACATAGCTTGATAAACAGTCTATTTAAACAACATTTAAATCCATGCACTGCATGTGTGGTATGAGTGTTCTATCAGCAAAGACACAGTGATCCTTTTGTCTTTTTACACTACGGTTTAAATTTTATACTTTAATTTTCTGAAATGCATCAAATACCAATAGCCTCTGGCTGCTTATAAAATATTTACTTTAAAAATTGTTCAATAGAAAGTCCCAACAGCAGCTGAGCTCATAAATAATTTAGCAAATGGCAAACTGACTTTTACTCATGAACACAGGCCAGACCACAGGGATGTTTATGCCTTGAAACCCGAAGGCAAACACAATGTGAGAGAATTCTGGCAGAGCAAGAGGGAGGAAGAAGCTGAAGCAAAATACAAATGGCCTGACACTTTCCCATAATATTTGCATTTGGAGGCAGCACTGGCATCTGTCTTAGCTTAGTATCATTTCCATAAAACTGTACACATCTCAGCTATGTACATCTCTTAAATGTCTTTCAAGTAAACAGTATGTTTAGAGTGGCGATATTTTGGTAGCAATGGATTTCCTTTGGCCAATCAGTCTAGTGGATGTGGTTTCATCTGAAGTTTTGGGTGGAATTGCTGGTTAGATTTTGTGTGTGTGTGCAGTTAATTTTTTTAAAATTTTATTTTTCTTCAACTTTTTATTTTATACTGGAGTATAGCTGATTAACAATGTTGTGATAGTTTTAGGACAGCAAAAGGACTTAGTCATACACATGTGCTGTGCTTAGTCGCTCAGTCTTTTCCAACTCTTTGTAATCCCATGGACTGTAGCCTGCCAGGCTACTCTGTCCATGGGGTTTCTCCAGGCAAGAATACCGGAGTGGGTTGCCATGCTTTCCTCCAGGGAATCTTCCCAACCCAGGGATCCAACCCAGGTCTCCTGCATTGCAGGTGGATTCTTCACCAGCTGAGCTATCCGGGAAGTGCCAGTCATACATATATATGTATCCATTCTCCCTCAAACTCCCCTTCCATGCTGGATAAATTTTCTATGGTGTGTGTGTGTGCTAAGTCACTTAGTCGTGTCCAACTCTTTTTGACCCTATGGACTGTAGCCCCCCAGGCTCCTGTGTCCTTGGGATTCTCCAAGCAAGAATACTGGAGTGGATTGCCATGCTTTCCTCCAGGGGATCTTCCTGACCCAGGTATCAAACCCTCATCTTCTGTGTCTCCAGCACTGGCCGGCAGATTCTTTACCACTAACACCGCCTGGGAAGTCATTGTTATGGTACCTGGACCTGAATTCTTTTAACTATTGGTTCTAGGCTTGAAATTCAGTTTCACTTACTAATTATGCATGCTCCATCTCTATGAAGTTGTAATTCAGTGTTTTTGATTTTACCTATTTACATGAAGAAGTAATGGGCTTTAATAGACTACACTGGACAGACGAACTGATGGCAGTCTCTCCAGAAATACAATATCCTTAGGCTACTGGTTTCATTCCCTTAGGTGCCAGAAGTGAAGACCTCTAGTGAATTCCTCTTTGAAGATGTAGAAAGGCCCAAGGAACATGAGTGCTGACTGTTTTGTTTTTTATTTTTTGGAGTATTTTTAAAAAATTATTATTTTTTTACTTTACAATATTGTATTGGTTTTGCCATACATTAATCAATAGGTTCTGACTGTTTTACTAGTGTTTAGATTATAGGTACACAATTGTACTAAGGCCTGGTTGTTTTGTATTTTTAACATTTTGAATCTAACTTTAAAAATTTTGATGCTGGTGTTACTTACAAAAATAGATGAAATCTTATTTATTTTAAAAAACCTGAACCCTGTATACGAGACTGCAAAAGAGACACAGGCATATAGAACAGTCTTTGGGACTCTGTGGGAGAGGGTGAAGGTGGGAAGATTGGGGAGAACAGCATTGTAGCATGTATATTATCATAAGTGACCAGTCCAGGTTCGACGCATGATACAGGATGCTTGGGGCTGGTGCACGGGGATGACATGGAGGGTGGATATGGGGAAGAGGGAGGTGGGAGGGGGGTTCAAGAAAGGGAACACATGTACACCCGGGGCGGATTCATGTCAATGTATGGCAAAACCAACCAATATATTAATGCAAGGTAATTTGCCTCCAATAAAATAAATAAAAAATAAATACATAAAAAAGTGAATGGCTTTGAAATATAACCTCTTAGTCTCTAATGGCAAGGTTTATAATTACTCAGTCTGAAGGAGGAAACAGACAGAACAGGCTCCATCTTGAAAGCAAGACTCCATCTTGGGCCGGAGTGTGAACTTTGAGCTATATGTCCAGTATCTATGAAAATGACATATCAACTGGAAAATCAGACTCCCCGGATGGAAGAGTCCCAGGGCTCGTACCTAGACTTTCTGTCACCTAAAAGAATACCCTAATTATCTGCGTAACCAAATAGAATCATAAATTCTATTATGCTTATTGGGGTATGACCACAGGCCTATTGATAGTTGTCCACTGTTAACTACCTCAGCTTAGGGAACATGAATCACAGGTTTAAGGCCGATGAATCATGGGTAAACTATGATTGTATCTTTCTTTTCCTTTGTTCAGACTAGTTTCAGAGAATTTGGATAGGTAGCTTTGAGCACACACACTTAGGGTATATAAGGTTTTCACAAAAACTGGTTGGGTTCCTTGGATAAGAAGAGAGTCTGCCTTGGGCCCGCCGGGTTAATAAACTGCACTCCACTATCTGCATTGTCCTTATGAGTGAGTTTGTTTCCTGGAACTTGTTGTGGCTACAACAAGTTGGGTATTTGATTGGCCACTGTAACATAAGAAATGGTAAGATGATGCATAATATTGACTATAAGAATCTTTTATTTTTAAAAGAAGTATATGTTTAATAAAACTGAAACATTACAGAGGATTACCTTATAACTGCTCCCTGTTTTCCCTTGTCTTCTGTTTTAACTTATGCTTTCCTGGAAAACAAGGTTATGAAAAAAGCAGCAGTTACAGCCTCTTGCTCAGAATTCAAGTGTCATAGGTTAAAAGCATGTCTTTGGCTTTCATAAATACGTAATGTCCTCCAGGGATTTTATTTTGTGTATTACACAGGCTTTAATATGAGGTAAAGGAGACTATTTTTTACCTTCCTTTCATATGACTCAAATCATATTTCTCCTTTTCTGCACTCCCAGAAGGGATGTCCCCACCTCCAGTGCTGGGTAATTCTACTTGATGGTAAATACTCTTTTCATTTAATATTACTGTTGGACTTGCTCACCAAAAGAATATAAGTGAGAATGTTTGATGACTGCAGAATCAGACGTAGACCTCCCTCTCATCTTTTGAGAGGGATTTTTTTCTTTCTTTTAAAAGATAGGAGCTATGAAACTCTGAAGTCCATGTGTGTGTGTGTGTGTGTGTGTGTGTGTGTATGTTTTCCTTGCTGTTCCACAATCGTACCAGGTTAAGTCTTGCCTTAAGCCTGTACGCCGCAATCCACCTGGACCACCCTCTTACTTCCTTCAGCTTTCTTTGCTTAGTTTTTCTTCTCAGACAGGCCTTCTGACCAAGTTATATAAGATAACAACCTTTCCCAAACCTCATATTTTCTCTTCTGCAGAGTTTTTTTGTTTCTTTCATATAATTACTTTATATACTAGGTTTCTCAGTTGTTTATTGTTTGTCTTCTCCCATCAGAATGTAAGACAGAAAAGGTGCCTGTTTTATTACTGCTGTATATATCCATTAGCTCTTCCGGCTATACTTGGGGGCCGTTTTAAACAGTGAAATCACCAACAAAAAGCACACACAAAAAATGAGAAAGATATGGCACTAAATAAACTATGCTTGTTTACAGCAGGAGAGCCAAAACATGAAGGCAGAGTGTCACCTTGTTTGACCTCAGCTGGGAATGTGCATGTGGGGTGACTCAAATTTTTCACTGCTTAGCAGACATTTGCAAATGACCACGGAAGTGCCACAAGTATTAATATTGGGGTTTCAATTTTATTTACCTTCTCAAAGAACCAGCTTTTGGCTTTGTTGAATTTTGCTATGGTCTCTTTTGTTTCTTTTGCATTTATCTCTGCCCTAATTTTTATGATTTCTTTCCTTCTACTGACCCTGGGATTCTTCATTTCTTCCTTTTCTAGTTGCTTTAGATGTAGAGTTAGGTTATTTGGTTGACTTTTTTCTTGTTTCTTGAGGTGTGCCTGTATTGCTATGAACTTCCCCCTTAGCACTGTTTTCACAGTGTCCCAGAGGTTTTGGGTTGTTGTGTTTTCATTTTCATTCATTTCTATGCATATTTTAATTTCTCTTTTGATTTCTTCTATGATTTGTTCATTATTCAGCAGCGTGTTGTTCAGCCTCCATATGTTGGCATTTTTAATAGTTTTTCTCCCATAATTGAGATCTAATCTTACTGCATTGTGGTCAGAAAAGATGCTTGGAATGATTTCAATTTTTTTGAATTTACCAAGGCTAGATTTATGGCCCAGGATGTGATCTATCCTGGAAAAGGTTCTGTGCGTGCTTGAGAAAAAGGTGAAATTCATTGTTTTGGGGTGAAATGTCCTATAGATATCTAATAGGTCTAACTAGTCTATTGTATCATTTAAAGTTTGTGTTTCCTTGTTAATTTTCTGTTTAGTTGATCTATCCATAGGTGTGAGTGGGGTATTAAAATCTCCCACTATTATTGCATTGTTGTTAATTTCCCTTCATACTTGTTAGTAATTGTCTTACATATTACGGTGGTCCTATGTTGGTTGCATAAATATTTATAATTGTTATATCTTCTTCTTGGATTGATCCTTTGATCATTATGTAGTTTCCTTCTTTGTCTCTTTTCACAGCCTTTGTTTTAAAGTCTATTTTATCTGATATGAGTATTGCTACTCCTGCTTTCTTTTGGTCTCTATTTGCATGGAATATCTTTTTCCAGCCCTTCACTTTTACTGGCATAAAGACAGAAATATAGATCAATGGAACAAAATAGAAAGCCCAGAGATAAATCCATGCACCTATGGACACCTTATCTTTGACAAAGGAGGCAAGAATATAAAATGGAGAAAAGACAGTCTCTTTAACAAGTGGTGCTGGGAAAACTGGTCAGCCACTTATAAAAGAATGAAACTAGAACACTTCCTAACACCATACACCAAAATAAACTCAAAATGGATTAGAGAGATAAATGGAAGACCAGAAACTATAAAACTCCTAGAGGAGAACGTAGGCAAAACACTCTCCGACATAAATCACAGCAGGATCCTCCAAGACCCACCTCCCAGAATATTGGAAATAAAAGCAAAAATAAACAAATGGGACCTAATTAAAATCAAAAGCTTCTGCACAGCAAAGGAAACTATAAGCAAGGTGAAAAGACAGCCTTCAGAATGGGAGAAAATAATAGCAAATGAAGCAACTGATAAAGGATTAATCTCCAAAATATACAAGCAGCTCCTGCAGCTCAATTCCAGAAAAATAAATGACCCAATCAAAAAACGGGCCAAAGAACTAAACAGACATTTCTCCAAAGAAGACATAAAGATGGCTAACAAACACATGAAAAGATGCTCAACATCACTCATAATCAGAGAAATGCAAATCAAAACCACAATGAGATACCATTTCACACCAGTCAGAATGGCTGCTATCCAAAAATCTACAAGCAATAAATGCTGGAGAGGGTGTGGAGAGAAGGGAACCCTCTTACACTGTTGGTGGGAATGCAAACTAGTATAGCCACTATGGAGAACAGTGTGGAGATTCCTCAAAAACCTGGAAATAGAACTGCCATATGATCCAGCAATCGCACTCCTGGTCATACACACTGAGGAAACCAGAATTGAAAGAGACACATGTACTCCAATGTTCATTGCAGCACTGTTTATAATAGCCAGGACATGGAAGCAACTTAGATGTCCATCTGCAGACGAATGGATAAGAAAGCTTTGGTACATATATACAATGGAGTATTACTCAGCCATTAAAAAGAATACATTTGAACCAGTTCTAATGAGGTGGATGAAACCAGAGCCTATTATACAGAGTGAAGTAAGCCAGAAAGAAAAACACCAATACAATATACTAACGCATATATATGGAATTTAGAAAGATGCAAATGATAACCCTGTATACGAGATAGCAAAAGAGACACAGATGTATAAAACAGTCTTTGGGACTCTGTGGGAGAGGGTGAGGGTGGGATGGTTTGGGAGAATGGCATTGAAACATGTATATTATCATATGTGAAAGGAATCGCCAGTTCAGGGTCGATGCATGTTACAGGATGCTTGGGCCTTGTGTGCAGGGATGACCCAGAGGGAGGATAAGGGGAGGAGGGAGGTGGGAGGGGGGTTTGGGAGGGGGAACTCATGTACACCTGGGGCGGATTCATGTCAATGTATGGCAAAACCAACCAACATAATATTGTAAAATAATTAGCCTCCAATAAAAATAAAATACTCCCCCCCCACAAATAAAATAAAACTAAAAAAAAAAAAAAGAATCTGGGCTAGGTAGGTGGTAGAGAAAGTAGCAATGGTAGTTTTGAAAGAAACATATAAAATTAATGTTGTTTAAAAGTGGACATTTAATTTCCAAATATATGGGGTTTCAAAAGTATCTTTGGTATTAATTTCTCATTTTGATATTAATTTCTTATTTAAATTCTTTCTACTCTGCAATCACTCTCTAGGTTTTTAAGTCTTTTAACTTTATTGAGGATTTCAATGGCTAAGTTAAAGCTCTCTCTTGGTAAATATTACATTGCACTGGAAAATATGTGGGTCATTTTCAAGTATCTTTTGATATTGATTTCTAACGTAATTCCACTGAGATAAGAGAACAGACTCTATGATTTCAAAACCTTTAGACCATGAAAATTTGCACATTGTTTTATGTCCCTGGATATGTTCCAGTGTCTCCTGGTTTGTAGTCTATGGGAACTTGAATAGAATTTGCATCCTGATGTTGTGTGAAAATTGTATAAAACTTAATTATGTAAAAAAAATAATAAAAGGTTAAAAAAAGAGAGAGAATTAAACAAACAAACAAGAAATTAATGTTGATTGGAGCTCTGGCTGCTTCCCTACTAGAACTGCTAAAACTTCAAGAAGAATCAATACTTTTATATCATAATAACAACTGAAGCTAGAGAAAAAAACAGAAAACACTGAAGCTATGTCTCCAAAGAAAAAGGAAACCCAATGTTTAGGGACATTATTAAATCACTTAATTTTGTCAAGATAGCTGATATTAATACTTTTAGTTCAAACATTCTGGCCTTCTGGTTTGTTTCTTATTTTTAATTCTTTACTTTTTATTTTCATTTTCATTCTGGAATGCCCCACATGAATGTGCCTGTGTTAAATTTGCCATATATTACCAGTTCTTAAGGACTATATGTTTTTCTTTTCAAGAAGTTTTATTTAGTGCTTTATAAAATTTCCATTTATTCCTCTTAGAATCTTAGTTTTGTCATATTTTGATAACTTACTATGGTTCTGATGCTTTTAAATGTACTGATTTTATAGTTTTTATTCTGGTTGTTTCACACCTCGAGTCCTTGGTCATGTGGCCTATCTCAGTCTTTGTATCCTTTGGCTCTCAGCAAGCGACAGTTCTTTCCTCTGTGTTTGGCTGTTTTCTCCTGTGGCCTTGTGTGTTCTTTGATAATCGCATGTGGTGTGTATTGCAGGGCTATGCCTCCACAGAAGCTGTATGTACTGCACACACAGGGAAGCACTCGCATGGGACGATTTTTAATGCTAATTTCTTGGCATGGGACTTCCTTGACCACTTGGGTTGTGCAAGGCGTACAACCAGGGGTTTGATTTCTTAACAACATGCTTTTATTTTTTCCACCCAGGATGAAGGGCTTTCTTGCTTGTGTCCTGTTTTTCTAGAATGCAGTTTCACTGAGGGGTAGTCCTTTGAGTTTCTTGTTTTTTTTAATCAGAGATTTCAATTCTAACCCCACCTTATGTAGGCCTGAAGGATTCATTTTCTATTGCCGCTTGAGATGTTAAAATCAAGTGGGTAATAGAGACTAGTAAACACTCCCCAGAAAATAACAGTATCTGCTCATGTATCTACTGCCCCAGTTTTCAGTTTCTGCTTCGTTGCTGCACTTGAAATTTAAACCCCTCATCCCTGCTCCTGCCCCCACCACTTTTTTGCTGTCTGCAGTACACACTTCCATTTTTTTCTTTTACTTTTGTTTTCTAAATGTCTATAGAAGGAAATCTCCATGTTATCTTGATTTACCATTTTTCCATAGTTCTGTTTTTTTGTTTTTCTAAAAAAAAAGTAGGTGGAAGAAAAAAATGCCAATATAGAGATGAAGAAGATGAGAAGCCATTCCACACTGTAACAACCAAAACAAAAGAAGATGCTGTTTATCTGAAGAAACATAAACTATTTTCTGAGAAAGGCAGTTAATTTAAAGAGAAGGATTCACTAAAAAAACTCTGAGGAATCAGAAGGAATAGATTTTAGGTAAGCAGAGATATTACTTTGTCTACAGAGGCCCATCTAGTCAGTGCTATGGGTTTTCCAGTAGTCATGTATGGATGTGAGAACTGGACAATAAAAAATGCCAAGTGCCAAAGAATTGATGCCTTTGGACTGAAGTGCTGGAGAAGACTCTAGAGAGTCCCCTGGGCAGCAAGGAGAGCAAGCCAGTCAATCATAAAGGAAATCAACCCTGATTATTCATTGGAAGGACTGTGCTGAAGCTGAAGTTCCAATACTTTGGCCACCTGATGCAAACAGCTGACTCATTAGGAAAGACCCTGATGCTGGGGAAGACTGAAGGCAGAAGGAGAACGGGATGAAGGGATGACGGTTGTGTGGCATCACGGACTCAATGGACATGAGTTTGAGCAAACTCTGGGAAATGGTGGAGGACAGGGAAGCCTGGCGTGCTGCAGTCCATGCGGTCACAAAGAGTCAGACATGACTGAGAGGTTGAACAGTAACAACAAAGCAGACATCAATGTAGGCAACATATTATTAAGTGTCTTAACTTCATCTAGTGTGCTTTGAAGCACAGAGAAAACAGTTTTCAGACTCTTAGTGTCTCAGATCTATCAGAGAATGAAAAGAATGTCACCATTCTAGTTATTGTATTAAATTAAGTAATAACATAGGCATGCATACAATTTTGTGAGAGAAAGAAGATAAGTGAAAGTGCTACTTCGAATGATCTGAAGAAACATTGCCGAGTTTCTGCTCTTGATCCTCTTTAAATTTAAGGATGATATTTTCATCTTTTTACCTGGCATTTTAACAATGTAAATATAGTCTATTTTGACATTCTATGAACTTATAGAAAAGTTAAAGGAATTTGTGTTGCTTTAGGATTTGGACTCATCTAACAAATATGATGGAGAAGGCAATGGCAAGCCACTCCAGTACTCTTGCCTAGGAAATCCCATGGATGGAGGAGCCTAGTAGGCTGCAGTCCGTGGGGTCGCTAAGGGTCGGACATGACTGAGCGACTTCACTTTCACTTTCACACATTGGAGAAGGAAATGGCAACCCACTCCAGTGTTCTTGCTTGGAGAATCCCAGGGATGGGGGACCCTGGTGGGCTTCTGTCTATGGGGTCACACAGAGTTGGACACGACTGAAGTGACTTAGCAGTAGCAGCAGCATGAACAGACATTCTTAAGCAGACATTCTTAAATTTCCTGAGAGAAAAAAATTAATATGACCAATAAAAGTATTCCTTTCCAAAACAAAATACATGAGGTTTGGATTAGAAATGGTGTATTAATTCTCTACTGTTACTGTAACATATTACTACAGACTTAGTGCCTTAAAATAATATGAATTTATTATTTTGCACTTCCATAGCTTAGAAATTCAGTATGGTCTTTCTAGGCTGAAACCTAGGCTGTGGGGTGCTGGAGCAGCATGCGGTGGCTGCGTGGTGGTCAAGCTGCCGGGAGGAGATACCTCACATCCAAGGTCAGGAGCAGCACCTGCTTTTTGCTGGAGCATCCGTGTCAGAGAAACCCCGTAAGATGGTAGGCACTGGAGTGGCTGTGAGGAGATACCCCAGGTCTAAGGGCAAAGGAGAAGCCCCAGCAAGACGGTAGGAGGGGCGAATTCTCATTTGAAATCAAACCTCATTCCCACCAGAGATGCTCAGAGGGCTCAAGCGAACCTTGTGCGTGCCAGGACCCAGGGACCCCACAGAGACTGAGACAGAACTGTGTTTGAGCGTCTCCTGTGGAGGGACAGGTCGGCAGTGTTCTGCCGCAGGGACAGGGGCTCTGGGTGTAAGTATGGCATAAGCCCTCTTGGAGGAGGTCGCCATTAACCCCACCATAGAGCAGCCGGAACTTACACAGGACTGGGAAATAGACTCTTGGAGGGCACAACAGAACCTTGCGCACCAGGACCCAGGAGAAAGGGGCAGTGACGCCACAGGAGACTGTCCCGGACTTGCCTGTGGGTGTCCAGGAGTCTCCGGTGAAGGCATGGGTCAGTGGTGGCCTCCTGCAGGACTGGGGTCATGGACTGTGGCAGTACATGCATGGGATCTTTTGAGGGAGGTCACCAGTATTTTAATAACCTCCACCATAGTTTGGCCCCACATAAATAGCAGGGAGGATACACAACTCCACCCATCAACAGAAAATTGGATTAAAGATTTACTGAGCATGGCCCTGCCCATCAGAACAAGACCCAATATCCCCCTCAGTCAGTCTCTCCCATCAGGAAGCTTTCATAAGCCTCTTATCCTTCTCCATCAGAGGGCAGACAGACTGAAAACAACAATCACAGAAAACTAACCAATCTAATCACATGGACCCCAGCCTTGTCTAGCTCAATGAAATTATGAATCATGCCATGTAGGCCCACCCAAGATGGACGGGTCATGGTGGAGAGTTCTGACAAAATGTGGTCCACTGGAGAAGGGAATGGCAAACCACTTCAAATGAGTAGAAATTCCTTCCTTGAGAACCCCATGAACAGTATGAAAAGGCAAAAAGATAAGACACTGAAAGATGAACTCCCCAGGTCAGTAGGTGCCCAATATGCTACTGGAGATCAGTGGAGAAATAACTCCAGAAAGAATGAAGAGACAGAGCCAAAGCAAAAACAACACCCAGTTGTGGATGTGACTGGTGATGGGAATAAAGTCTGATGCTGTAAAGAACAATATTGCATAGGAACCTGGAATGTTAGGTACATGATTCAAGGCAAATTGGAAGTGATCAAACAGGAGATGGCAAGAGTGAACATCGACACTTTAGGAGTCAGTGAAGTAAAATGGACTGGAATGGGTGAATTTAACTCAGATGACCATTATATCTACTACTGTGGGGAAGAATCCCTTAGGAGAAATGGAGTAGCCATCATAGTCAACAAAAGAGTCTGAAATGCAGCAATTGGATGCAATCTCAGAAATGACAGAATGATCTCTGATCATTTCCAAGGCAAACCATTCAATCTCACAGTAGTCCAAGTTTATGCCCTGACCAGTAATGCTGAAGAAGCTGAAGTTGAATGGTTTTATGAAGACCTACAAGACCTTCTAGAATTAACACCCAAAAAAGATGTCCTTTTCATTATAGGGGACTAGAATGAAAAAGTAAGAACTCAAGAAACACCTGGAGTAACAGGCAAATTTGGCCTTGGAATACAGAATGAAGCAGGGTAAAGGCTAATAGAGTTCTGCCAAGAGAACGCACTGGTCATAGCAAACACCTTCTTTCAACAACACAAGAGAAAACTCTATATATACATAGACATCACCAGATGGTCAACACGGAAATCAGATTGATTATATTCTTTGCAGCCAAAGATGGAGAAGCTGTATATAGTCAGCAAACACAAGACCAGGAGTTGATTGTGGCTCAGCTCCTAATCGCCACATTCAGACTTAAATTGAAGGAAGTAGGGAAAACCACTAGACCATTCAGGCATGACCCAGAGCAAATCCCTAACAATTACACAGTGGAAGTGAGAAATAAATTTAAGGGACTAGATCTGAAGACAGAGTGCCTGATGGACTATGGACGGAGGTTCGTGACAGAGACAGGAATCAAGACCATCCCAAGAAAAAGAAATGAAAAAAAGCAAAGTGGCTGTCTGAGGAGGCCTTACAAAGAGCTGTGAAAAGAAGAGAAACGAAAAGCAAAGGAGAAAAGGAAAGATATATCCATCTGAATGCAGAGTTCCGAAGAATAGCAAGGAGAGTTAAGAAAGCCTTCCTCAGTGATCAGTGCAAAGAAATCGAGGAAAACAATAGAATGGGAAAGACTAGAGAGTTTTTCAAGAAAATTAGAGATACCAGGGGAACATTTCATGCAAAGATGGGCTCAATAAAGGACAGAAATGGTATGGACCTAACAGAAGCAGAAGATATTAAGAAGAGGTGGCAAGAATACACAGAAGAACTGTACAAAAAAGATCTTCACGACCCAGATAATCACGATGGTTTGATCACTCACCTAGAGCCAGACATCCTGGAATGTGAAGTCAAGTGGGCCTCAGGAAGCATCACTACGAACAAAGCTAGTGGAGGTGATGGAATTCCAGCTGAGCCATGTCAACTCCTAAAAGATCCTGCTGTGAAACTCAATATACCATCAAATTTGGAAAACTCAGCAGTGGCTACAGGACTGGAAAAAGTCCGTTTTCATTCTAATCCCAAAGAAAGACAATGCCAAAGAACGCTCAAACTACCATACAATTGCACTCATCTCACATGCTAGCAAAGTAATGCTCAAAATTCTCCAAGCCAGGCTTCAGCAACACGTGAAGCGTGAACTTCCAGATATTCAAGCAGGTTTTAGAAAAGGCAGAGGAACCAGAGATCAAATTGCCAACATCCGCTGGATCATCAAAAAAGCAAGAGAATTCCAGAAAAACATCTATTTCTGCTTCATTGACTATGTCAAAGCCTTTGACTGTGTGGATCTCAATAAACTGTGGAAAATTCTTAAAGAGATGGGAATACCAGATCACCTGACCTGTCTCTTGAGAAATCTGTATGCAGGTCAGGAAGCAACAGTTAGAACCGAACATGGAACAACAGACTGGTTCCAAATAGGAAAAGGAGTATCTCAAGGCTGCATATTGTCACCCTGCTTACTTAACTTATATGCAGAGTACATCATGAGAAACCCTGGGCTGGATGAAGCACAAGCTGGAATCAAGATTGCTGGGAAAAATATCAATAACCTCAGATATGCAGATGACACCACCCTGATGGCAGAAAATGAAGAAGAACTAAAGAGCCTCTTGATGAAAGTGAAAGAGGAGAGTGAAAAGGTTGGCTTAAAGCTCAACATTCAGAAAACAAAGACCATGGCATCACTTCATGATGTCCCATCACTTCATGGTAAATAGAGAAACAGTGGAAAGAGTGGTAGACTTTATTTTTGGAGGCTCCAAAATCACTCCAGATGGTGTCTGCAGCCATGAAATGAAAAGACACTTACTCCTTGGAAGAAAAGTTATGACTAAAGTAGGCAGTATATTAAAAAGCAGAGACATTACTTTACCAACAAAGGTCTATCTTGTCAAGGCTATGGTTTTCCTAGTAGTCATGTATGGATATAAGAGTTGGATTATAAAGAAAGCTGATTGCAGAATAATTGATGCTTTTGAACTGTGGTGTTGGAGAAGACTCTTGAGAGTCCCTTGGACTGCAAGGAGATCCAACCAGTCCATCCTAAAGGAAATCGGTCCTGGGTGTTCATTAGAAAGACTGATGTTGAAGCTGAAACTCCAATACTTTGGCCACCTGATGCAAAGAGCTGACTCATTTGAAAAGACCCTGATGCTGGGAAAGATTGAAGACGCGAGGAGAAGGGAATGACAGAGGATGAGATGGTTGGATGGCATCACCAACTCAATGGACATGAGTTTGAATAAACTCCGAGAGTTGGTGATGGACAGGGAGGCCTGGTGTGCTACAGTCCATGGGATGGCAAAGAGTCGGACATGACTGAGCGACTGAACTGAAGTGAACTGAGGCTAAAATCAGCAGGACTGTGTTTAGTATTTCTTTTTTTTTTGAGCTTCTGGAATAGAATCTATTTCCATTTTTTCCGTTTTTTAGAGGTCACCACATTCCTTGTCTCATGTCCTCCCACTTCCCTCATCCTCAACGTGAATAATATTGTATCCCTCTAATCACTTTCCCGTAGTCACTGTCTCACTCTAACTCTCCTCTTCTGCCTCCCCTTTTTACCTTTAAGGACCCTTGTGCTTACATTTGGCCCACCTAGAAAATCCAGGATAGTTTCTCTAGTTTAAGGTCAGTATACTAGCAACCTTAATTCCATCTGCAACCTTAATTCCCCTTTACCTTGAAACCGAATATATTCATAGATTTTGGGGATTGTTGTTGTTCAGTCTCTAAGTCATGTCTGATTCTTTGAGACCCTCTGGACTGCAGCACACCAGGCTCCTCTGTCCCCCACTATCTCCCAGAGTTCACTCAAATTCACATCCCCTGAGTCAGTTATGCTTTCTAACCATCTCATCCTCTGCCACCTGCTGCTCCTCCTGCCCTCAGTCTCTCCCAGCATCAGGGTCTTTTCCAATGAATTGGCTCCTCGCATCAGGTGGCCAGCGTATTATAGCTTCAGCAACAGCATCAGCCTTTCTAATCAATATTCAGGGTCGATTTCCTTTAGGATTGACTGATTTGATCTCGTTGATGTTCAAGGGACTCTCAAGTGTCTTCTGCAGCACCACAGTTTGAAAGCATCAGTTTTTTGGCACTCAGCCTTCTTTATGGTCCAGTTCTTACATCCATACATCACTATTGGAAAAACCATAGCTTTGACTATATGGGCCTTTGTTGGCAAAATGCTTTTTAATATGCTATCTAGGTTTGTCATAACTTTCCTTCCAATGAGCAAGCATCTTTTAATTTCATGGCTGCTGTCACCATCCACAGTGATTTTGGAATCTTAAGAAGATAAAATCTGTCACTGCTTTCACTTTTTCCCCCTTCTATTTGCCGTGAACTGATGGGACCTGATACCATGACCTTAGTTTTTTGAATGTTGAGGTTTTTTTAACCCAGCTTTTTCACTCTCTTCTTTCACATTTATCAAGAGGCTTTTTAGTTCTTCTTCATTTTCTGCCATTAGGGTGGTATTATCTGCATATCTGAAGTTGTTGATATTTCTCTCAGAAATCTTGATTCCAACTTGGGATTCATCCAGCCCGGCATTTCACATGATGTACTCTGCATAGAAGTTAAATAAGCAGGGTGTCGATATACAGCCTTGATGTACTCCTTTCCCAATTGTGAACCAGTCCATTGTTCCACATCTGGTTCTAACTTTTGCTTCTTGACCCACATACAGGTTTCTCAGGAGACAGGTAAGGTGGTCTGGTATTCCCATTTCTTTAAGAATTTTCCAGTTTGTTGTGGTCCACATAGTCAAAGGCTTTAGCATAGTCAACGAGGCAGACGTAGATGTTTTATCTGGAGTTCTCTTGCTTTCTATATGATCCAATGAATGTCTTAGGATGTAGATATCTCTGAGGTTCCATTATGTGGCCTGCCACATGTGTATTTGCGTGCTCAGTAGCTGAAGTTGTGTCCGACTCTTTGTGACCCCACGGACTGTAACACGCCATTCTCCTCTGTCTATGGGATTTCTCAGGCAAGAATACTGGAGTGGGTTGCCATTTCCTTCTCCAGGGGATTGTCTTGACTCAGGGATTGAACCCAAGTCTCCCACATTGCAACATTTTTTATCACTGTGTCACCTGGGAAGATTTGGCACACATGAAAAGCTAAATATTGGACACGTCTCTGTGGTATATCCAAGTGGAATTTCCTAGATGTTGCTGTAAAGAAGAATCTGGAGCTCAGTAAAAAAATTTATTGGGTGACAAAGATTTAAGGAGGTGTCTGTGTATTTGTAACTGAAGTTGTGGGTCTGGAGATGCTCATGAGGGAAACGTGAACAGACTGAGCAGAGAAGGAAAGGAAGGGAAACAGGAGGATTATGGAGGGGAGGGATCAAAGATAGATGATAAGGGGAGGAAAACAAATTAAATAGAGGGGCAATATACACACTTTGGAGGGCATGCTGACATTAAAGGAATTCACTGATGGTTTCATTTGATCCAAAAGTGATGGCTCAAGTCATTTGCTACCAGGGACAGTGGCAAGGACCTCAAGGAGACTGATGAAGGCTTGAAATGGTCACTGAAGAGGAGTTGATTAAAGTTTGACTAAAAGGATTGCCGAGTTGTTCCTGAGTTTAGCTGAACTTATTCCAATATTCTTCTAAGAGGTCGATGAAAACTAAAATTCTCCAAGAAAGAGCAGATAGGCTTGATAATTAATTATGGATATATCTTTCTAGTCATCTCATGAAAAATGAGAAATGTGTATATTAGGGCTACTGATGAGTTTAGATCACAACTTGTAGGCTTTTGTACATGAAAAAAACTTTGAATTCTCAACAAGAAACTAAAAACCAAACTTTGGCACTTGATTCACAGGAAATTCCTCTGCTTTTTACTGTCTTTTGTTACCTTGTCCCACTTATTATCTAACTTTATTAGTGATTACATGTCTCTGATTTAGTACTTTAGTTTTTGGCCTTTATTACAGTCTTCCTCTTCCTCCTGAAATGTAGGCCCTCTCTCCCATGCTTCGGCCAATAGCATTTAACCCGAAAGGTGTGTGCTTCACCATAATGACTTCAGTCCACATTAATCTCTCTCTTTTTTCTGAATTCCTACATCCATTATAGCTGCACCACTGCCTAAGGGAGCGCCTGTGAGTTAACTTGTGTCCTTCTCTATAGCTTTTCAAGTGTTAATTTTCTCAGAGCTCCTATTCACTTGTTCAATTATTATTCTTATTGTCTTTCATTTGCCAGACAATATACCAAGGGCTGGGTATAAAGTCATATTCAAACCAGATGCAATCCTTTTTTCTACTTCCAAATCTCCCACATCACATAAAGTAGTGCAGAATCTATAATTAACAGCTAATAACACACACTACTCATTATAATATGAAGCAAAATACATATAAAGAATACACTTGCTGCTGGTGTTGAAGGCTGCAGTGAGAATTCAGGGTTTCACTGCACTGCATATACTGTAGCCTGTGCTCTTTCTGGAAAATTCCTTGGTAAGACCCAGATTATTTCCTGAGAACAAAGAGATGCTGAGTAGAAAACTTCTTTTAGGTTTGGAATGTAAATGCTTCAGGTGATAACAGACATTTGTCAGACTAATGAATGGTCAGGGGAACCAAAATACAGGCTACAGAAGATTTTGAAATTATAGGTCACCATACTCAGAGAGTACAGAAAGCAGCATTCTGGCTTTCCTGGAAAACGAAAGACATCCCAAGTCTGCAGCAATTTATGGTAAATTTGAAGGTATCTTGATAAGCTGTCTTGTAAGTAGAGATAATACCATTTATGGAGGTCTTGGGGGCCCACTCAAGGTGAAATTAAGCAGAGTCAAAAACTACTTGATTAGAATTTGTGGTATAAGATGAGGGAAGGGGAGAATGGACCAATGGACTCACATTGTGGTCTTTGGGCTCTCCTCCTCTCATGGCCAAAGAGTAGGAAAAAATCTGTCCTGAGATCAATAGGGTTTTTTTTTTCCTGCAGACACAACTTTGTTACATGTATATGTGTGAGTGTGTGAGTTGCATATAATGGTGTGGGGAATGTTAATTTTGTATTAGGCTGAGGGTTAACAAGCAAGAAACTAAGTAGTTATGGGGTTGATAAGCTAAGATTAGATATGACTTTATAATGAAATGAAAATGAAAAAGGAGAGAATGAGGGAGTTAAAAGAATAATATTAGACAGTAGATGCGAGTGGAGGAGGTGAGGCAGATGAGGTCCAGGGATGGGTTTTCTGAGTTAGAAGAGGTTGGAATAGCAGCCTTTTAGAATTTGACCAAGAATTGGAAGGTTTGAACAAGATGAATTCAAGTGATTACTGGCGAAGAAGAAAGAGACTGTAGGCACAGGAGTATGTAGGAACAAGCTCAGGGGAGCAGGAACCTTCAAGAAGAGAAATTTCATCTTGGATCTGTGGATGATAATGTTGAGCTAGCCAGAAAGAGACCAGGACTTCATTTGATACCCAGAATAACTCTGAAGAAGTTATTAGCATTGATTTTATTTTCCAGATGAGGAAGCTGATTCCTAAAGTGACATATGGCTAGGAGATGGAAAATTCAGGAGTTAAACGTTTAACGTATATAAGACCCTTTCTTTTTCTTCTGATGGATATGAACTCATGTAATATCCATAGGCAGGAAGAACAAGGAATTTTTAGTCAGATGGTTTGACATAGTTAACCTTCACTGATGTTCTTTTCATCCAACAGTTACTTTCTCCCTTAAATTGAAAATACCTAATCTAATTTTGACTTCTTTTCTGAGATCTATATTTAAATTGGTGACTGTCTTGGGAACTCCACTTGGGTAACTTTCCCCTGAATCACTTAGGTCCCTCACATCTATTTTCCTCACCAAAGTTTTCCTGGTTCCCAGGTTCAAAGGCTTAGCATTGTCTTTGACTCCTGCCCACCCCTTACACTTCACATTCAGTCCTGCCAGTAAGTTCTCTCAAAGGATTTCAAAACGGTCTCTTCTGCTCCTCCTCCTTCTGTTTTCTATCACTTTACCTACAATTCTAATTCTTAGACTTCTTCCCTGGACAGTTGCAAAGCTTCCCTATCTGGTATTTTTAAATATAACTTTTCAACTTTTTTTTTTTCCAACTAAAGAGCGTCTTGATGAAAGTGAAAGAGGAAAGTGAAAAAGTTGGCTTAAAACTCAACATTCAGAAAACTAAGATCATGGCATCTTGTCCCATCACTTCATGGCAAATAGATGGGGAAACAATGGAAACAGTGTGAGACTTTATTTTCTTGGGCTCCAAAATCACTGCAGATGGTGAGTGGTGCAGCCTTGAAATTAAAAGGTGCTTGCTCCTGGGAAGAAAAGCTATGACCAACCTAGATAGCACGTTAAAAAGCAGAGACATTACTTTCCCAACAAAGGTCTGTCTAGTCAAAGCTATGGTTTTTCCAGCAGTCATGTATGGATGTTAGAGTTGGACTATAAATAAAGCTGAGCACCAAAGAATTGATGCATTTGAACTGTGGTGTTGGAGAAGACTCTTGAGAGTCCCTTGGACTGCAAGGATATCCAACTAGTCCATCCTAAAAGAAATCAGTCCTGAATATTCATTGGAAAGACTGATGTTAAAGCTGAAACTCCAATATTTGGCCACCTGATACGAAGAACTGACTCATTGAAAAAGACCCTGATGCTGGGAAAGATTGAAGGTGGGAGAAGGGGATGACAGAGGGTGAGATGGTTGGGTGGCATCATCAACTCTGTGGACATGAGTTTGAGCAAGCTCCGGGAGTTGGTGATGGACAGGGAAGCCTGGTGTCCTGCAGTCCTTGGGGTCGCAAAGAATTGGACACGATTGAGCATTTGAACTGACGTTTCATTGATAAATTATTTACTGTAGAGTTTCAGCTTGAAACATATAGCTCTTCTGCTCAGAAACTTTTGGTAACTTCTCACTGTTTAGTAAATCAAGTACAAACTCACCGAATATAATAAATAATGTTTTTTGTCATTTGCTGTATTCCAGGCACGGACCACAGCACAGGAATTCTTTCTTTTAATCCTTAAAATAATTGTATGGCGTATGCCCTTTTATTGTCCTCATTTTACAGAAAAGGCACTTGAGGATCAGGATACTAAATAGCTTGTTCAAGGTCACATGACAAATGAGTGATGAGGCCAGGACTCAACCCAGGCACCTGATTTCAGAGCATGTACATTATGTTGTTATCCCAACTTAGTTGCTACTTTTTGGCAGCAAAGATCAGGTTCACAGTAACCAAGCTGAATGCATCCTGTTCATATTCATATTCAGATAAACATATTCAGCTTCTCTTGGATGGCATTGGAGAATTTTTTCTCCCTTCCCAAACCCCAAACTGCAAAATTCCACTTATTCTTAAAGACCTCCTTCATAATGTCACTCACCATCGTTCCAACTTGTGATCTTATCTTCCTTATGAAGGAGGAATCTTGCAAAGTTTCAAAATTTTAATCATCTGTTCACTTTATCTTTCGCTGCTGTTTAAATCTCCTTCTTGTCTAAGATGAGAGCTCTTAGTCATACACTGTGAAGTGCATTAAATTGGATGGTTTGATAAAAAGATCCCGGAAAATTTGCAAAGGCTCCAGGTGTTAGACTCTGTGTCTGTGTCTCTGCATAAGTTCTTAATTTAGAGCTGAAGACCTTTGAACAGGGTAGACTTCCAGACCATAACCTGTTGGGGTCCTGGAGAAATATCAATAACCTCAGATATGCAGATGATACCACCCTTATGGCAGAAAGTGAAGAAGAACTAAAGAGATTCTTGATGGAAGTGAAAGAGGAGAGTGAAAGAGTTGGCTTAAAGCTCAACATTCAGAAAACTAAGATCATGGCATCCAGTCCCATCACTTCATGGCAAATAGATGGAGAAACAGTGGAAACAGTGGTAGACTTTATTTTGGGGGGGCTCCAAAATCACTGCAGATGGTGATTTCAGCCATGAAATAAAAAGACACTTACTCCTTGGAAGAAAAGTTATGACCAACCTAGACAGCATATTAAAAAGCAGAGACATTATTTTGCCAACAAAGGTCCGGTCTAGTTAAAGCTATGGTTTTTCCAGTAGTCATGTATGGATGTGAGAGTTGGACTATAAAGAAAGCTGAGTGCTGAAGAATTGATGCTTTTGAACTGTGGTGTTGGAGAAGACTCTTGAGAGTCCCTTGGACTGCAAGGAGGTCCAACCAGTCAATCCTAAAGGAAATCAGTCCTGAATATTCATTGGAAGGACTGATGTTGAAGCTGAAACCTCAATATTTTGGCCATCTGATGTGAAGAGCTGACTCATTTGAAAAGACCCTGATGCTGCAAAAGATTGAAGACAGGAGGAGAAGGGGATGACAGAGGATGAGATGGTTGGATGACATCACTGACTCAGTGGACCTGAGTTTGAGTAAACTCCAGAGTTGGTGATGGGCAGGGAGGCCTGGCGTGCTGCAGTCCATGGGGTCGCAAAGAGTTGGACAGGACTGAGGGACTGAACTGAACTGAAGTTTAAGAATCTTGAAGGTGTTCATTACTATGTTTAAAATAAGATAATATAAACAGGTATTCTGAAGTTTGGGGTCAACAGTTAAAAAGATGAAACACTTTTCAAGTGTTCTTAGCCTCACTTTCATTCCTTTGTCAGTAGGTGGCAGCACATTAGTTTTTGCTCACCTTTGAAAGAGAAAAAGAGGAAATAGATTTTTCAAACCCTGTTTTTGGAAAGACAGCCCTGGAACAAGGTAATTAATTTCCATGTATAATCCTCATTTCATAAAGGCATTATCTTAATTCTATATATTATTTTGTATTTTTGATGCCTTTAAATTTTATTCACATTTTCACTGACACACAATTATATGTGCCAAATTAGCTTTATTTAGATTTTGAGAAATGAAGGTTTTCTTTATTAAAGAACCCAATTAAAAGATGAAAATTCTGAGTAATATGAATTTATTTTCTCTGAGCAACATGAGGCATTAGGGATTGGGGGACTCAGGTGAAATTGTCTTCCCTGTTTCAGTTTTTAAGGTTATTATTGTATCTTCTCAGGGTGAAACAGATGGGAATAAAAATCACTAACTTGTTATTTAGCTCTGTGGACCTTATCCCTTTCCAAGGATTTTGATTTGTGCCCGTATTTTTTAATATTAATTTTTATTGGAGCATAGTTGCTCTACAATCTTGTGTTAACTTCAGGCGTACAGCAGAGTGAATTGGTTGTACATATATTTAGATAAACTCTTCTTAAGATTCCATTCCAGTTTGGGTCACCACAGAGCACTGAGTAGAGTTCCCTGTGCTATACGGTAGGTTCTCATTAGTTACCTCTTTTATACACAGCAGGGCATATATGTCAATCCCAATTTCTCAATTCATTCCCCTCCCCCCCACCAACGGGTAACCGTAAGTTATCTTCTACATCTTTGACTCTGTTTCTGTTTTGCAAATAGGTCCATCTGTAGGATTTTTCTAGATTCCATGTATAAGCTGTATTATACCATATTTTTCTCTTTCTGACTTACTTTGCTCAGTATGACCATCTCTAGGTCCATCCATGTTGTTGTAAATGGCATTTTTTTTGAGAAATATTCCATTCAGTTCAGTTCAGTTGCTCAGTTGTGTCCGACTCTTTGCCATCCCATGGACTGCAGCACGCCAGGCCTCCCTGTCCATCACCAACTCCTGAAGTTTACTCAAACTCATGTCCATTGAGTCGGTGATGCCATCCAACCATCTCACCCTCTATCATCCCCTTCTCCTCCTGCCTTCAATCTTTTGCAGCATCAGGTTCTTTTCAAATGAGTCAGCTCTTCGCATCAGGTGGCTAAAGTATTGGAGTTTCAGCCTTAGCATCAGTTCTTCCAATGAATATTCAGGACTGATTTCCTTTAGGATGGACTGGTTGGGCCTCCTTGCAGTCCAAGGGACTCTCAAGAGTCTTCTCCAACACCATAGTTCAAAATATTCCATTATATATATGTAAAACATCTCTTTTGTCAATTCCTCTGTGGATGGACATTTAGGTTGCTTCCATGTCCTGGTTATTGTAAATAGTGCTACAGCAAACGTCAGGGTGTATGCATTCTTTTGCATTATGGTTTTTGCTGGGTGTTTGCCCAGCAGTGGGATTGCTGGATCATATGGTAGGTCTATTTTAGTTTTTTAAGGAACTTCCATAGTGGTTGTACCAATTTACATTCCAACCAACAATGTAGGAGGGTTCCCTTTTCTCTACATCCTCTCTAGTATTTATAATTTTTAAATTTTTTGATGATGGCCATTCTGATCAGTATGAAGTGATACCTCACTGTAGTTTTGATTTGCATTTCTCTAATAATTAGTGATGTTGAGCATCTTTTCATGTGCTTTTTGGCTATCTGTATGTCTTCTTTGGAGAAGTGTTTATTTAGATATTCAGCCCATTTTTCAATTGTTTTAATTGTTTGTTTTTTGATATAGAGTTGCATGACCTGTTTGTATATTTTGGAGATTAATTCCTTGTCAGTTGTTTCATTTGCAAATATATTCTCCCATTCTGAGGAGAATATATTTTGTTTATGGTTCCTTTGCTGTGCAAAGGCATACCAGTATTTTTAAAGGAAGAGGGCATATTTGCTCTTTGGAAAAACTAAAAATAATTCTGAAAGTATGTAAATCACTTGCTTTTTAAGGCCTAAAAATCTTTAAAGCTTCAAAAAATATGTAAGTACTAAGTTATCAATTCTAGTCAACAAACAATCATTGGGTGCTTGTATGAGGAAAGACTTAGTTTTGTTTCCTTTACTGCTTACACAGAACACACTTCACTTCTGACACTTTTGGTCATCAAATGTATGTGTGTGTTTCCCCACAACAAACAATCTGTGTGACATCAGCTGAGTGTCCTACAGTTACATTCAATTCTGACACTGTCTACTTGAAGACAGTGTCAGATCTCACGAGTTGAAGGCTCTGTCCAGCAAGACTGCCCCCACCCTACTTGAGATGGCACTTGTAAGTTTTAGGTCCCCAGGTTGGTTACCCACAACTTTTGTCTGACTTAACTGCAAATCAAGGGCTTTCATGATCCCCTTGGAGAAGGCAATGGCAACCCACTCCAGTACTCTTGCCTAGAGAATCCCATGGACGGAGGAGCCTGGTGGGCTACAGTCCATGGGGTCGTGAAGAGTCGGACACGACTGAGTGACTTCACTTTCACATTTCACTTTCATGCATTGGAGAAGGAAATGGCAACCCAGTCCAGTACTCTTGCCTGGAGCATCCCATGGACGGAGGAGCCTGGTGGGCTGCCGTCTATGGGATCGCACAGAGTTGGATACGACTGATGCGACTTAGCAGCAGCAGCAGCAGCATGATCCCCTATCTGGTTCAATTAACTTGCTACAGCAGTTCACAGAACTCAGGGAAGCATATTTGCAAGTTTCAGATGAAAAGACATATAGAGTGAGGTCAGAGATGATCCTGAGCTCTGTCTCCATGGAGTTGGGGTTTGTCACCCTCCTAGTGTGGTTGAACTCCATACTACTGGGATATTATGGAAGGTTCCTCACATAAGCATGATCAACTATTAACTCAAATTCCAGCTCCTCTTCCCTCTCTGGGGGATAAAGATTGGGGCTGAAAATTCCAAGTTTCTGATTATGGTTTGATCCTTCTGGTGACCAGCCCCCATCCAGAAGCCACCCAGAGTTGCTACATTGGAACAAAAGCTGCTTCCAGTGCTCTTCTCACTCATTTAGAAATTTCCAAGGACTTCCCAGGTGGTGCAGTGGTAAACAATCAGCTTGCCAATGCAAGAGATGCAGGTTTGGTCCCTGGATCGGGAAAATCCCCTGGAGTAGGAAATGGCAATCCACTCCAGTATTCTTGCCTGGGAAATCCCATGGACAGAGGAGCCTGGCAGGCTATGGTCCAGTGGGTTGCAAAAGAATTGGACATGACTTAGTAACTAAACAACAACAGCAACAGGAGTCTCAGGAGCTTTGTGCCAGGAACGAAGGGCAAAGACCAATACATCCATTTGTATTATCTCACTGCTGCTGCTGCTGCTAAGTCACTTCAGTCGTGTCCGACTCTGTGTGACCCCATAGACGGAAGCCCACCAGGCTCCCCCTTCCCTGGGATTCTCCAGGCAAGAACACTGGAGTGGGTTGCCATTTCCTTCTCCAGGGTTCCTTTATTTAACTGTCCAACAGTTTTTGACCTTTAAAGTAGTGTGCTGGGTGCTATAGAAATGCCAAATGAATATGACATGCTTCCTGTCCTCGGGTAGTTTTTCTAAGACAGATGATAAGATAGACACAATCAAATATACTATAAAGCACATGGGTGTATATAATAAGCATTCATTGAATGAAATGGTCAGAAATAGTTGTTAAAACGTGCTTTGGGGCTTCAAAGGGAGATATCGGGTCTATAGGTTGGGGAAAGATATGCGGCAGGCACAGTGTGTGCTGTGGCTTAGAGAATATATATGACTGAGGGGTCAGGGAGGTGTCTCTCTACGTGACTGAAGTACTAGGAACGAAGTCACTTTGGGAAATGACAAGTGGTCCAGTTTGGCTAGAGAGTAGCTCAGGAATCAGTCAACCTTTCACTTAATCCACCTGTAAGGCCCACAATGGGACATGATAAGCCGCTGGCAGTGCATTTGCTAAATACAGAGTTGGGGCGTTGACTCATACAACTGGAGCTTTAATGGGACACTCCGGGGTGGCCTTTAGTGTTTAGAGCCCAGTCTCATGTGAGGTGTGGACAAACGCCTTGTCAACCAAGGTCACAATCGCTAACCATTTATCTTTGCTTATTTGGAACAATGATTTTTTAAAGATGATATAAACTTACTTAAAAATTCAAACAATTCTGAAAAAATATGAGTAAGGACAAAGTACCCCAAATTTCATCACCTAGAAAATGATCACTGTTAACTTTAGGTATCACTTCAGACCTCTTTCTTTGCATATATACAGATGACAGTGTGTAGCTCAGAAAAATTTTGCAAAAATGGGACCATACTGTGCATGCCAATTTTACATTGAAATACTAAATTTAGTTCTGCCTGAACCTAAAAAGAATAAAAATAAATTGTGATTAAAAATGAAGGAATTATGGCATCTTAGGTACATGTTTCTTTAATTTTAGTTACTTTTAATAAAACAAGGGTATATTCACATGGTACAAATTTCAAAAGCTACATGTTGATGAAAAGCCAGTGAAAAACTACCCCCTGCCACCATCTTTTATCCACCCATTGTCCTTCCCCAGAGGTAACTTGTTATCAATTTCTTGTCCACCTTTCTAGAGAGTTCAGTGTTTAAAAAATTTATCACAGAGATATTAGTTTTTAAGATGAAGAAACAAAAAGATTATAAAAGATTATACGAAGCCTTAAAAGTTTAGAGTGATTATGTTTTAATAATGATATGCTTTAATATTTTTTTTGTAGTTGTATCTAATACTACGGACTATGCCGAGAACTTTATATGGGTTGTTTCATTTGATACTGACAATGATATTGTCATTATCATCACCTACTGGTCAATGAGAATTGACAAAGCTAAAATTCAAATTCAAGTGATCTGACTCCCGAACTACCATCTGAATACACTGCCTCCTTTAAATACCGAATGTAATGCCAGTACTTTCCCCTCATATGTCCACTCCCTGTATAGCTGGTTTTTGTCTCTAGTAGTTCTTCCCAGTGGAGAAGGAAATGGCAACCCACTCCAGTGTCCTTGCCTGGAGAATCCCAGGGTCGGGAGAGCCTGGTGGGCTTCCGTCTATGGGGTCACACAGAGTCGGACACGACTGAAGTGACTTAGCAGCAGCAGCAGCAGCAGTTCTTCCCAGAACAGCTGTAGCTGTTAAGGGCTTTCACGTTTGGGAATATGTGTGTTTGCCTTTATTCGCAAACAACAAAACAGTCTGAATACTCTTAAGTCACACTTTTTTCTCTCAGAACTTTGTATACAAAGCTCCATTCTCTTCTGGCACTGATGCTGTGGAGAGCCTAAGCCAGTCCAGCTTTGTCTTCCCAGGTAAGTGACTTATTTTTTCTACCTTGATTCCTCTAACTCTTCCTTTTAATCCACAAAGCTAATTAATTCAGCCAGGCTATGTATAATTCTATATCAGTTTTCCCTGGAACACAAACTGCCTACTTCATATCCAAAATGATTTCTTCATTAATTGTAGGGAAATTTTCTTTTTAAAATATTTTTTTGTTTCCTTTTTTTTGTCTCTCTACTCCAGAGACACCAATTATCCTTGTATAATATCATCATTATCTCTTTCACATGTTATTTCCTCTCTAATTTTCAAATCCTTTATCCTTTTTTCTGAATGTGCAATGACTGTACTAAGCCTTCCCTCTCTCTCAGTATTTTAATTCCATTTTCAGTTTCTTTGATCTTTGATCTTTCTCATTTTATTAGTTTTCTCATGGTGTTGTTTTTGTCTTCATGTCCTGGTTTCAACTGTTTTTCTTTTCACCTCAGTTGCTTTATCATTTTATCTTTAAGATCTTATTATGCTTTGCTATAGTGTAAACATTGGCAGGAAATTTTTTTTTCTAATTTTTAAATCATGTATTCTTTTAAATTCTAATTTTTAAATCATGTATTCACCTGTCTTGTATATGCTTGTTCTTATCTGCCCTTGTTTTAACTGTTTGTTTTTTTATTTTGCTCTAGTATATTTGCTTGATCATTGTACTTATTTTCCTGTAGCTCATGCTTAGCAGGGAAAACATTTGCCAGGAACTTTGATTTACTTTGAATACTATGGATAAATTATTCTTGATTTCCTTCTCATACAAACTAAGTTGTTTCTTCTAAGTTGCAGATGGACACCAGGGTGCTGTATTTGCTAATTCTCCTATTGCCTGAAGTATATGAAGAGGGGCGAGGATAAGACTAGATACCAGCTGGGGATGTGTGCAGCTTTTGAGGTAAAATCAGTGCATATCTAATTGAATCTCACACCCACACACACTCATACATCACAAAGATATACTTTAATTCCCACAGGTGGTAAAATCTAAATTTATAATTTAAAAGAAAAACATTGTCTTAACTACAATGTAACCTATATAGCTGCTTCTGGGAACACAAATATGTTTCTTTCATTATTATACTGAAGGCAGTATATTGTGGTAGCTGAGAGCACAGCCCCTTATGCTCAAACCCTAGCGCTGCCAGTTAACAGGCTGTGTAACCACAAAACAAGTATTTTTATATCTAAGTCTCAGCTTCCAAATTGAGGATGATAATAGAACCTACCCATGCAGCTATTGTGAGTAATAAATGGATTTATACATAGGAAGCCTTTAGCACAGTGCCTGGCATACAGTAAACGTTCAATAAATGTCCACTACTACTGTTATATTATCTTCCCAGGTGACACAGTGATAAAAAATTCCACCAGCCAGTGCAGGAGACACAGGAGATTTGGGTTAGATCCTTGGGTCAGGAAGATCCCCTGGAAGGAGATATGGAAACCCACCCCAGTATTCTTGTCAGAAAAATCTCCTGAATAGAGGAGCCTGGCAGGCTAAAGTCCATGGGGTTGCAAAGAGTTGGATATGACTGAGTGACTGAGCACACATTATTATTAAATTATCCAGATGAGTAGCAGTTTCCTTTCGTTCATTCTCTTGGTTTTGGAGTTTGATCAGAAACCTTCATCAGTGAGGACCATCAGTGAGATATCAGAGCTATCTACCTTCTGATAGCACATCTTGATGAAAGAAAGACCAAAAGAAAGTCTGAGTGAAAATGTGAATCACATATACATTGATAGTGGGAATGCAAATGATACAGTCACTCTGGAAAGCAGTTTGGAAGTTTCTGAAAAAAACTAGACATGCAATTACCATTCAACCTAGCACTTTCACTCTTGGGCATTTACCCCAGAAAAATGAAAACTATGTTCACACAAAAATCTATACACAAATGTTCATAGCAATTTTATTTGTAATAGTTGACAATTGCAGTCAATCCAGATGCCATTTAACATTTGTCTGGTTAAACAAATAGTGGCATATACATACCATGGAATACTACTAAGCAGTAAAAAGGATTGAACTTTTGATGCATGCAACAATTTGGATGAATCTCCAGGGAATTATGCTGAGCCAAAAAAGTCAAGTAAAAAAGTTACATGCTATACAGTCCATTTATATAACATTTATGAAAGTAAACATTTACAAATGGAGAACAGATCAGTGATTGCTAGGTCATGGGGACTGCAGTCTGAGGGAAAAGAGATAGCTGTGATTATAAAAAGACAACATGAGAGTTTTTTGATGATGAATACATAAACCTATACAAGTGATTGCATAGAATTTAATATACACACGTGTGCGTGCGCACACACACACACGAGTTTGAATAAAACTGGAGGAATCTAATCTGAACAAGAAAGCTGAGTGATATCAATGTCAGTATACTAGTTGGGATATTATGTTACAGCTTTAAAATATTTACTTATGCATTTATTTGGCAGCAGTGGGTCTTAGTTGTGGCACACAGGCTCTAGAGCACTAGGCTCAATAGTTGTAGCACATGTGGGATCTGAGTTCCCTAACCAGGGATTCAACCTGTGCTCTCTGCACTGGGAGGTGAATTCCCAACCACTGGACCACCGGGGAAGTCCCTATTTTATAGTTTTGAAAAGTGTTATCATTGGTAGAAACTGTACAACCAAAGATCTCTCTATATTATTTCTCACAACTGCATGTGAAATCACAAATTTTGCAATAAAAGTCTCAATTAAAAAACAGAAGTAGCATTATACATGTAGAAAACAAGCTTATGGTTACCAGGGGATAATGGGGGAGGGATAAATTGGGAGACTGAGAGTGACATATATACTACTATATATAAAATTGATAACTAATAAAAAACTGCTGCATAGCACAGGGAACTCTACTCAGAATTCTGTAATGGCCTCTATGGGAAAAGAATCTTTTATAAAAGAGTGAATATATGTGTGTGTGTATATATATATTTTTTTTTGCATACAAATGAATTAAATTGAATTAGAATCAATTCATTTGAATGCATTCAAAATGAATATATATACATATTCATTTTTCTGTACACTTGACACTAACACAACATTGTAAATCAACTATACTCCAATAAAAATTAAAAAAAAATAAAGATTGCCCTAACCTCTCCCTGCCATTCCTACATACACAGAAAAGTAAATATATTTCTCTACTTTCGGGGCTTCAACAGATTCCTGGGCAGAGAATTCTTCTGTGATCTCTGTATAGAAATGGAAGAAAAGACAGAATGCATTATTTTTTTGGCCCTAACTACTCCCCACCCCAGTGACATAGGTGGGGGCATTGGAAAATGTTCTTCCAACTGAAGGAGGGTGGGATGGGAGCAGGAAAAGAACCTCTAAGTGAGTTTGAATTAAGGAGTGATGTGATGTGCTTGGAACCATGAAACAGAATCACCCTGTTGGGATTGAGTTAGAGAAGATACTGAGTCAAGAAATGTGGGATTAAAAAAAAAAAAGAAGAAATGTGAGATAAACTAGGAATTTGGGATGCCACTTCATGCTGTAATTTTGGGGATGCTAAACAGTTGTCTCCATCCCTTTATTCCTTCTATAGTTATTTCTCCACTGAGCTCCAGTAGCATACTGGGCACCTACCGACCTGGGGAATTCCTCATTCAGTATCCTATCATTTTGCCCTTTGTTACTGTTCATGGGGTTCTCAAGGCAAGTATACTGAAGTGGTTTGCCATTCCCTTCTCCAGGGGACCACATTCGGCTGTGGTCCATGTGATTAGATCAGCTAGTTTCCTGTGATTATGATTTCAGTTTGTCTGCCCTCTGGTGCCCCCTAGCAATACCTACCGTCTTATTTGGGTTTCTCTTACCTTGGTCGTGGAAAATCTCTTCACAGCCGCTCCAGCAAAGTGCAGCCGCTGTACCTTACCTTGGACGAGGGGTATCTCCTCAAGGCCGCCCCTCCTGACCTTGAACGCGGAGTAGCTCCTCTCGGCCCTCCTGCGCCTGCGCAGCCACCGCCTGTTGGACGTGGGGTAGCTCCTCTCGGCCGCCGGCCCTGGCCTCAGGCGTGGGGTAGCTCCTCACGGCCGTGCCTCTTTGCGTGGTTCGTTGCGCCCGGGCCGGCATCTCTCGCGTCGCGTCTGCGCCGCCGGGGCCGGCGTCTCACACGCTAGTAAAGTCATGCTCAAAATTCTCCAAGCCAGGCTTCAGCAGTATGTAAACCGTGAACTCCCAGATGTTCAAGCAGGTTTTAGAAAAGGCAGAGGCACCAGAGATCAAATTGCCAACATCCGCTGGATCATGGAGAAAGCAAGAGAGTTTCAGAAAAACATCTATTTCTGCTTCATTGACTATGCCAAAGCCTTTGACTGTGTGGATCACAATAAACTGTGGAACATTCTGAAAGAGATGGGAATCCCAGACCACCTGACCTGCCTCTTGAGAAACCTGTATGCAGGTCAGGAAGCAACAGTTAGAACTGGACATGGAACAACAGACTGGTTCCAAATAGGAAAAGGTGTACGTCAAGGTTGTATATTGTCACCTTGCTTATTTAACTTATATGCAGAGTACATCATGAGGAACGCTGGGCTGGAAGAAGCACAAGCTGGAATCAAGATTGCTGGGAGAAATATCAATAACCTCAGATATGCAGATGACACTACCCTTATGGCAGAAAGTGAAGAGGAACTCAAAAGCCTCTTGATGAAAGTGAAAGAGGAGAGTGAAAAGGTTGGCTTGAAACTCAACATTCAGAAAACAAAGATCATGGCATCTGGTCCCATCACTTCATGGGAAATAGATGGAAAAACAGTGGAAACAGTGTCAGACTTTGTTTTTTTGGGCTCCAAAATCACTGCAGATGCTGATTGCAGCCATGAAATTAAAAGACGCTTACTCCTTGGAAGGAAAGTTATGACCAACCTTGATAGTATATTGAAAAGCAGAGACATTACTTTGCCGACCAAGGTCCGTCTAGTCAAGGCAATGGTTTTTCCCGTGGTCATGTATGGATGTGAGAGTTGGACTGTGAAGAAAGCTGATCGCCGAAGAATCGATGCTTTTGAACTGTGGTGTTGGAGAAGACTCTTGAGAGTCCCTTATACTGCAAGGAGATCCAACCAGTCCATTCTAAAGGAGATCAATCCTGGATGTTCATTGGAGGGACTGATGCTGAAGCTGAAACTCCAATACTTTGGCCACCTCATGAGACGAGTTGACTCACTGGAAAAGACTCTGATGCTGGGAAAGGTTGGGGGCGGGAGGAGAAGGGGACGACGGAGAATGAGATGGCTGGATGGCATCGCCAACTCTGTGGACATGAGTTTGGGTGTACTCCGGGAGTTGGTGATGGACAGGGAGGCCTGGCGTGCTGTGATTCATGGGGTCGCGGAGAGTCGGACGCGACTGAGCGACTGAACTGAAACAGTTGTCTCAGTTTAACAAACATCCCTTCTGGCCTTGGGGTTTGAAATTTGCATGTTAGGCAACATGTATATTAAGGTTTGGAATACATTTGCAATGCATTTAAGTTATCTGATGTATCTTATGTTCCTGATGTATCTCATTTTTTATGTCAGTTTGTCTAGCTCAAGTAAGTCTAGCTCTAAGATTGGGGGGTTAAGGGATGGATAAAAGATGATGAAATTGGGGGGTAGAGGCAAGGCTCAGGAAATGACTGATGTACAATCCTCCTTATGGGCAAAATCAGCTACCATCTTCCTTATGTGCAAAATCTCCAACAGATATTGGGTAAATTCAAAGAGTAGCTCCCATCAAGATTCAAATAAACCCTTTAAAACCCCTTCCCATGTTTGATCAATATCCTATTGATTAAAGGATTTAAAGAATCCCTTCAAGGCAAAATGCTCATAATAGAAGATTTCAGGGCTCCAGGCCTCATTATCACTTGTTTTAGGCCCTCTGACCTTCCCATTTTACTGGTGAGAAAACCTAAAGGCCAAGAGTGCAAGTTTCACCAGGACATCCGAGCAGTAAAGAACATCGTTATCCCTTAAGAGCCTGTTGTTCCTAACCCTCATATGTTATTAACATCCATTCCCAATAGAAGCAGATTCTCCACTCTGACTGATTAATGCAGTGCATCTTCAGTATTCTGGTTGATGCTAGTCAGTGCCGATCTGTCTTCACTTAGGAAGAAAAACAAGGGTTTTCCTGAAAGTCCTCACTTCTCACAAATCCTGACAGCTGATCTTGATGATACAAACGTCTCTGCTGCTGCTGCTGCTGCTGCGTCACTTTAGTCGTGTCCGACTCTGTGTGACCCCATACACGGAAGCCCACCAGGCTCCCCCGTCCCTGGGATTCTCCAGACAAGAACACTGGAGTGGGTTGCCATTTCCTTCTCTAATGTGTGAAAGTGAAAAGTGAGAGTGAAGTCGCTCAGTCGTGTCCAACCCTTAGCGACCCCATGGACTGCAGCCTACCAGGCTCTTCCATTTATGGGATTTTCCAGGCAAGAGTACTGGAGTGGCTTGCCATTGCCTTCTCCGACAAACGTCCCTAGAGATACTATTTAGTCGCCATAAGTGGATGATTTTCTTCTTTGCTCTCATCTTCAAGACTCCTCATGGAAGACAGCATCCACTTACTAAAACTTTCAGCCTTAAGGCGACATAAGATAACCAAAGAAAAATTGCAGTTTTCCTAAACCCCAGTTTGGTAGTTGGGCATCTGATATGAGAACAGGGCTATGCCTACATCCAGATAGGCTTTCCAGTGCCCTACATTTCCCCAAATCAAAACTAATTGTCCTTTGCAAGGTATTCTCAGACTAGGTGGTTATTTCCAAAACTGGATTCCAAATTTCTGTCTTATGGCCAAATCTATAGATTTTACTGAACAATAAAAACCCTGATCCAATTTTATGGGAAGAACCAGACGACAGTTAGTTTTTAAGGCCTTAAAGGAGACTTGGATGAACCCATCTGCCTGTCATTATTGTTCAGTCACTCAGTCGTGTCCAACTCTACAACCCCACGGACTGCAACATGCCAGGCTTCCCTGCCCATTACCATCTCCTGGAGTTTGCTCAAACTCATGTCCATTGAGTCGGAGATGCCATCAAACCACCTCATCCTCTGTTGCCCCCTACTCCTCCTCCTGCCTTCAATCTTTCCCAACATCAGGGTCTTTTCAAATGAGTTAGCTCTTCACATCAGGTGGACAAAGTATTGGAGCTTCAGCTTCAGTATCATCCTTCCAATGAATATTCAAGGTTGATTTCCTTTAGGATTGACTGGTTTGATTTCCTTGCAGTCCAAGGAACTCTCAAGAGTCTTCTCCAACACCACAGTTTGAAAGCATCAATTTTTCAGCCCTCAGCTTTCTTCATAATCCAACGCTCACACCCATACATGACTACTGGAAAAACCACAGCTTTGACTAGAAGGAACTTTCTCAGCAAAGTAGTCTCTGCTTTTTAATATGCTGTCTAGATCGGTCATATCTTTTCTTCCAAGGAACAAGTATCTTTTAATTTAATGGCTGCAGTCACCATTCAGAGTGATTTTGGAGCATAAGAAAATAAAGCCTGTCACTATTTCCATTGTTTCCCCATCTGTTTGCCATGAAGTGATGGGATCCAATGCCATGATCTTAGTTTTTTGAATATTGAGTTTTAAGCCAGCTTTTTCGCTCTCCTCTTTCATCTTCATCAAGAGGTGTTTTGGTTCTTCTCTGCTTTCTGCCATAAGGGTGGTGTCATCTGTATATCTGAGGTTATTGATATTTCTCCCAGAAATCTTGATTCCAGCTTGTGCTTCATCAGCCTGGCATTTTGCATGATGTACTCTATATATAAGTTAAATAAGCAGGGTGATAATATATAGCCTTGACGTCTCCTTTTTCAATTTGGAAACAGTCCCTTGTTCCACGTCCAGTTTTAACTGATGCTTCTTGACCTGCATACAGATTTCTCAGGAGGCAAGTAAGGTGGTTTGGTATTCCCATCTCTTTAAGAATTTTCCACAGTTTATTGTGATCCATGCAGTCAAAAGCTTTAGTGTAGTTAATCCAATTATCTGATTCCCTTTTTGTATATAAAAAGGAAGGGAATGCCCTTGGGGTACTCACCCCATAATACAGGGACCACCATTGACCCATAGAATACTACATCCAACAACTGGAGCCTGTGCTATGGGGATACCCCTTGCCTTAGAGCCACTAAGGCCACTGTCCTTTTGATTAAGGGCACTGAGAAAATTACTGTGGGATCTCCTGTAACCATTTTTGTGCCTCATACAGAAGAAGCCATCCTGAATTTTCACCACATTCAACATTTCTCAGCCAGCAAGTCCCACCTCCTATGAATTCCTTTTGTTAACTTCTTTTCACATAAGTCTTCTATGTAATAACCTTAACTCAGCTACTCTCCTCTCCATCATTAATGAAGCCCCTTAAACTGCTTAATGCTGACTGTTCTAATTTAAAAGGAAATAGTTGCAAATATTGTGCTGGGTATGCTATTGCAACTCCTTTTGAAGTTGTTGAGGTGGTATCTTTACCTATGACTGCTTCATTGACTATGCCAAAGCCTTTGACTGTGTGGATCACAATAAACTGTGGAAAATTCTGAAAGAGATGGGAATACCAGACCACCTGACCTGCCTCTTGAGAAACCTGTATGCGGGTCAGGAAGCAACAGTTAGAACTGGACATGGAAAAACAGACTGGTTCCAAATAGGAAAAGGTGTACGTCAAGGCTGTATATTGTCACCTTGCTTGTTTAACTTATATGCAGAGTACATCATGCAGAACACTGGACTGGAAGAAGCACAAGCTGGAATCAAGATTGCTGGGAGAAATATCAATAACCTCAGATATGCAGATGATACCACCATTATGGCAGAAAGTGAAGAGGAACTCAAAACCTCTTGACGAAAGTGAAAGAGGAGAGTGAAAAGGTTGGCTTGAAGCTGAACATTCAGAAAACAAAGATCATGGCATCTGGTCCCATCACTTCATGGGAAATAGATGGAAAAACAGTGGAAACAGTGTCAGACTTTATTTTTCGGGGCTCCAAAATCACTGCAGATGCTGATTGCAGCCAGGAAATTAAAAGATGCTTACTCCTTGGAAGGAAAATTATGACCAACCTAGATAGTATATTAAAAAGCAGAGACATTACTTTGCCAACAAAGGTCCATCTAGTCAAGGCTATGGTTTTTCCAGTGGTCATGTATGGATGTGAGAGCTGGACTGTGAAGAAAGCTGATAGCTGAAGAATGGATGCTTTTGAACTGTGGTGTTGGAGAAGACTCTTGAGAGTCCCTTGGACTGCAAGGAGATCCAACCAGTCCATTCTAAAGGAGATCGGTCCTGGGTGTTCATTGGAAGGACTGATGCTAAAGCTGAAACTCCAATACTTTGGCCACCTCATGCGACGAGTTGACTCACTGGAAAAGACTCTGATGCTGGGAAAGGTTGAGGGCAGGAGGAGAAGGGGAAGACCGAGAATGAGATGGCTGGATGGCATCACTGACTTTGTGGACATGAGTTTGAGTGAACTCCGGGAGTTGGTGTTGGACAGGGAGGCCTGGCGTGCTGTGATTCATGGGGTCGCGGAGAGTCGGACACGACTGAGCAACTGAACTGAACTGAACTGAACTTGGCCCAATAGGCTGAATTATATACGGCTTGTCCTTAGCCAACGGCAAAACTACCAACATTTATACTGAGAGCAGATAGGCCTTTGGAGTCACGATTTGAGAATACCATGGAAGCAGCATGAGTTTCTTATTTCCAGCATAAATAAAATTTAAAATGGCCTCTGTGTTTAGGAATTAATACCTTTACATACTTTAACTGTTATCAGGATTCTGGGGCTTCACAAGGAACTACATTAAATATTTTGTAATAAACTATAATGGAAAAGAATATGAAAAATGTATATATATAGAGAGATATATCTGAATCATCAGAAACTATAACAACATTGTAAATCAACTGCTGCTGCTGCTAACTCGCTTCAGTCGTGTCCGACTCTGTGCGACCCCATAGACGGCAGCCCACCAGGCTCCCCTGTCCCTGGGATTCTCCAGGCAAGAACACTGGGGTGGGTTGCCATTTCATTCTCCATGTAAATCAACTACACTTCAGTAAAAACAATTAAGATTCTGGGGCTTCTAAACTTGAGTCTCTAGAAGTTTAGGGAAATCACCTTGCTGACATATTTACAAGGAGTCTCTCCTTAAAGAAACCAAGAGAAGCCAGATATATGTCAGTCCAAAGGATATTTTCTCAAATGATAACTTAGAAAAATTGTCCAGAGAAGACTAATAATTGATCTCAGAAAAGGAAAGACAAGATTTGAAATTTAACAATTGTTTGTTTGATAAAAAGAAAAAGCTCTGGTTTTGACCAAATAACAACCTAAAACTATTGGAAACTTTAAAATTCTCACTCCTCATCACTGTACATGCATTAAACCACTGGTTTACTGACAAAACCATAGATTTCATGAATCATTATTGATGGGGAAACATTAACAAGATTGCAAAAAGTGCCTATCTCACTTGTCCAGTTGTCTGAAGTGCAGCCTGGGGAAGCCTGTTTGTACTGCTCCCAGACATTTTAAACTGTCTAATGGACCATTTGAAGTCTGGCAAATGGATTTCATATAACTTTCTCCATCTAATGGATATAAATATGTTTTTGTTACAGCCTATAGGTTTTCAAACTGGACTGAAGCCTTCCTTTGCGACTGGCCTCTTCTGTGGTGAAAATCCTTCTGGAAAACATTATTACCTGGGGAATGGCTCTTGAACTTTAAAGATGATCAAGAAACCCATCTTACTGGTCAGGTACTTTGACAAGCCTGAGCCGTTTGGTTGGTTCTACAACACTTTCACTGCACTTACTACTCTTAGTCCTCTGATTTAATCGAACACATTACAACATTGTTGGGCTTCCCAGGTGGTGCTAGCAGTAAAGAATCAGCCTGTCAATGCAGGTGACTGCAAGAGATGCAGGTTCAATCTCTGGGTGAGGAAGATCCCCTAGAGGAGGAAATGGCACCCCACTCCAGTAACCTTGCCTGGAAAATGCCATGCAGAGGAGTCTAGCTGGCTACAGCCCATGGGACCACAAAGAGTCAGGCATGCTAAGTGACTGAGCGCAATAACATTATTAAGACTAAATTGGCAAAATTTATAGAGGCTCTCTACATACCTAGCCACTCCAGTACTCTTGCCTAGAAAATCCCATGGATGGAGGAGCCTGGTAGGCTGCAGTCTGTGGGGTCGCTAAGGGTCAGACGCGACTGACTGACCTCACTTTCACTTTTCACTTTCACACATTGGAGAAGGAAATGGCAACCCCCTCCAGTGTTCTTGCCTGGAGAATCCCAAGGACGGGGGAGCCTGGTGGGCTTCCGACTATGGGGTCACACAGAGTCGGACACGACTGAAGTGACTTAGCAGCAGCAGCAGCTCTACATACCTTGGCCAAAAGCACTGCTGTTGGTTCTTCTAAATCTCAATCCACTCCTTTTTGAATTTATAAGTCAGTTCAATAGCTCAGTTGTCTCCAATTCTATGCGACCCCATGGACTTCAGTACACCAGGCTGCCCTGTCCATCACCAAACCCAGAGCTTGCTCAAACTCATGTCCATCGAGTCGGTGATGCCATCCAACCATCTCATCCTCTGTCGTCCCCTTCTCCTCCTGCCTTCAATCTTTCCCAGCATCAGGGTCTTTTCAAATGAGTCAGTTCTTTGCATCAGCAGGCCAAAGTAGTGGAGCTTCAGCTTCAACATCAGTCCTTCCAATGGCTATTCAGGACTGATTTCCTTTAGGATTGACTGGTTGGATCTCCTTGCAGTCCAAGGGACTCTCAAGAGTCTTCTCCAAAACCATAGTTTAAAAGCATCAGTTCTTTGGTGCTCAGCTTTTTTCATCCAGCTCTCATATCCATACATGACTACCGTAAAAACCATAGCTTTGACTAGACAGACCTTTGTCGGCAAAGTAATGTCTTTTCTTTTTAATATGCTGCCTAGGTTGGTCATACCTTTTTTTCCAATGAGCAAACGTCTTTTAATTTCATGGCTGCAGTCACCATCTGCAGTGATTTTGGAGCCCCCAAAATAAGGTGTGTCACTGTTTCCATTGTTTCCCCATCTATTTGCCATGAAGTGATGGCACCCAATGCCATGATCTTAGTTTTCTGAAGGCTGAGTTTTAAGCCAACATTTTTACTCTCCTCTTTCACTTTCATCAAGAGGATCATAGTGGTGGTGTCGTCTGCATATCTGAGGTTATTGATATTTCTCCTGGCAATATTGATTCCAGCTTGTGCTTCATCCAGCCCAGAATTTCTCATGATGTACTCTGCATATAAGTTAAATAAGCAGGGTGACAATTTACATCCTTGACGTACTCCTTCCCCAGTTTGGAGCCAGTCTGTTATTCTTTATCTGGTTCTAATTGTTGCTTCTTGACCTGCATACTGATTTCTCAGGAAGCAGGTAAGGTGGTCTGGTATTTCCATCTCTTGAACAATTTTCCACATTTTGTTGTGATCCACACAGTCAAAGGTTTTGGTGTAGTCAGTAAAGAAGAAGTAGATGTTTCTCTGGAATGCTCTTGCTTTTTTGATGATCAAGCGGATGTTGGCAATTTAAACTCTGGTTCCTCTGCCTTTTGTAAATCCAGTGTGAACATCTGGAAGTTCTAGGTTTACATACCGTTGAAGCCTGGCTTGGAGAATTTTGAGCATTACTTTTCTAGCGTGTGAGATGACTGCAGTTGTGTGATCATTTGAACATTCTTTGGCATTGCCTTTCTTTGGGACTGGAATGAAAACTGACCTTTACCAGTCCTGTGACCACTGCTGGGTTTTCCAAATTTGCTGGCGTATTGAGTGCAGTGCTTTCACAGCATCATTTTAGGATTAGGATTTCAGAATTCATAAACTCTTAACCTTTTGAGGTAGTCACAGGACACCCAATGCACTTCTGCGTCTTTTGACCCACAAGTGATAAAAGGAACAATAGTACAATATTTCAGTGGCTTAATTTTTTCTATTCAAAGTAATTATGTTCTGATAGAGCAATTTTCACAGCGTACTTCTGGGAGATGAAGACTTTATGCATCACGTCTTTGTAACCTGGAGACTTTGTCTACTAGGAAAGACACTTCCAGAAAGATTCTCTTCACCCTTGCAGAAAAGGCTCTCATCAGGTGTTGCTAACCAATTGTCATACTGCCAAACTCCAGGGAATAGATTCTTGGATACACCTGACACATCTACAGAAAACATCAAACCCTAACTTAACATTTCTCATCATCTGGTGGCATGAAAGTAAAGGTTTCCCACAATTTTGACATCTGATGAGACAATTTTCCCAAGATATCCAGACCTGGCTTGTTGGAAGTTTATAGATAAACCTTTGATAATGACATAACATCATCATGATCTTGACAACATATTAACTTTAGGTTAAAAGTGACTGAGAGATCACACTCCTGCCTATCCTTGTTATTCATATGTGACCTCAATAGGTTTTAAATCTGCATTTCCCTTCAAAATGAGACACTACACCCAGGAAAGATCCTTCCTGGTACTGAGGGGGGAAAGGCAACTGAAAGTGGTGAAACTGCAAATGGTGCTTTCAGAGAAAGATCTTGATCAAAAGAGGGAAATGTAAAAAATTAATAAATTGGACGAAGCCTCAGTTAGAGTCAGGAGACCAAAGTGGGAGCTCTCATATCCTGTGCTGGTAGCAGAGCCTATCAGGAAGAAGGAAGACTCCTTTTCCTGGCAAATACTCAGCCAATAAAAAACCATAGACTCTCTGTTTACTGTCGCCCTCCAAAGTCCCCTTTTCCCTTATAAAAGCAGTCTCCTTCCCCTTTCATGTGGGGACTTGCACGTGGCTTGCCATGGGTGCAGACCCTGAATTGCAATTCTTTGCTGATCCTGAATAAACCCATCTTTGCTGGAGAAATAACTGGTAGTCTATTTGTTTTAAGTCAATAGATATGAATAGCTTCAAGGCACAGATGAAACGGTAAAGTCTGGGACCCATAACACAACTCCCAGGCCATTTATTGCTGCATTGGAACTAGTTCTGTCCCTGCTTACAAAAAGGGTCTCTAAGTGATGTATGCAGTCACATCACTTATGCAGTTGAGAGCTGTTTCTTTCATGAAATGTCTCCATTTTGTACTCCAGTAGTTACATAGATTACATGATATTTTTTAGGAAGTGAAATTCCATAAATCTATAAAGTGCAGATTTGATTACCGTGGTAATCAGTCCTAGACAGATCAGGTTCACCTGCTTATAGCATTCCATAGATAAGGATTCTTTTGCTTCAAGCACTAGTAGTGTGTTTTCCTGGAGGTCTATCATTACATACTTGCAAGCAAATTGTCCAAATTATCTTCCTTCCATCTTTCCCAGGGATATTACCTCAATAAAAGAAGAGAATGTGTTACAGGCCTGCTGTTCCTCACCTTTCCAGAGTGGCAGAGCCCATAAACATCAGTGCTAGCATTCACATCCAGCTCTCTCTCACTTGTAAGTCCATTATTTCCAATACGTCACACTCTGTCCAAACTTTAGGAGGTCCTAGCTAGGGGATTCCACAAATATGAATACCTTTTCATATGTCTTTATTTTTAATTTTAGTGAACATAGTCATCAACATCTCTCAAACTACTGTGAATAGTCCTTCACAGGATTCTTTCTGCTGCTAATACTGACAGTCCAACAATCTGGTTTGTAGAGGAAAGAAGAGAGAAGGCAAAAAGAAAAGATGTGGGGGGAAGAAAAGGTGGAGGAGCCAACTAATGATGTTTTATCTGATCTCCATATTGAAGTGGGTGACTTTTCTGTAATAGATAGCTGGATAGTAAGTATTGTAGTCACTTATTTGTTTCAATAGATGATAAAGTGGTATTTTGTTTATAAGAGTGGCACAATAATCCTTGGAATTTAATTTTCAGGAAATAGCAGGACTTCTACTAACTGTAGACAGCACTTAGTTTCGGCATCGTGAGCCTCTCTTCTCCATGTTGAGGCAGTGATGTCACTGATATTGGCAGCTTGAAATTGGCCATGATAGCAGTATTTGCATGACAGAAATGATCAAGTACTACAAACCAGAGCTTCTTCTTCCCAGAAAGCTGGCTGATGAATATTTACCAGCTCAACAATATTAGTAGGTAGGTAGTCCAGACTTTCTCATTTCTGTACTTCGCGTTAAGCTGGTGCTAGAATTAGAAACTCAAACGAAGAATCAAAATATTAGCTATAGTAGACAATTAGAATTTACATGTATTGAATTTTCTAGGAAGGGCAATAAGTAACATCCCTTTCTTCTTCCCTCCTGAATTTGGAATCAAGGGAAAGACAGAAGATCAATATCTCAACTAATGACTAGCAAACCTGATAAGAGCCACAGCCTAACTCTGCAGCCAAGCTAGTGTCCAAATTCCTTGCGCCTGAACTGAGTTCACCTACCACGTTGCTGGCAGGGCTGGACCATCACAGGCTGTGGCTCTGTCTCCAAGGAGCAAGCCACTTCCTGCCTGTTTAGAGCACGGAATGTTCTTTTCTTAAGGTCAGTCCATCCTAAGAGATTGAGAGAAAAAGGAAAAAGAGCTGGACCCTGCCCACTCAGTTCCTGCTTCCTAGGTATTCCGATCAAACTAATGGGTAGGTCACTTCTCTTCTCTTTGGTAGGAATGATGACAGTGAAAGTGAAAGTTGCTCAGTGGTGTCTGACTCTTTGTGACCCCATGGACTATACAGTCCATGGAATTCTCCAGGCCAGAATACCAGAGTGGGTAGCCTTTCCCTTCTCCAGGGGATCTTCCCAACCCAGGGATCGAACCCAGGTCTCCTGCATTGCAGACGGATTCTTTACCAGCTGAGCCACAAGGGAAGCGATGACAGCAAAGGGAGGCACAAAGGAAGCTCCTACTATATGGGGCAGGGTAGGAGCTTAATTGTGGAAGAGAATGGGTTGCCATTTGTGGAAGATAATACTGCCCAAATACAATATATTTTATATGAATCCCCTTTCTTACCACTTACTAAAATAAGACATTGGTCATAAGCATCAGACACTTTGGTCTGTAATGCTGCTGGATTGAACAGTTGAGATGAAAGGGTGAGAAAGTTTTTAAACCTTTCTATTGGTGCTGCTAGTGTATTTTTACTGACAGAAGCATCTAAAGTATATGCTGCTGCTGCTGCTAAGTCACTTCAGTCACGTCTGACTCTGAGTCACCCCATAGACGGAAGCCCACCAGGCTCCACAGTCCCTGGGATTCTCCAGCAAAAACACTGGAGTGAACATTTCCATCTAGGCAGTTTTGATTTCCCTCTAGTTTTTTTTAAGTTGTTAACAAAGCGTCTTGTCTTATACCTACCAACGTTAAAATATCAAACTCCTGTGAACATTTCCTCCAAGCAACCAGTTAATTCATTGAAAAGGAGAGAAACAAACCAAGCATTTAGTTAAATGACTTACTGTGTAACTGATTTGACTAGCTGGGTTGAAAGGATTGACATCAGTTCTGTCTGAGTTGTTAATCCAGCTGCTTTGCAGAGCAGACAGCCTCTCTTTCTCTGTCAAATCGCAGCACACTAAAATTTTGTCTACATTCCCAGTTTCATGTGGAAATGTTGAAAAGAATGCTACAATCCAGATATTTTTTTAATAATTGCACATATGGTACATTATCCTTTGTATTGAGCACTGTGTTTTCTCTTGGGGGCCTAAGATAATTTTAGGCTTTTATATGTCTCCTGGGTTTTCATTTCTGGTCCAATCAGGTCAGACAGCAAACGGAAAGTCTTTATATTGGACTCATCTAACAAGCATGGCCTTTGGAGAATGGATGTTATCTAAGCAGCATGCATTCTTTGAAAGACTGATTTGGGGGATCACTAGATCACATCAAAATCCAATCTAAGTTGGTGTGACTTGGCTGTGGACATCTGCAGACCATTTTCTCATCCACAGGAAATGAGGTGGTCCCTTCTCAGTGCTGCAGGGCCTCAGAGCTGGTACCAAGTGGCACCATTGTTAGCAAGCTCAGAGGCAGGCCGGGGACAGGGTAGTCATCGCGACACTCTATCTCTGTGCCCGGGTGAGGCAGCACTGGTGCACCACGTGAGGGGGCTTGTTGTCCTGTGCATGTGGCCCCAGATGAATAGCACCAGGGCACCTTGGCTCTGGTGTGAACTGCCTGTCCTGTTCACAAACTCAAGCCAGCAACATCGCTTAGGAAAATTAATGCATTTTTTCTTTCTTCCACTTGATGGACTTTGTTTTAGGGACTATCTCATTCCCTTCATCCCATTGAAAAAGTATCATATTGATCATAATATTGACAGAGATTAATATTCCTTTGTTGTTATTTTACTACAACAGTCCTGTAGAAAAGAATTACTGCTTCCTGGGAACGTAGGCTATTTATTGGGAATTGCAGGCTCTGGTTGGCATAGAATTTGCATCAAATTTGCACATTGTTCATTTATAGTAAAAAGTCATAGATGCCTCTTCACACTCTAATTTCCTTCCCCTCAATACCTTGAACAACTCCTTTTAAAAGCTCTTCCTTAGTTTCTCTATCTTCTTCATTTCAAATTAAAAAAAATTCTACAGGAAGGTCTCTGATTATATATATGAAACAGTGACATTTCAGAGATGATACATAGATGAACAGAACATTAAATCCTACACTTTGATGAGTTTATGTTTGGAGTTGCAGCTAATAGTGTCATCTTTTATTGCATGCTTATTAAGATACATTGTCATTTTATTAGGGAAATATTAAATGATCATTATTATTGAAGACAGATTGTTGACAGTTATTTACATAACTGAGACTCTGGTTACTTTATAGATCTGTGGCTTTGTTTTGAATTCCCTTTTGTCAGTTTTTCAACAAATATTTTATGGATACCCACCATGTACCCAGGGGTATGCTCTGGACTAAGGATGAACTTTGACAGAGTGCCTGATGAACTCTGGACGGAGGTTCGTGACATTGTACAGGAGACAGTGACCAAGACCATCTCCATGGAAAAGAAATGCAAAAAAGTAAAATGGCTGTCTGAGGAGGCCTTACAAATAGCTGTGAAAAGAAGAGAAGCGAAAAGCAAAGGAGAAAAGGATAGATATAAGCATCTGAATGCAGAGTTCCAAAGAATTGCAAGGAGAGATAAGAAAGCCTTCCTCAGTGATCAATGCAAAGAAATAGAGGAAAACAACAGAATAGGAAAAACAAGAGATCTCTTCAAGAAAATTAGAGATTCCAAGGGAACATTTCATGCAAAGATGGCTCAATAAAGGACAGAAATGGTATGGACCTAACAGAAGCAGAAGATATTAAGAAGAGGTGGCAAGAATACACAGAAAACTGTACAAAAAAGATCTTCACGACCAGGATAGTCACGATAATGTGATCACTGACCTAGAGACAGACACCTTGAAATGTGAAGTCAAGTGGGCCTTAGAAAGCATCACTACGAACAAAGCTAGTGGAGGTGATGGAATTCCAGTTGAGCTATTTCAAATCTTGAAAGATGATGCTGTGAAAGTGCTGCACTCAATATGGCAGCAAATTTGGAAAACTCAGCAGTGGCCACAGGACTGGAAAAGGTCAGTCTTCATTCCAATCCCAAAGAAAGGCAATGCCAAAGAATGCTCAAACTACCGCACAATTGCACTCATCTCACATGCTAGTAAAGTCATGCTCAAAATTCTCCAAACCAGGCTTCAGCAATATGTGAACCATAAACTCCCAGATGTTCAAGCTGGTTTTAGAAAAGGCAGAGGCACCAGAGATCAAATTGCCAACATCCGCTGGATCATGGAGAAAGCAAGAGAGTTCCAGAAAAACATCTATTTCTGCTTCATTGACTATGCCAAAGCCTTTGACTGTGTGGATCACAATAAACTGTGGAAAATTCTGAAAGGGATAGGAATACCAGACCACCTGACCTGCCTCTTGAGAAACCTGTATGCAGGTCAGGAAGCAACAGTCAGAACTGGACACGGAACAACAGACTGGTTCCAAATAGGAAAAGGAGTACGTCAAGGCTGTATATTGTCACCTTGCTTATTTAACTTATATTCAGAGTACATCATGAGGAACGCTAGGCTGGAAGAAGCACAAGCTGGAATCAAGATTGCCAGGAGAAATATCAATAACCTCAGATATGCAGATGACACCACCCTTATGGCAGAAAGGGAAGAGGAACTCAAAAGCCTCTTGATGAAAGTGAAAGAGGAGAGTGAAAAGTTTGGCTTGAAGCTCAACATTCAGAAAACAAAGATCATGGCATCTGGTCCCATCACTTCATGGGAAATAGATGGAAAAACAGTGGAAACAGTGTCAGACTTTATTTTTTGGGGCTCCAAAATCACTGAAGATGCTGATTGCAGCCAGGAAATTAAAAGACGCTTACTCCTTGGAAGGAAAGTTATGACCAACCTAGACAGCATATTAAAAAGCACAGACATTACTTTGCCAACAAAGGTCCGTCTAGTCAAGGCTATGGTTTTTCCAGTGGTCATGTATGATGTGAGAGCTGGACTGTTAAGAAACCTGATCGCCGAAGAATTGATGCTTTTGAACTGTGGTGCTTGAGAAGACTCTTGAGAGTCCCTTGGACTGCAAGGAAATCCAACCAGTCCATTCTAAAGGAGATCAATCCTGGGTGTTCATTGGAAGGACTGATGCTAAAGCTGAAACTTCAATACTTTGGCCACCTCATGCGACGAGTTGACTCACTGGAAAAGACTCTGATGCTGGGAAAGGTTGAGGGCGGGAGGAGAAGGGGAAGACCGAGAATGAGATGGCTGGATGGCATCACCGACTCTGTGGACATGAGTTGAGTGAACTCCGGGAGTTGGTGATGGACAGGGAGGCCTGGCTGCTGTGCTTCATGGGGTCTTGGAGAGTCGGACACGACTGAGCAACTGAACTGAACTGAAGGTTGAACTGGTGACCTACAGACTAAGCTTAGTATCCTCCCTGCTTGCATCTCAGAGTCTAGATGTGGAGATAGATAAGTGAAAGATAATAATTAGGGGTAGAATAGCCATCCTCACTGGGCTGAAATTGAGGCTTGGCTACATTGAAATGTGAAACAAAGCCGTGTCTCTTTCTTAAGATCATACTCTTTCCACATAATAGGTAGAGAACTTGAAAATGTGTTTAAAATTGTATATGGGCATATTCAAGCATATCTGGTGTGAGATTGTTTGTCACATTTGAAATGTGTCAGGGGACAGGATAGAAGCCGTATTATGGGAAGGTGGACTCTGGTATGCTCAGCCAAACTTTGCAAAAGGACTGAGCAGGGGGTGGGGGCAATTTCCTGCTTCATACATACTGTGGCCTTGACCTCTGAACTCTTTCTGTCTTCTAGCATCCTGTATTTCTGTGTGCGAGTTAAAAATTTCTCCTGTTTTGAAGTTTAAGCAGGACTCTAAATCAGTGGTCTCCAACATTTTTGGCACCAGAGACCAGTTTTGTGGAAGACATTTTTTCTATGAATGGGGGTGGAGGTGAAGATGGTTCAGGCAGTAATGCGAGTGATAGATAAAACTTTGCTCTCTTGCCTGCTGCTCACCTCCTGCTGTGTGGCCCAGTTCCTAACAGGCCACCCTGGGGGACTGGGGATCCCTGCTCTAAACAATCTCCAATAGAGAATAAAGTGTATCTTCTTTACAAGAGATTACAGAGATGTTACAGCATGGTGAAGATGGCTAGTATCAGTAGTCAATGCAATAAGCATCAGCAATCTGCTTCTCAGTAGGGACCGTGCATAGCTTGGAGTGGCTGAGGCCAGCAGTGCTCTACGGTTTAGATTGCCAGTAGCCAGCAGATGTAGTGATAAACTGCAGCGGACCTCTTCTGTGGTATCTCTCTAAAGAGTTTTGCACCTTTGAACACTTTCTAAGGCCCCTCAAAAATATTGCATGAAATGGTGTCAGGGACACGAGTGCAAATGGTGACACAGACTGATTCTTAAGAGTGTGCAAGACCTTTCTTGGGAACTCCTAACGGCTCCCACATGACCTCAAAAGGGAGCCCCTTTAAGAACTGGGTGGGGGCTTATCACACTCAAGATTTGCTATGAATATTAATGAAACATCTATTCCCAAAATGGGAAGCACTCTTCAAGCCTGGATCAAATCTTGGTTTTTGTTCCCTTTCTTTCCCAGTCCCATTCCTGTGCTGTGGTGGATGTGCCTCTATCCTCCAGTGAATTCCATCACTTTGGCAGTTTTAAAACAAGACCTCACATTATTTGGCCCACTTTCCACTAAGAGGCAGCATCTACAGTCCTTCCCCTAAATCTGAAGAGATTTGTGACTCCTAAACCAATAGGATAGAGTATAAAAGTGTCTAAATGGTGCTGCGTCACTTCTCAGGTTAAGACTTCTTGTGTTTCTTAGAGGCCCGATCTTCCATGTAGGAAGTCCCACTTCCCGTGGTCACCTTGCTGGAGAGGGGAGAGGCAGCCTGTAGTGCTCTGGTGGCAGTCCTGGCTGAGTCCAGCTTTCCAGACAGCCCTGCCAAGGAGCCAGACTCGTGAGTGAACCATCTTTTCTCCTCCAAATCCACCATCTGTCAGCTAACCACTGAGTGACTTCCATTAGAGGAAGTGGAAGTGCTTCTTCCTTTACCAGAAGAAACAGAAGAATCCCCCAAAAGCCCTTAAAAATACTGCTTTTCCATCTCATCTCAATTATTAGGGTTCATCTAACTTAAAAAAAATCTTATTTTTAATTAAAAGTTTTCAAGTAGGAACTGTAAGTAGAGAAAGTTTCTCTTTCAAATATGTTCAAGCCCAAAAATCATGATATAACAATGATTGTTGGTTCAAGTCACCATTTTGGGGGTGAGGTTGTCACCCAGCAACAGATAAATAGAACAATTTCCTCAGGATCTGCTTTTGGAGAAGTCTGTTGTGTTCTGAAATTATGTATTCTTGTTCCTGAAATTCAGAATTGCATTTTGGGTAATACAGAATGTAAGGGGTTAAATGATATCTGAAAGTGAAAGTGTTAGTCATTCAGTTCAGTTCAGTTCAGTTCAGTCGATCAGTCATGTCCAACTCTTTGCGACCCCATGAATCACCGCACGCCATCCATCACCAACTCCTGGAGTTCACTCAAACTCATGTCCATCGAGTAGGTGATGCCATCCAGCCATCTCATTCTCAGTCTTCCCCTTCTCCTCCCGCCCCCAATCCCTCCCAGCATCAGAGTCTTTTCCAGTGAGTCAACTCGTCGCATGAGGTGGCCAAAGTATTGGAGTTTCAGCTTCAGCATCAGTCCTTCCAATGAACACCCAGGATTGATCTCCTTTAGAATGGACTGGTTGGATCTCCTTGCAGTCCAAGGGACTCTCAAGAGTCTTCTCCAACACCACAGTTCAAAAGCATCAATTCTTCGGTGATCAGCTTTCTTCACAGTCCAACTCTCACATCCATACATGACCACAGGAAAAACCATAGCCTTGACTAGACGGACCTTTGTTGGCAAAGTAATGTCTGTGCTTTTTAATATGCTGTCTAGGTTGGTCATAACTTTCCTTCCAAGGAGTAAGCGTCTTTTAATTTCCTGGCTGCAATCAGCATCTTCAGTGATTTTGGAGCCCAAAAAAATAAAGTCTGACACTGTTTCCACTGTTACCCCATCTATTTCCCATCATATCCAACTCTTTTGTGACCCCATGGACTATAGCCCTCCAGGCTCCTCTGTCCAGGGAAGTTTCCAGGCAAGAATACTGGAGTGGGTAGCCATTCCCTTCTCCAGGGGATTGAACCCGAGTCTCCAGGATTACAGGCAAATTCTTTACCATCTGAGCCACCAGGAAATTCTAAATGATGTCTAAATAGTCTCAATACTATATCTCAGTTACGTTATGGCTTAAGTTGTCCTTTATGGGCTGATCTGAGGACCTCATCACCAATAAAGAATGATGTACTCAACACTTAACTAGCAAATGCATTTCTGGAGTTCACCTGTTTGTTAGTTGGGAACTGTTTATATTGAAGGCAACTGTAGTGCTGGGAATAAACTTAGCTCCACAAAGCAGTGCTGTAAATTGGCCCGTGTAAACTGAGTGAATGTGGCTCCAGAAAGGATGGCAGGGCCAGCTGCATTAGCCCATTTTTCTGCAGTGCCCTCACCTTCAAACTGTGCTCTGCGTTAGCTGGGGAGTCTCACCCAGCTGCTCTTGGCTGCTCAGTAACATTTCGTTTGTGTTTCTTCTATGGTGCTGCCTCAGACAGTAAACAATTTGCTTGTAGTGCAGGAGACTTGGGTTCCATCCCTGGGTCAGGAAGATTCCCTGGAGAAGGGAATTGTTAGTGAATTCTGGGAGTTGGTGATGGACAGGGAGGCCTGGCGTGCTGTGATTCATGGAGTCGCAAAGAGTCGGACACAACTGAGCGACTGAACTGAACTGAACTAGCATTCTTGCCTGGAGAATCTGAGGGACAGAGAAGCTTGGCAATCTACAATCCAAAGGGTTGCAAAGAGTCAGACACAATTGAGCATCTTACACACACACACACACACACACACGGTGCTTGCCACACTCTGTCTTGAATTTTTATTTTTGCATATTTATTGTCCTCTATTTTACTAACTTGTAAGCTTCTTGAGAGCGGGGGTTATGCTTCATAAATTTTTTACCATTGCACAGTGCATGAGAGATAAACATTTGTTGACTAAATGGATAGCTCTTTCCTAAAATGACTGCAACAGTCAATGGATGATGTTCTAACCTTAAATCTCCAGCCTGCAGAACTGCTTTCCTTTCTCTTCATGATTTGGAACCACAGAGTGTCAGAGCTGGCTGGGACTCAGGGATCATTTACAGATGGAGGAGCCGGGAACAGGGTCTGCCGAGTGAGTGTGAGAGCTGGGACTGGAGCCCAGGTGTCCTGAATCCACGCCAGAGCTGCTGCCACCAAACTCAACAGCCTCTTCGTGTCATTGACTTACCCCCATCTCCATCCTGGCAACCGTGACGAGGTACCAAAAGTAGCTGCTCCACAAATCTCTATTCAGGTTTTCATCTTCGACCATTGTTAAAGTCCTTTACTTTTGCTTTCCCAGCCCCCCTCAATTATTGTGGTTATGCCATTTTAATAATGCATTTTCGAGTACTGATTTTCAAGTGTGAACTTGGTGGGGGTGTGTCTCCCACAAAAAAGAAGTTTTCCTAATGCTCTCAGACCCACATTAAATGCATTTTTTGATTCATTAGGTATTCATCACATATTTGTCACTAGTGTTAAAACAGGCTTCTCAGTGATCTTTTTTCTATTTCTCATGCTATTATTAATTTGTTTTTAAAATACTCAAAATCATCATTTATTTTTATTTCTTTTTTCCCTTAAATTCCAATAGTTTATTTCCCATATCCTAAGCTATGAAGTTCAGAGTAGCGTTTCAGCATTAAATAATGACACATATCAAGCTTCAGACTATTTATCCATCAGTGTAAACCCCAACACAATATATCAACATGATTTCTTGAATTCAGAGGGGAAATAATTCTTGGTTAAGTGGAAAATTGTGCAGATGGCTTCTGGAAGACCTTCATTCTAAGCTGCTTTATACTGAAACATTTCATTTAGAAGTCTGGACATTCTCTCTTCAGTTTGCTTTGATCTACATCCACAGAGTAGAACTTGTACTGATCATTAGGACCTAGTTCGTTCCAGGGTTCTGGGTTATTCTTTCTGTCCCAACTGACGTAGGGATTGAACAATGCCAGGTGCATGGCATACAGTGCTGCTCCAGTTGCTCCACTCCAATAAGTATGAAGAATGGGATCAAGCTAGGATGCTTCTTGACCTGACCTGTGATCTCTCTGAGTGTGGTTGTGACAGAGGCCTCGAGTCCAAACTGAGAGAGCTCTTTTTATTTCTTATTCAAAATGTTTGCAGTTGTTTTGTGTGTTCTTTCCATTCACTTATTCATCCACTCATTCAGTAAATACTTGTTGGAGCTCTTACAGGCACTGCCCTAGGAACTGGGGATAGAGTGCTTGATGTGAGGGGAAAGGTCCCTGTCTTCACAGAGATTGCAGTATTTCTCCCTTCTAGCCCCACTCCCAGCATCTGGGGTTTTGCTGTTCATATGCGGTGCTTGTTCACGTCTTTGTGTTCAGGCAAGACCATTCCCGAACTCTGGAGTGTCCTCTCACCAGAAGAACAGCCATTCTTCCTTCAAGGTCTAGATATTTTTCTCTCATCAAGTTTTCCACTGCCCAGCCACACTAGCCACCTTTCAACAGCTCAACAGCACCCAGATTCTTATAATAAAGACATAAAACCAGGCTACAGTATATATGAATGCAATTCTAATGAGAATACCGAGATGTTATTTAAAAGAAAACTCAAAAGATATTTTTATCTTTTTTAAAGTAATATATGCACGTTAAAAATTCAGTTGTATAAAGTTCCAAATTACTTCCTTCTATAGAGGAAACTATGGTTACAAGTTGTAATCTCTTCCAGATTCATACCCTATGCATATATGAATAGGAATCCTAAGAATTTTGTGGACAGAATTATTTTAGGTTCATTTGAAAAAAAAAAAAAACCAGGAAACAAGAAAACTATGCAGAAGAAGAGTGGAAGGGGAGGAAAAGGTTTTCTTCAACTCTCTTATGGTCCTTGGGTGGATCTGAAAATTAAACTGACACAGCAGACTAATAAGAGAAGGCGATATAGGGAGGGCACCTCTGACATGAAGGTGTTAAGATTTTGTTTCAGGAGAGGACAGGGCAGGGGAGGTTAGAGAGACATTCTTGTTTGTGCTATTTTCTCAGACTTTTTCAGCTTGAAATATTCAATAGGTGTCATTTTTTGGGGGTACAGTGTCCTGAATTCCATCAATGACTGCTTCACCATACTTACTGATTGCTTCCCTGGTGGCTCAGATGGTAAAGAATCTGCCTGCAATGCAGGAGACCTGGGTTGGATCCCTGGGTTGGGAAGATCACCTGGAGGAGGGCATGGCAACCCTCTCCAGTATTCTTGCCAGGAGAATCCCCATGGACAGAGGAGCATGGTAGGCTACAGTTCATGGGGTTGCAAGGAGTCGGACAGGACTGAGCGACTAAGCACAGCACAGCACTGATCACTTACCCGGTGCTAGGAACTACTCTGAACTCTTTACTTGCATTAGCCATTCAATCCTCATAACAATCCCTGAGTTAAGTACTATTGTTATCTCCTACATACATACACACACATATCTATATCTATATACATCATATATGGGCTTCCTTAGTAGCTCAGTGGTAAAGAATCTGCCTGTGAATGCAGGAAATGGGGTTTCAATCCCTGGGTGGAGAAGATCTCATGGAGAAGGAAATGGTAACCTGCTTGGGTATTCTTGCCTGGGAAATCCCATGGACAGAGGCACCTGGTTGGTGGAGTTTGATCTAAATCCAGATCTTTAATTTCAAGAGCTCCTTCCCCATTTTTATCTCTTCCAAGCCAGCTCAAGAGTTTCTCCATTATGAAGCTTTCATCACTCACTCCCCAGGTAGACTTACCTCTATGCTTGTTCCTTACTTTAGCATCTATCAGAGTTAACTGTGTTACATGTTTGCTTGTTTGTCTGCATTTTGCTAGAAAGTAATCCTTGTAAGGAGAGACTATGTTTATGTACTTAGTATCTTTTGTGCTTGGCACAAAGTCAGGGCTTGTTGAGTGGAGGGTCAACTTTAAAGGGAAAATTTACCTTCTCTGGTTTAGTTCACCAACCTATTTATAGTGCTGTTTAAAAATATCGTTATTCTAGTCAGAAACCTTTAAAAAACCTGATATTTCAGGAAATTATAAACTCTCTTCTTTTTTTTTTTTTTTTGGAGATCACCTTAAATTTATTTGTTCAGAGAAAGCAAATATGATTGTCTAACTCTTCTCTCTTGAATTTCATTTTTTTATAAACTTTTAATTTAAAAAATATTTATTTATTTTAATTGGAGGCTAATTACTTTACTATATTGTAGTGGTTTTTGCCATACATTGACATGAATCAGCCATGGGTGCATATGTGTCCCCCATCCTGAACCCCCTTCCCACCTCCCTCCCCATCCTATCCCTCAGGGTCATCCCCATGCACTGGCCCTGAGCACCCTGTGTCATGCATCAAACCTGGACTGGCGATCTATTTCACATATAGTAATATACATGTTTCAGTGCTATTCTCTCAAATCATCCCACCCTCGCCTTCTCCCACAGAGTCCAAAAGTCTGTTCTTTACATCTGCGTTTCTTTTGCTGTTTTGCATACAGGGTCATTGTTACCATCTTTCTAAGTTCCATATATTTGTGTTAATATACTATATTGGTGTTTTTCTTTCTGACTTACTTCATTCTGCATAAACCCTCTTCTGCTGAACCTTAGTCAGGGGGGGACCCCATAGGACTGGTATATTTAAATCAGCTTTGAGTGGGTTAAGCTGTCAGATCAAGTATTTACATTCATAATAAAAATATTTTCCCCTTAGTCTGTATTCACTCCTCTGCCCATCAAACACACACAAACATTGCTGACAGACCCAAAATTAGCAGTAGGAAAAAGGTATGTCATATTCATTTTTCAACATCTACTTCTATTTTGATTTCCCTAATGGAAAGTATTGTTTAAAAAATTGCTATAAAGGTAATACCTAGCTATTGTAAGAAAATACTTTCAATGAAGAGATTTTTTAAACATTTATTTACTTTTAAATTGAAGGATAATTGCTTTATAGTAATGAAGAGATTTTTAAAGAAGAAAATGAAAATCACCTGAAAACTTATTATCTAGTAATTAATACACTTAGCACTTTAGCAATACATGTTTTTTCAGACATTCTTCTGTGTCCATGCACAAAAATATTTTCTTCAAGAAAAAGATCATATTAATCATACTACTTTGAACTTGACTTTTTCATCTAAAATGAATCTGGTCATTTTCCATATTAATAAATAATTTTATAGTATTTTTTATCTGGATGTATCATAAGTTATTGAACCAATTTCCTATTGATGAAAATTTAAAGTTGTTTTTTTCACTGGTATAAAAATGTGTCTTGAGATTGCTATCTTGGATTCTGAACATGGATTTCCCAGGTGGTGCTAGTGGTAAAGAACCTGCCTGCCAGCCCAGGAGATGTAAGAACCAAGGGTTCAATACGTGGGTTGGGAAGATCCCCTGGAGGAGGGCATGGCAACCCACTCCAGTATTCTTCCCTGGAAAATCCCACGGACAGAGGAGCCTGGCAGGCTACAGTCCATAAGGTCCCATAGAGTTGGACACTACTGAAGTGACTTAGCATTCATGCATGCATTCTGAACATATCTGATTATTTTCCTGGGATAAATTCCTAACTGTGGAATTGCTAGGCCAGAGGGTATGTGCATTTTATAGTTTTGGAAACATAGTGCCAACATTTTTTCCAGAAAATATTTTCCAACTTCTACTCTGGTCGATACTGTAGATAAGTGCCTGTTTTGCCACATTTATCTGCAGAATCGATGAGCATTGATCATTGTTGTTCATTTGCATTTCTTTGATCCTTAGCAAGGTCAAATATTTCATCATTGTTTTTCTTTGAACTTTGATTGCAACAGTTTGTGTGTGTGTGTGTTAAAGAAGTTTTTTATTTTTTAGCATGTTCAGTCTATGATCTTTTTGAGGTATTGACTTTGAGGATCATATTTAGAAAGGTGTCTTTCATGACTAAGGTAGAAGATTAATGCATCTATGTTTCCTATTATACCTTTGTCATTTTTTAAATATTTAAATCTTTAATTCACTTGCAATTATTTCTGCGTAAGGTTTGAAGAGGGTTTGAGCTTAATTTCCTCCTATTTTAATTGATTCTCATACTTCCTTTTGAAAATAATTTACCTTTTACCCTGTTTAAATAAATAGTAATAGCAAATACTTGAATGGTGCTTTGAATGCCATGTATTGGTCCATATTCTCTGTGTATAACAACTCATTTCAACCTTATCACCATACTATGAGACAAGCACTATTATTATCCCTAATTTATTAATAAGGAAATTAAAGACAGAAGCTGAATAATTTGCCCAGAATCACGTGGCATATCATTGCTCGAGCCAGATTGGAGTCCAGGGAGTTTGGGTCCAGAATTCACTCTTCTAAGCCCTATGCTGCCCCAGCAAAACACCTCAGGGTCCAGTTCTAATGCGGCTTACTCTGATACCATCTCTATTCACTCCAGTGAGATGTGCTTTTCTTCCTTTTACTTGAAATCTGTGTATTTACAGCATTAAATTCTTGCTTGGCAAGAAGACTGTGTGCATACATGGTCCTTTTCCATAACAAATGCCAGTTTCCTTGGTGCAGGACAGGAAATTAAGAATATTTGCTCCAAATGCAGTGCTTTGCTCATAGAAACATTGACTCTACATTTCTCTCTCATTAGTTTGTTTTAATTTAAAAATAATATATGGACATAGTAAACATTTATAGAACACAAGCGTGAACACTGAGATATGTCTACAAACTCCTTCCAGAGGCATTTACTTAAAATTTCTATTTACTTATAGGTATATATTAATATAAATATCTTGTTTTACATAAATTGAAATATCCTAAATATCCCTTCTGCAACTTTCTTAAAATTCATGTTATCTTGAACCTAGTTCCATTTGAATATGTATAAATCTAGCTCATTCATTTAATGACTATATAGTATCCCATTGCAAGGATGGGACATAATTTATACTTAATCGGTCCTCTAGGCAGGGGCATTTAGATTGTTTCTAACCTTTTGCATTTACAGTGATGAAGTGAACATATTTATACATTTGTCTTTAAGGACATATGGGAGAATATGTGTAAGATAAAATTTTAGCTGAGAAATTGTTCAAAGTGTATGTGCATCATTCGTTTTGATAGATGATGCTAATTGAGCCATAGATTTTTAAAAGTTAGATAATATTTTAGAAATTACATAATTGAATTTCAAAGTGTTATTGAATATGAAGGACTTTTGAAGAGAGCAATTTAAACGTGTGCAGACAAAAAATACTATTAAGTATGGAAAAAGTCTTACAAATTGATTTGGAATTTACTCCAAATAAGGCAAGTTTGGATTGAAATAAATAAAATACAAAACGATGGTCGAAGTCAAAGACCACTGATGGGATTATACATGGGTTGAGAAGCAGCACTCAAGTGCATAAAATCAGGGCATTGGAGACCAGCCTTCCTGTGTTAAAATCCATGGTCTGCTTCTTAGTTGTGTGACTTTGGTTAGATCACAAAGTCACTTAACTTCTCTGAGCTTCAGCTTTCTTGTCTTCAAAAGTGGGGGAAGTAGTAGTGCCTGCTACATAGGATTGTAATGAGAACGAATGAATACATATGAAGTGCTTAGAGCAGGGTTGGTACACTGTCAGTGTTCAGTAACTGTTTAGTACTAGGTTCAGTGTCCTTGGAATAATAGTGATAAAGAAGAAGAGTGTCAAACGAACTGACTGGTAATATAGTTACAAAGTAGAAAACTGAAATGCAAGAGAGATTGGGAATAGATATAAAAGCATGTTTATCTGTGATGTTCGTTTGACATAGCTGGAGAATCTTTGCCTTTGTTTTCCAGGAAACATAGTTGTTCTTGGTTCCACTTTAGAGGATGCACATGGCTCAGTGCAGGATGAGACTGACTTTGGCAACTGAATGGAACATTGGAGTGTTTGGTTTAAGGCTGATTTATGGAAAAAAACAATGTCAATTAAGCCATTGATTAAAACATTCCCATACAACAATACAAGAAAATGATTGTTTAGAGTGTTGAATGATATTTTTGACTCTTGAATCAATTGCTTTGTTCCATTCATGAGAACAGCAAGGATTTTAACAAATATTATATAGTATTTTTCATTTTTGAAGAACTTAAAATTTGCTTAATTTTATATAGTGTTGAGGAAAACTGTTAAACATATATTTGATCCACATGTATATACCTAAAATGGCATGCTATTAGTGGTCCATTGAATTCATGTAATAATTATAATAATAATTCTGTACAGTGTATATTAAAAATATATTTTACAAGTTTTTCAATTTTTGAGAACTGGTTCCATTATTTTTTTTCATCATTTGCCCCAATTAACCTCTACTCAAAAAATAAAAATTAAGAAACTGGAACATCAGACTTCTTTAACCTTAGGTTGAATTTTTTAAAAAATGTGTTTTCCTATTGTGGAGAGAATGCATAGTCAGAGGGTGTATAAAATTAATTCCTATTGAAATGTTAATTTTTTAATAACATTAACCATAAAAGAAATCATGTGAGAGCTCCATTAAAATGCACTGATTTCTGTAGGACATAAACAACATGGATCCCATGTGGTGGGGTGGAATACAGCTATTTCTAACCTGCAATTTTTTGCATTATTTTTACCAGTAAAACCTCTCAGGAAGAGACAAATTACTTTTCTACCAGCTAAAACAAAACAGAATCTTGTAATTTAATTCTTTCATTGCACAGACTCTAGGATTCCAGATGGTGGTGCTGTTTTCATGAAAGAAAACATTCTATAAATCTTTAATTTTTTGTGGAGATAAATGATTATAATTGCTCTTTTATTTGCAAATTGAACTGTTAAAGCAACAATACCAAATGGATACAATTTCTATTAACTTAAAAAAACTAGTGTTTTCAATTTGGGACTATTTTAATTGAGAGTGATTAATCTGCAATGCACTTAGGAAAAAGATAATGGTATATCTATTTATGGAGGTTAGTAACATAAAAATGTGCATCATCATTTTTTTTTGTATTTGAAAAGCAAAATGTCCAGAGAATGCCCTTATCTTTGCAAACCACAATGCTGTATTTATGAAGATATAAAAACCTGTAGAAAAAGTGCAAAATTTGAGGTGGTTAAACTGGTAACACTATCAAATTCAAACAAGGAAGCAGACTGTTAAAGCCATACAATATATAATTCCCAACAGCACTGCTTTTACTCTAAATAATGCTTTATTGTTGTTTGTTGTTTTTGTCATTTGGCCTCCTTGGTGTGAAAGTCATAAAGAAAGAGAAGTAAATGCTTACATATTTTTATTTTCAGAAGTCACTTCCCAAGAGATGAAAATTTCTTTCTATAAAGTTTTCTATATGAAATAATGCCTAAATATCTGAAAGTGACTCTCTAAATAGCTATGGATGCTTAACAGAAAAATAGCACCACATATTTAATTAAATTCAGCAAAAGCCAGTGTTTCTTGCAAAGAGTCTGCAGCAGTTCTTTGAATCTGGGCAGAGACTGTTTTTGGTGTGGAAACTGTCTGTCCCTGCAGAAGTCTGTAATAAAACGATTGAATTACTCTTCTGTATGAATATCGGTCACTCCCTCTCAGGAAATTTGATACCCAATGTGCCTCCCTGAAAAAATTTTGAACTATCTTCATTTCTTAGAAGAGTAGACAGCATGATGTACACAGAACGGAATCCAAAGACTTGGACTCTAGAATCTCATCAGCTACTAACTTTGACCCTCGGCAAGATGCCTCACTAGTCTAAGCTGTTCCTTATAATAGATGAAAGGGTTGGACTAGAATATAGATTACTTCTAAGGCCATTTCCAAATTTATAACTATGATTTTAAATCAAAGACATTACCAAAGATGTAATATATATATTATATATGTTATGTCAATATAAAAATAAACAATTACATATAAAATACATATAAAAATAAGCAAAACACTATTACCTCACATAACAGGCAAAGGGATAGGGTAATTTGAGGTTGCTTAATTTAGTACTCAGTGGCATTATTAAGGACATAGATTTTTTTTTTCTTTCTGCTCTGTCATTTTTACTGTCTTGGTTTTGTCCTTAGGCTTATCTCCTCATGGTTGCATGACAACTGCTCTAACTCTAGGTGTTACAGACATGACCTCATCGAATAAAAGAAGAAGCATTTCATTCTGTGGGTCTCTTGTTATTTGTAAGGAAGATCTTTCTTTGAAGCGCTGCTAACCCTCACCCCAGCAAACTCCCTTTCATGTGTCATTATTATTAGACAGAATTAGACATGCTCATGTCTAAATCATGAATGGCCTAGATTAAGAAAAACCCACTTCCTGGAGGTAGAAAGGACCCTGATGCTTATATCTCAATGAAATTGGGGTTCTACTAGCAAGAAAGAATGGGAGGAAGAAATGACAGTTGGGTAGGCTACCAACAGAGTCAGCTGTGTTGCTAGAGATTGTTTGATGTCACGATGTCCATAGGCTAGGATCAGAAATATATTGCATGGGTATTAACATCTTGTACTGGTAATAGATGTCATTGACCAATAATGGTGTGACTTTGTCATGAATCACTTATTCAACATCTTTCTGGCAAGAGTAATACAAATAACTAACACCTCTCTCTTGCGCTTGAATTGCCAACGTGATGCCCATTACTCACAAATAGAATACAAGTCCTACAAACATGGGTATTCTCTTACAGAACTACAATATATCCATCAAAATTAAGAAATTAACACTGGCACTTTACTTTCACCCAATTCTCAGAAACTTTTGCCTCTGAAAATTAGAATTAAGTTTACCTATTATCCCACTAATGTTCTTTATAGCTATGGAACCCAGTTCAAGATTGTGTGTTACATTTTGTTGCAGCCTTTAATACAGAACAGTATTCCTCAATTTTTCCTTGACTCTCATGACCTTGACAATTTTGGAAGCTATGGGCCAATTACTCTGTAGAGTATTTCTCAATTTGGGTTTCTCTGATGTTTCTTCATGATTAGATTCAGGTAACACATTTTGGGCAGAAGTGTCACAGAAATGATGCTATAAAAATATGTGTTCCTTATGTATTAAATATAAATATTTATGTTATACATATGTATGACATATATGCATTCACATTTCAAGAAAGTCCTGATCATATTTAAAGTTTTAATATAATTTTATACCTAAAGTTTTTTTTTTAAATAAAACAATTGCTCATGAATTGTGCCTATATTTATGGAATATATTCTATCCCCTTTTGGTCAGAATTTCTGAGCTTCATAAGAGACAAAACTGAAGTATATTTGAACCAGTCAATCCTAAAGGAAATCAACCCTGAGTATTCATTGGAAGGACTAATGCTAAAGCTGAAGCTCTAATACTTGGACCACTTGATGTGAACAGTCGACTCACTGGAAAAGACCCTGATAGGAAAGAGTGAAGGCAGGAGGAGAAGCAGGTAACAGAGGATGAGATGGCTGGATGGCATCACTGACTCAATGGACATGTCTTTCATTGGGAGATGAAGAACAGGGAAGCCTGGCGTATTTCAGTCCATGGAGTGAGAGAGTCAGATACAACTGAGAGACTGAACAACAGCAATATTCGATTCTCTTCTTTGAGCAGATTGTGACACATATCTTGTTCAAAAAAGAAGGACCTAGTTGAAATGGGGAAAAGTTAGAGGTATGTTGAGAAGTAATACATCAAGTTCTAGCATTTGAAGTACAGTCAATAGGATAGCAGGCCTATGGATAATTTAGATTCTACCATTCAAGATGATTTCACCATCACAACATTGTGAAGGAGTACTGCAACCTCTGCTTCCACAGCATGGTCATAATTCTTCTAAATCAATTACTACAATGCAAGTTCATAACCAAAATCTTAGACTTTCTGAAAAGAAATTAAGTTTTGGATCATATGATTTTCTTTTTGATACACTTGTACAAATTAGATTGCAGATCAAGCAACTATAGCTAAGGGTCTTTTGTCAACTGAAGCAATATGTTTTCAGGCAAAAAATGAATATAGGCTAAGTATTTATTTGAAATTGATGTGTAGTGAGTTATAATCATGAAAGCTGTTTAAATAATATAAACCAAAATATATCTCCTTTAAATTTGAACTATTGAAGCTATTATAGGATGATAAAACAATCACTAAACAATAAATGAATATTATTATCTGGCCAAAAAGGAAGTAATATATCTATTTGGAGCCTTACCCCCCCAGGAAACAGCTCTTTGCATACAGTAGATTCTCAATAAATAATTGTTGAATAATATTGAATTTTAGAGTAGAGCACAATGAAAAACATTTGGTGAGTATAAAATCAAAAGAAATAGGAGTAGAAAATCATTGTGGCAGAAGACCAAGGAATTACCAGCCAGATGGAAGGAATAGATAATGTTTTCTTACTGTAAATTGCAAAACCAAAATGAAGGCATATATTACAGAATTGAAGAGAATAGTATGTACTTTTTACTTCCTTTCCTCACCAGTTTTGTCTCTTGGAGGCTCTGAAGGCTATCCTGGCTTGAAATTCTGACCAGCAAAAGGGAACTTTTTTGTTAACATAATACAGCAGAAACCTTGTGAAAAAGCAGTTACATCTTGTCAAAGTTTTTATTATCAATAAAGGGATTGTGGGGCATAGATAAAATACATATGAGGCTAGAAAAACAGATCTCAAGAGTTCAGAGAAAAAAATTCATCTGAGACATATCAAAAATAAGGCAGAATTCTGACGATGTGAAATGCTCTTTAGGAGATCCAACCAGTCCATTCTAAAGGAGATCAGTCCTGGGTGTTTATTGGAAGGACTGATGCTAAAGCTGAAACTCCAATACTTTGGCCACCTCATGCAAAGAGCTGACTCGCTGGAAAAGACTCAGATGCTGGGAGGGATTGGGGGCAGGAGGAGAAGGGGACGACAGAGAATGAGATGGCTGGATGGCATCACCGACTCGATGGACATGAGTTTGAGTGAACTCTAGGAGTTGGTGATGGACAGGGAGGCCTGGCGTGCTGTGATTCATGGGGTCACAAAGAGTTGGACATGACTGAGCAACTGAACTTAACTGAATCTTGAATTTTACAGAAGGTGTCAAACGTTGTATATGGGAACATCAAGACCAAGAAACCAGCAAAAGAAGAACCTTCAAAGGAATGGGAACCTGGTTAGCAACAGAGTTCTAGAGAAAAATAAAAGAATAAATACCACCCTTAACTCTCAGAATCCAAGTAAAGTTCTGCTTTGGAGTACAGAGTGATTTTTTCATTCCATGTGTACACAGAAGGAAAACTAATTTTCTTTGAAGAGCAATAAATTACAGATGAAATTTTAATTAGTTAGAAAACCGATTGGTCTGCAGCAAACAATTAATAAAACTGGGTTATGAAATTATAACTGAGCTTGTTCCCCAAATCCCAAGGTGCTATGACTTTCGCAGTCAGATACTCTATTAAAGAATCATTACAAAAAGGTTTAGTTCATGGTCACTACATAATTTTCCTTTATAGTTTCCAAACCTTTTCTAACCAGAGCTGGAAGAAAGCAAATGTATCATAGCTGAATGGCATCACATAATCCTACTAAAACATAAACGGCCCCCTCCTAAACTCCCAAGCTATTTGTGTGACAAGACTTAGAATATAAACCCCAGTGAATCACAGATCTAAATGTAGAAGCCAAAACTATAAAATCCATGGAGAGAAACAAAAGTAAATCTTCACGACTTTGGGTGAAGTAAATCTTCACGACAGTTTCTTAGATGCAATACCAAAAGCACAAGTGGTAAAAGAGGTAATTGATCAATTGGAATTCATCAAAATTAAAAATGTTTGTGCTGCAAAGGACACCATCAGAAGAAAAGGACAACCACAATAGGGGAGAAAATATTTGCAAGTCATATGTCTGTTAAGACACCTGTAGCTAGAATAAAGAACATTTACAACTCAATGCAAGCGTACTCAGTCATGCCCAGTTGCTCAGTTGTGTTTGACTCTGCAGCCCCATGGATGGTAGCCTACCAGGCTCCTCTGTCCCTTGGATTTTTCAGGCAAGAATACTGGAGTGGGTTGCCATTTGCACAAAGGATTTGAATAGACATTTCTCCAAAGAAGATATATGAATGGCTAATAAGCATGTGAAAGGATCTCATCATTAGTCATTCAGTTCAGTTCAGTCGCTCAGTCATGTCCAACTCTTTGCAACCCCAACTACAGCACACCAGACCTCCCGTCCATCACCAGCTCCCAGAGTCTACGCAAACCCATGTCCATTGAGTCAGTGATACCATCCAACCATCTCATCCTCTGTCATTCCCTTCTCCTCCTGCTCTCAATCTTTCCCAGCATCAGGGTCTTTTCCAATGAGTCAGCTTTTCGCATCACGTGGCCACAGTATTGGAGTTTCAGCTTCAACATCAGTCCTTCCAATGAATACCCAGGACTGATCTCCTTTAGGATGGACTGGTTGGATCTGCTTGCAGTCCAAGGGACTCTCAAGAGTCTTCTCAAACACCACAGTTCAAAAGCATCAATTCTTCAACGCTCAGCTTTCTTTATAGTCCAACTCTCACATCCATACATGACTACTGGAAAAACCATAGCCTTGACTAGATGGACATTTGTTGGCAAAGTAATGTCTCTGCTTTTTAATATGCTGTCTAGGTTGGTCATAACTTTCCTTCCAAGGAGTAAGCGTCTTTTAATTTCATGGCTGCAATCACCATTTGCACTGATTAAAGTAGTACAAATCAAAATCACAATGAGTTGCCACTTACAATCCACTAGAAGACTTCCCTGGTGGTCCAGTGGTTAAGAATCTGCCTGCCAATTCAAGGGACGTGGGATCTATCACTGGTCGGGGAACTAAGATCCCACATGCAGTGGGGCAACTAAGGCCGTGCACTGCAACTACAGAAGCACATGCAGTCCAGAGCCTGAGCACCGCAATGAGAGAAGCCTGCAGTGGAATGAAGACCCAGCACAACCAAAAAAGAAAAACAAACCAAAGACAGAAACAAACAAAAACACAAAAACCCATGAGACATAAAGTTAAGAAAACTGGTATTTGAGTTCTAGTTTTGCCACATTCTTGGTGTTATGGTCCATTTCTGAACCTCAGTTTCTTCAACAATAAGTTAAAGATAGTGAGAATATCTGCAGCATATGTTCTGTGATGATGAAATATATTGGGAAAGCGAACATACTTTTGGGAGCATCAAAGAACTACTCAAAAGTCATTATTTATCACACTAAATGATGCCTCTGCAGACCTCAGGTGTTGCGGGGAGGGTAGTAGGAAGTAGGAGAACATAGATGCGGGAAGAGGAAATTGACACAAGCTCTTGCCCCTGACTTCTGTTTCAGGATCACTGCTTTCAATTCTTCAGAATTCCTAGCACCAAGATTTTCTGTGTGTCAGATTCAGAAATCTTGCTTTCCTTATGGTATAAAACCCAGCCAAAAGAATCACTGTGAAGGATCCCATTTAGCTAGTGCAAATAATTGGTTATGGGAGAGATGGTATAAAGGATGGTTGTTGATACTTAAATAAGGTTATAAAATTAAATTAACTTTTCCCTAGGACCTCATCAAACTGACAGTTTTATATGTATCTTGTCTTCTGTGTGAAAGAGGACAACTTGGAGTTATCTAAAGTCTCAATCTGAAAATATCTTCTACGAAAAGAGAACTTTGTAGTTCTTTTTTCCTCAATGATGCAAAATGGGATAGAACGTTAAGCACTTTGATAGATCTGCAATCCTTGTGGGCTGGAGTCCCAGCCAGAGTCCTCACCAGGATTTTTCTCCTTGGAGGATTCTTGCGCTCTTCTTTTCTTTAGAGAATACATTACCCCAGCCAGTTCACCTCAAGATGTATTGCAGATACAGGCACTCCCTTTGTGGCTTAATGTTAAGAGGTCCGATGAGTATCAACAACACTACAATGCAATGGATAGAGAGATTTTCTTCCAATGCACTTTCCTGTAGGTTTTAACAGATGGCCTTAGCTAAGATTGAAATTTTTGTTTTACCTCTTGATTAAAGTATTTCTTTGCCAAAATGTTTTCTTCACTAGTGTGAAATTATCTGACTGAATCGAAATGGTGCCACCTGCCTATGCATTTTTTATGTGGTTGATCACTGTTTTTTAGAGAGAAGGGAATATTTGTTTCCCTCTATTTTTATTCTTTGAGGATTCTTCTGTCATATAGAATTCAGCATGGTTTACCTAGCACTCACTCATGGTTCAAGCAAAGGATGAGGTTGGTCCTAGGTTACCCATAATTTAAAATGGAAGCACCTAGTGATGGTCAGGGTTTGGGGAGGGAATAGATTTACTAGGCCAGGAGAGACTGGACACCATCTGTGGTTATTTTCAGCTAGATCAGCCAGACTGTTATTGACCCAAAGCTGGCAGCGTTTCTGTGGCCTGTGCAACATGAATATAGTGAGCTCAGCCAGTTCTCAGCTGTACGCTCTCATACGGATAGCCCATTCCAGCAGTGGTTCATAGAATGTACATTTCATGGACAAGTACAATTACAAATAAAAGAAGTACAGAAATACATGTGTGCTTGTTTAGTTAGTTGTGTCCAATTCTTTGCAACCCTCATGGACTGTAGCTTGCCATACTCCTCTGTCTATGGGATTTTCCCAGGCAAGAACACTGAAGTGGGTTGCCATTTCCTACTCCAGAGGATCTTCCCAACCCAGGGATTGAACCTGAGTCTCCTGCGTCTCTTGCATTGCAGGTGGATTCTTTACTGCTGAACCATCTTAGAATGAAGGTCAGTCCTTTAAGTGGAATAATTTCAAATGTATGAAAAACTCACTATAATGTCCTTAATTTTCTCATTTTTCCCCTCAGCAATGAAAGTCAGATTCTGTTTAACATATACTTGGATGTTTGTTTGAGAACCACTGCTCCTGGTCCATGGGGTAGTCTGTAACTGTTCAATCTGCAAATCCACTTCAAATATTTAAAGAGAATCTACTATGTGGGAACAAAAGGGTGAACAAGAGCCCTCCGTTATAAACATACATGTGTAGCTAATTATCCAGAGCACTTTACCAAAAAATGTCATACTTGAATTCACCGTTCTTTTTGTTTTTAAACTTTTTATTGAACTATAGTTGATTTAAAATGTTATGTTAGTTTCAGGTGTACAGGAAAGTGACTTAGTTATACACACACACATTTATATTTCAGATTCTTTTCCATTATAGGTTATAGATTATGAATTTAGTTCCCTGTGCTATTTAGTAAACCTTTCTTACTCATCTATTTTATATATAGTTGTGTGTGTCTGTTAATCCCTAACTCCTAACTCTCTGTCTCCCTTCTCCTTTAGTAACCATAAGTTTGTTTTCTTTGTGAGTCTATTTCTCACATTTCTCTCTATTTCTGCTTTGTAAATGTGTTCTTTTGTATCTTTTGTAGATTCATCATAAAAGTGATATCAAATGATATTTATCTTTGCCTGACTTACTTTACTTAACATGATAATGTCTAGGTCCAACCACGTTGCTGTCAGTTCAGTTCAGTTCAGTTGCTCAGTCATGTCCTACTCTTTGTGATCCCATGGACTGCAGCACGCCAGGCTTCCCTGTCCATCACCAACTCCCGGAGGTTGCTCAAACTCATGTCCATTCAGTCAGTGATGCCATCCAACCATCTCATTCTCTGTCATCCACTTCTCCTCCTGCCTTCAATCTTTCCCATCATCAGGGTCTTTTCCAATGATTCAGTTTTTCCCATCAGGTGGCCAAAGTATTGGAGTTGCAGCTTCAGCATCAGTCCTTCCAATGAATATTCAGGACTGATTTCCTTTAGGATGGACTGGTTGGATCTGCTTGCAGTCCAAGGGACTCTCAAGGGTCTTCTCCAACACCACAGTTCAAAAACATCAATTCCTCAGCACTCAGCTTTCTTTATAGTCCAACTCTCACATCCATACGTGACTACTGGAAAAAGTATAGCTTTGACTAGATGGACCTTTGTTGGTAAAGTAATGTCTCTGCTTTTTAATATGCTGTCTAGGTTGGTCATAGCTTTTCTTCCAAAGAGCAAGCATCTTTTAATTTCATGACTGCAGTCACCATCTGCAGTGATTTTGGAGACCAAAAAAATAGTTTCTCACTGTTTCCACTGTTACCCCATTTATTTGCCATGAAGTGATGGGACCGGACGCCATAATCTTAGTTTTTTAAATTATCTCTTTCTTTTTATGGCTAAATAATATTTTTTTACATAAAAGATGTCTTTGTGCAGATATAATTACTCACAAAGTCATTCTTGGCTATTGTTTCAGTAATAATACTGAGTGACTCTGAGGTGAATAAAAGAGTAACATTTCAACATTTTTTTTCTTATTTAGGCTGATTATTTTAGGGATGGGGTGGGGGAGGGTGGAGAAGTAGTGGGGAGGGGGTGGGGGTGGGTGCGGAAGGGACTGCTTCACTTTAGGTATGATTGGGCAGCTGCCAGACAGTTAATAAAATAGCTCATGCATCAAAAGCCATGAGATACAAGACTGACGTGTTGGGGCTCACAGTTTGTAACAGCAAACTAATTACTGTTCGCATAACTCCTAATTATATATAAGGGGCCATTTGCACAGCATCTAGTACTTTCCATATGATCTCACTCTGAAATATGCAAATTAATAGAGGTGATATATTGTTACACAAAAAGATGGGATCTGACAATGATCTCAGACACTGAAGGAACAAGCTGTCCCATAGCACATGTGATTTTTCATCCTTCTTGGGAATTGGTGCTCTGATGAATTTTTGCTGGTGAGCTTTTTGCTCTGCTGGCCCTCCTTATGTGCCCCGACAGCCCAAAAATCTGATGCCACAGCAGAACATGCCTTGCCTTCTGCCAGGAGTCTGCTGCAGGCACACTATTCTGATGAGACTCTACCTTGCTTTGCCTCTTGACTGCATTAGCCTCTGCCAATTACTCTTGTGAAAAGAACTCCTTTTCACAAGGCATGCTTTCACAAAGCATGCAGTTTCTTTGGCTTTCAGACAATGGTCTAGTCACAGACTCTCTGTGATAGCTCCACCTTGAGTATCCCCTTTGAGAACTCAGAATAGCTAGGGTTGCATCTAGACTCTTTAACTACAACATTCTTTTGGGTTTTATGCTGGTCTCAAACCTGGTATGGGCTTCCCTGGTAACTCAGGTGGTAAAGCGTCTGCCTACAATGTGGGAGACCCGGTTCAATAACTGGGTAGGGAAAATTCCCTGGAGAAGGACATGGCAACTCCCTCCAGTATTCATGCCTGGAAAATCCCATGGACTGAGGAGCCTGGTGGGTTACAGGCCATGGGGTCGCAAAGAGTTGGACATGACTGAGCAACTTCACTTTCACTTTCAAACCTGGTATAAACAGTGGTCTTGTACTGAGTAGAGTTTTCTCGCCTGTTTCTGTTGTCAACTCAGAGGCAGCATGGAACATGGGCCCACAGGGTAGGTCACCATCATGATAGCCAGTAACCTGTATTCCAGGCTCACTGTGCTAAGTGATTTCTAACGTGCTGTCCCATATATGCATCCACAACCACTCTATGGGATGGTTATTATAATTTCCATTTTATGATCAAGCAAACCGAATCTGATAAAGATGAAGAAAACCTGCTCAAAGACACTTCCAACAAAGGTTAGTCTGAGTCCAAAGGTTAGTCTGTGTTCCTACATTCTTATACTTTCTCCTAGACCAGCCATTTGTCCTTGGATCATGTGGCGAATCCTGGAAGAGAAGACCAAGCATCATGTGCATGCATGCACACAAACACACAAACACACACACACACACACCCTGTAGTCTAGCTCTGCTCCCAATCAGACAAGGGATTAGTGCTTGTAGAGCTGACTGAAGGGCGTCTCTGCTTTGCTTAGTGCACCAGGTCTCTCCGAGACACAGCTCTTCCTTGATGCCTCAGCACTACTGAGCAGTTTTGTTCAGGCCAGTTCTCCAGCTCAAGAAAGGAACTTTGCCTCTACCCCAATCACCTAAGGACCACTCTCCAAAAGAGAGGCCAAGACAGCTCTGTAAAGGCAGGGCCTGATGGATGTCTCTTTGGACAGGATGGAAGATATGTTTCCCGTTTTATTCTCCTTTCATGTGAAAGCTTGATCTGGTGTGTCAGAGAAACTTCCTTAAGAGGACAGCCTCCTTTGTCAGTGATGGCTTCACTTTACCCACTTGACAAATAAGATGGACCCTCCTTACCAAATTCCTCTCTGTAGTAAAGAATGTTGTGAAGTTCCAGTCTACATTTAACAAATTCTCAAAGCAGTCTCTCCCCCAACCAAAGTCAGGAAAATCAGACAAGTAGCCATTTCTACAATACTGTTTCTTTCATTCATCCAACAAGTATTTATTGAGCTCCAATTATGTACTAAGTACTATGTTAGATATGATCTTTTATAGCGAAACAGTCATTTGGTGCAAATTCTCTAAGAGATCTTTACAGTCACTTTTGATTAACCAGTTTGGTCTGAACTGTGCAATTCGGGAGACCTGAGTTCAATCCCTAGGTTGGGAAGACCCCTGGAAGAGGGGATGGCAACCCACTCCAGTATTCTTACCTGGAGAATCCCCATGGACAGAGGTTCCTGGCGAACTACAGTTCATGGGGTCTCAGAGAGTCAGACACGCCTGAGCAACTAAGCACAGCACTGTACTATACTGATCTATGAAAGCAAAAGTCGCTCAGTCATATCTGACTCTTTGCAACCCCGTGAATTATAAAGTCCATGGAAATCTCTAGGCCAGAATACTGTAGTGGGTAGCCATTCCCTTCTCCAAGGAATCTTCCTGGAGGGAAGATGGGGTTGCAAAGAGTCAGACACAACTGAGCGATTTCAACTTTCACAGTACAGTACAGTGTGCTATGCTTAGTTGCACAGTCATGTCTGACTCTTTGTGACCCCATGAACTTAGCCCACCAGGAACCTCTGTCCATGGGGATTCTCCAGGCAAGAATAGTGGAGTGGGTTGCCATCCCTTCCTCCAGGGGATTTTCCCAACCTAGGGATTGAACTCAGGTCTCCTGCATTGTGGGCAGATTCTTTACTGTCTGAGCCACCAGGGAAGTCCAAGAATACTGAAGTGGGTAGCCTATCCCTTCTCCAGGGTATCTTCCCAACCCAAGAATTGAACTGGGGTCTACTCCATTGGAGATGGATTCTTAACCAGCTGAGCTACCAGGGAAGCCCTATGGGGTCGCAAAAGAGTAGGACATAACTTGGTGACTAAACAACAACAACAAATAGATTTATGGTTGTTGTTTGTTGTTCAGTCTCTGTCATGTCTGACTCTTTGTGACCCCATGAACTGCAGCCCGCCAGGCTTCCCTGTCCATCACCAACTCCCAGAGCTTGCTCAAATTCATGTCCATTGAGTCAATGATGCCATCCAGCCATCTCAACCTTTTTCATCCCTTTTTCCTCCTGCCTTCAATCTTTCCCAGCATCAGGGTCTTTTCTAATGAGTTGGCTTTTTGCACCAGGTGGCCAAAGTATTGGAACTTCAGCTTCAGCATCAGTCCTTTCAATGAACGTTCAGGACTGATTTCCTTTAGAATTGACTGACTTGATCTCCTTGCAGTCCAAGGGGCTCTCAAGAGTCTTCTCCAACACCACAATTCAAAAACATTCCATTTTTGGCTCTCAGCCTTCTTTATGGTCCAACTCTCCCATCCATACATGACTATTGGAGAAACTGTAAATTAATTTTTCCTTATTTTGTTCTTCTGAAATCTAAGATGATTTTGATGTTGTTACCTGAGGCAGCTGAAGAATAAATCAAATTAGGTGCTTGCTTCAGTCCCCACCTGTATACAAGCACCATTAGATTCTCCCACCCTGGCTTGAGGACACTCACTGTGTGAACATTTTCCTGCTTCATTTATACAAGGGTGTATGAATAAACTCTATAATATAAAGATTCACATATTTTTAGATGTTTTGAGAACACAAAACTAAAATCCAATACAGAATAAATAGAAATGCCAAAATAACAAACATTTCAGCATACCCCTCTAAAATGATGTCAAGGAGAGCTCTTCCTTCTAAAAGCCAATGAGGTCTGAAGAGACAGGATGTGGTAAAATTTTCCTGTTCTCTGGGAGAGTTTTGGAATTCTGCTTGATGGTCTGAGGTAGTTGGATATTATTTTAGAAAGAGAGATAATTTAATACTGGAAAAGGGTCTGTTTAGAATTGGCCTCAATAATAAGAGAGATGAACTGGGTGCAAAGAGCTTCCTTTGATGGCCAATTCCATGAAAGTAGAATCACTTTATTTTAGAGAGAAGCTAGAATGATAAAAATTAAATTACCTTAATTTCCTCTGTTGAACCTCTTTAATACATGCTCTGGAAGATCTTAAGATTATACAATTATTTGTCAAAATCAAATATAGTTGTAACTTTTGGAGGGACTTCCTTAGATATGAGCTTACACCTGTTTGTTGCTTAGTCAGTGACTTGGTCTGCAAGGTGTAAACAGAAAATCAAAATGGAGTCAGTGTGGCCAAGACAGCTCTCTAAAATGGAGCCCGAAGTCATTGATGAAGTATAATTTATGCACCTCAGCATGAATGGAATCTGACCTTGTGACCACTTATTGTCTTAATGCAGGCATCCAGAACATCTGCCCAATGTTCCAGAAACTCAAGATACTTATTGGATCCTGCCCCTAAAATAGCTCACCACAGCCTATCCCTTCAGGGCAAATATTTCCTTTCTTGTGATGGAAAACAGTCACATGGTTTTTGCCTTTATAAGGCCTTGACTCTTTCTCTTATTCTGAATATTCTTTCAGTTTTACTTGAATCTGTCTTCCAAATTGCAGTTATTAAGACCTCGAATAAACTCTTTTCTTATTTGCAGCCTTTGTTTTTCTTGGACAACATTACGTGGTGTCAGACAAATGGGATATGGAATGACCAACCCCCTCATCCAGCACTGTCACAAATTTAATTAATGTACCTACAAAAATTCATCATGCTCTGTTGTCTCCTGCGTGGCTCCAGGTCAAGGTGGTGAGTCCTGCTGTACTCCAAAATTTGTCTTAGTAGAGATTATAGTTCATTTGAGTGTCCTCTGTTGGAAGATTCTGTTCTTAGGACTTCATTTCCCATTTTGTTCTGGTGAGTACTTAGTCTGAGAATAGTGGGGGATGTACTTTTTAAGGATAAGTTGACAGAGCAGCTTCCTTCTGGAACTTCTGATAACTCTATGTACAAGAACTACAGGCCAGCCCTCCTCTTGTAAATATTTGTCTCGCTGAACTATGATTACCTGGAATGATTTACAGTTAAGTTGGCCAACTTTTGGTTCCTCTGTAATTCCAAAACTAGTCTATCTGTCTAGTCAGTTAGCAAAAAGTTGTAAGAAAACAAGAACGAGAAACATATGTCAAACGGTATTTTGAAGCCTCCAAACATAATAATTAATCCTCTATTGTTCCCTTAGAGAAACTAATTCACAATTATCTCAAAGGATTTCTATATTGGAAAAATCCTCTGAGGCTTCTGAGAATTCTCTCTCTCTCCAGGTCCCTCTGTTCCTTCTTTCTTCTCGGAATGTTCACTATAATGCTCTTCTCCTTGCTATCCATTTCTCTCTGAACTTTCTTTTTATAACATGGATATTGATCCCCTGTAGAAGGCTAGTCATACTGCCTCCACCCCTACCTCATTTTTTTTTTTTTTGATAGTCTCTTTTAAAACAAGGTGTAACATAGCTGGATGGGTAGACTAGCCTATGATGTCATTTAGGTAACATCTTACAAATCTTTGCAAAACTGGAAATCCAGCCCTACAGGCAGTTCAAATTCCACTCATTCCTTTACATAAATCCCCATACCTTCCCTATTTATCTAAAAAAAAATTGTAACCTGTCTGGGAACTCTGATCTAGACCATTTCCAATTCCTAAGATGAAAAATAAAGAAAGAAAAGAGCCCCCATTAAACACAAATTGCTAAAAGGACTCTCTTGTTCAAACAGCTTTCTTAAATTTCTTGTCAAGGGTAAATATAGATGTTAAAAATCTCCTGAGTGAGTAGTCTTAATTTGTTCCATTTGTTTCTTATATGCTAATGAGTTTTATGTTATATCCGATTCATGAGTAAAGTTTTAAAATGAAAATTACTAGATCTTTGTGTTTGCCTGTATGTATGTAGGTCTATGTATGCACATTATGGTATTTTTGTGTCTCTGGATGGTATTGCCAAAATCAATTTGTGAAAGAGCTCTACTTAAGACTTAAAAAAGCAAGCGCCTATATAAAACATTCAGAAACATAGAAACTAACTCAAATGAATTTCAGGTTAATGTGACAGTATTTGGTATTAAAGTCAGTAAGTTTGTTGGTTTAATTAATACAGACATGTCTTTAGAATTATGAACATTAAGTATAATACTTTTATTTTACCAGTACTTTTATTTTACCTAGGTTTACTAAAAGTCAAACAAGTTTATATTATCTCTTATAAAATTTGTCTACAAGAAAAATAACTTGGTATGATGAATTATATAGGCAAATTAAATGTAAATGGATAAGAACTTTCAAATAAACTCTTTAACAACAATTATGTTTTATTATATGTCTACTTAAAAATAGTTTTCCCAAATCTTTTTGGTACCTTTAAGCTTCAGAGTTTTGCTAAGTTAAGATAAATGGTGGGAATTCATTGATTATCTAGATCATTTCCAAATAAGATAAAATACTGAAATATTAATAGGTAAAAAGTCTAAGGTTATCTACCTTTGACTTCTTATTTTGTAAAGACTAAATATGCCTGGGTCTATTAGTAAACGTGTATAGACATGTATACATGTGTTTATGTGTACTCAGGCATGTCTGACCCTTTTCAACCCCATGGACTGTAGCTTATTGGCACCTCTGTCTATAGGATTTTCTTGGCAAGAATATTGGAGTTGGGTGCCTTTTCCTGCTCCAATAAGCATGTATACTTTGTGCATTATTGAAAGATTGTAGTATGAAGCAGCATATGTTTCTAAAAAGTATAAAATTTAAAAGTTCTCCAAGCCACAAAATATTAATACATTAACAGATGTTTCCTTCTTTATTTTCATTAATAAAGTAGGATTTCAAAGGATTAAGACTCCTAATTAATATAAGTAATTAAAACTACTAGAATTAATAAGAAAAATCTTCCAGGTAAGGAAAAATTTTAAAGGTATCAGTTCAGTTCAGTCACTCAGTCATGCCCAACTCTTTGCGACCCCATGAATCACAGCACGCCAGGCCTCCCTGTCCATCACCAACTCCCAGAGTTCACTCAAACTCATGTCCATCGAGTTGGTGATGCCATCCAGCCATCTCATTCTCTGTCATCCCCTTCTGCTCCTGCCCCCAATCCCTCCCAGCATCAGAGTCTTTTCCAGTGAGTCAACTCATCGCATGAGGTGGCAAAAGTATTGGAGTTTCAGCTTTAGCATCAGTCCTTCGAATGAACACCTATGACTAATCTCCTTTAGAATGGATTGGTTGGATCTCCTTGCAGTCCAAGGGACTCTCAAGAGTCTTCTCCAGCACCACAGTTCAAAAGCATCAATTCTTCAGCGCTCAGCTTTCTTCACAGTCCAACTCTCACATCCATACATGACCACGGGAAAAACCATAGCCTTGACTAGACGGACCTTTGTTGGCAAAATAATGTCTCTGCTATTTAATGTACTATCTAGGTTGGTCATAACTTTCCTTCCAAGGAGTAAGTGTCTTTTAATTTCATGGCTGCAATCAGCATCCGCAGTGATTTTGGAGCCCAAAAAAATAAAGTCTGACACTGTTTCCACTGTTTCCCCATCTATTTCCCATGAAGTAATGGGACCAGATGCCATGATCTTTGTTTTCTGGATGTTGAACTTCAAGCCAACTTTTTCACTCTCCTCTTTCACTTTCATCAAGAGGCTTTTTAGTTCCTCTTTACTTTCTACCATAAGGGTGGTGTCATCTGCATATCTGAGGTTATTGATATTTCTCTCGGCAATATTGATTCCAGCCTGTGCTTCTTCCAGCCCAGCGTTCCTCATTTTGTACTCTGCATATAAGTTAAATAAGCAGGGTGACAATATACAACCTTGACATACTACTTTTCCTATTTGGAACCAGTCTGTTGTTCCATGTCCCATTCTGCTGCTTCCTGACCTGCATACAGGTTTCTGAAGAGGCAGGTCAGGTGGTCTGGTAGTCCCATCTCTTTCAGTATTTTCCACAGTTTCTTGTGATCCACACAGTCAAAGGCTTTGGCATAGTCAATGAAGCAGAAATAGATGTTTTTCTGGAACTCTCTTGCTTTCTCCACGATCCAGCGGATGTTGGCAATTTGATCTCTGGTGCCTCTGCCTTTTCTAAAACCAGCTTGAACATCTGGGAGTTCACAGTTCACATATTGCTGAAGCCTGGCTTGGAGAATTTTGAGCATGACTTTACTAGTGTGTGAGATGAGTGCAATTGTGCGGTAGTTTGAGCATTCTTTAGCATTCCCTTTCTTTTGGATTTGAATGAAGACTGACCTTTTCCAGTCCTGTGGCCACTGCTGAGTTTTCCAACTTTGCTGGCATATTGAGTGCAGCACTTTCACAGCATCATCTTTCAGGATTTGAAATAGCTCAACTGGAATTCCATCACCTCCACTAGCTTTGTTCATAGTGATGCTTTCTAAGACCCGCTTGACTTCACATTCCAAGATGTCTGACTCCAGGTGAGTGATCACGCCATCATGATTATCTTGGTCCTGAAGATCTTTTCTGCACAGTTCTTCTGTGTATTCTTGCCACCTCTTCTTAATATCTTCTGCTTCTGTTAGGTCCATACCATTTCTGCCCTTTATCGAGCCCATCTTTGCATGAAATGTTCCCTTGATAGCTCTAATTTTCTTGAAGAGACCTCTTGTCTTTCCTATTCTGTTGTTTTCCTCTATTTCTTTGCATTGATCACTAAGGAAGTCTTTCTTATCTCTCCTTGCTATTCTTTGGAACTCTGCATTCAGATGCTTATATCTTTCCTTTTCTCCTTTGCTTTTCTCTTCTCTTCCTTTCACAGCTATTTGTAAGGCCTCCTCAGACAGCCATTTTGCTTTTTTGTATTTCTTTTCCATGGGGATGTTCTTGGTCCCTGTCTCCTGTACAATGTCACGAACCTCCATCCATAGTTCATCAGGCACTCTATCTATCAAATCGAGGCTGAAGTTGAATGGTTCTATGAAGACCTACAAGACCTTTTAGAACTAACACCCAAAAAAGATGTCCTTTTCATTATAGGGGACTGGAATGCAAAAGTAGGAAGTCAAGAAACACCTAGAGTAACAGGCAAATTTGGCCTTGGAGCATGAAATGAAGCAGGGCAAAGGCTAATAGAATTTTGCCAAGAGAATGCACTGGTCATAGCAAACACCCTCTTCCTACAACACAAGAGAAGACTCCACTCATGGACATCACCAGATGGTCAACACCAAAATCAGATTGATTATATTCTTTGTAGCCAAAGATGGAGAAGCTCTATACAGTCAGCAAAAACAAGACCTGGAGGTGACTGTGGCTCAGATCGTGAACTCCATATTACCAAATTCAGACTTAAATTGAAGAAAGTAGGGAAAACCACTGGACCATTCAGGTATGACCTAAATCAAATCCCTTATGATTATACAGTTGAAGTGAGAAATAGATTTAAGGGACTAGATCTGATAGATAGAGTGCCTGATGAGCTATGTCTCCAGGTTATTTATCTGTAACTCCAATTTGTTTTCAAGACTTTGTATCATTTTCGCTATCTCTATTCAGAATTCTTTATCAGGTAGGTTCCCTATCTCTTTGATGGGCATTTATCCTGTTCCTTTACTTGCTGGGTATTTCTCTGCCTCTTCATCTTGCTTATATTGCTGTGTTTAGGGTGGCCTTTCTGTTTTCTGGCAGTTTGTGGATTTCTCTTTATTGTGGAGTTTCCTCGCTGTGGGTGGGTTTGAGCAGGTGGCTTGTCAAGGTTCCCTGGTTAGGGATGCTTGTGTCAGTGTTCTGGTGGGTGTATTTGGATTTCTTGTCTCTGGAGTGCAATGAAGTGTCCAGTAATGAGTTATGAGATGTCAGTGGGTTTGGAGTGACTTTGGGCAGCCTATATATTGAGACTCAGGGCTATTTTCCTGTGTTGCTGGAGAATTTGCGTGGTATGTCTTGTTCTGGAACTTGTTGACCCTTGGGTGGTTCTTGGTTTCAGTGTAGGTATGGAGGCGTTTGATGAGCTCCTATCGATTAATGTTCCCTGAAGTCAGGACTTCCCTGGTGTTCTCAGGATTTGGACTTAAGCCTCCTGCCTCTGGTTTTCAGTTTTATTCTTGCAGTAGCCTCAAGACTTCTCCATCTGTCACTTCCAAGGTGGTTCCTTCTGTTTTAGCTTCTGTTTGCTGGTCTCTTCAGTGTCTAATTTCCACCCTGACACAAGGGGGCGGTGGTGGACACTTTTTAAGGCTCACTTGTTCAGTCGTGCTGTAGGGAGGGAAGAACGCTGTAGACAAATATCACTGGCATTTGTGGGGAGTGTTCGCAGTGTCTCGGCCACACTGGGTTTGCCCCCACTCACAGCATGTGTGCTTTCCCTGTCTATACTGCTCAGGCTCTAGGTTGCTCTGCCGGGAACTGTCTGAGGCTGTCGCTGGGTTGCATGCACTTCCCAGGTCTAAGTTGCTCAGACCAGGTGTTTGGCAAGCGCGGTCACTGCGACCTATCACCTCCCCAGTCCCTGCCACTCGGTTTTTGGGTGTACAACTGGTGCTCCTTCTCAGGTGGATGTCGACTGGCCAGAGTCCCAAGAAGTCTTGGTTAGCAACGAAGCCTGCTTGCAATTTGGCATTGGATGCCTCTCTGGGGCTGCAATTGCCCTCTTCCAGCTCTGGAAGCCCTCCCCTGCCTGTCTCGGTGGGGGATGGGGGATGAGTTGTCTGCAGTCAGAAGCTCTATACAGTCCTTTGCTCTGTGAGTGGGTCTGGCAGTGTCTTAGGTTAAGGCTTTTTGCTTTTTCAAGGGGTAGCTGTCCCACAGTCTGCTTTGCTATCTCAAGTTAGTTCCCTTAGATTGCCCTTGGGGCATTCAGGTCCTGTCCTTACTCTAAGCAATGCATCCAGCGCCTCCTGCCCAGCCCCCACTTGCTAGTGGGGGATGCGGGCATCTGCGCTACTTTCCAAAAGGCTTTAAAAAATCTAGGAAAATTTATTTTAGAATCAAGAGGTAAGATTAAATATCTCAAAGTAACCAATACTTTTTTAAAAGAAGGATTAAGAGGGGCTTGCCTTCCCAATTATTAAAGCATGAAATGACTGTAACTATAGTTGATAGCACTGTGTTGTGTAATCAAAATTCACTGAGAGTAGAACTTATCTGTTTTATCTCTCACACACACAAAAGGATAAATATTTGAGGTGATGGGAGTGTTAATTTACTAGACAAGAAGAATTATTTTGCAATGTACATATATGTTAACTCGTGATGTTACACTTCAGACATATTACATTTTTATTTGTCAGTTATACTTCAATAAAACTAAAAAAGGCAAAATGTCATAAGTAAATTCAAAATGTTTTTAAAATAAGAAATAGAACAACTGGGACTTCCCTGGTGGTCTAGTGGCTAAGACTCCATCCTCCCAGTGCAGGGGGCCCAGCTTTGATCCTTGGTTTGGAAACTAGACCCCACATGCTGCAACTAAGAGTCCTCATGCCTGCAGCCACAACTAAAGATCCCACGTTTGCAACTAAGACTAGATGCAGCAAAATAAATAAAAAATACTTAAAAAATTAAAGAATGGTTAAGATGGTAAATTAGAGAAAACAACAACTGTAAATTAGATGGCTTTAGCATAGGACTAGAAAAATTGATGGGAAGAAGAGAAAGTCCAGAAAAAGATCAAAATATACTTGAAAACTTAACAAAAAGTTGACAGAATGTTTTATATGATAAGTGGTATTGACTTACCAACCTATTAATCTATATGGAAAGTTATATCCCCACCTCTCACACACACAAATTTACTTCATATGGGTTGAAGACCTTAAATATTCTAAACAAAATATTAATAACAAATACATTAGATGAAATTTTAAGAAGATATTTTTATTACTTGGTACTAAAAGAGGATTTCTTTATAAAGTCTAGAAACAGAAAAACCTAAAATCATCTAGTAAAAATAGCTATATTTTATTATATGAAAGCAGAAAATAAAAGGATTCAATATATCACAGTCCCAAAACAAATACAGCAGACTGGGGAAAATTAAATATTTTACAATACATGTAATAAAGTGTTCCTTTTTTTTAATAGGAATCAATTTTTAAAATCCTATTGGACAATTGGTAAAGAATATGAATAGGCATTTCATTTAAAAAGAAATTAAAGCTGCTTATATATGCAAAAATGATCAATTTGATTAACAGTTTAGAAATTTAAAATAAAAACAAGATCCCATTATTGGTTACAACTTGGCAAAACTTCAGAAGTATCCCAGTATCAGACTTCCTTGGTGGTCCAGTGGCTAAACCTCTGAGTTCCCAATGCAGAGGACCCAGGTTTGATCCCTGGTGAGGGAACTTGATCCCATATGCTGCAAATAAGAATCTGCATGCTGCTACCTAAGAGCCAGCATGTTGCAGTGAAGACCCAGCCCAGTGAAATAAATAAATATATATATTTTTAAAAGTGTCCCAGTATCCAGCTCCAGTGAAGGTGCAGAAAAGGGGCAGATACATATTTGTGAGGAAGTGGATTATTATAACAATTTAGAGAGTAATTTTTCAACTTCTATTAAAAATAAATAAGCACAGACCTTTCAGCCCAGCAATCTCACTTTTGAGATTTTTATCCCAGAGAAATAATAGATCGATTTTCAAGGACCTGCAGTCTTACATATTTATTGTAGTCCTGTTTCATTCCAATCCCAAAGAAAGGCAATGCCAAAAAATGCTCAAACTACTGCACAACTGCACTCATCTCACATGCTAGTAAAGTAATGCTCAAAATTCTCCAAGCCAGGCTTCAGCAATACATGAACCATGAACTTCCAGATGTTCAAGCAGGTTTTAGAAAAAGCAGAGGCACCAGAGATCAAATTGCCAACATCTGCTGGATCATCAAAAAAGCAAGAGAGTTCCAGAAAAAAATCTATTTCTGTTTCATTGACTATGCCAAAGCCTTTGACTGTGTGGATCACAATAAACTGTGGAAAATTCTGAAAGAGATGGGAATACAAGACCACCTGATCTGCCTCTTGAGAAACCTGTATGCAGGTCAGGAAGCAACAGTTAGAACAGGACATGGAACAACAGACTGGTTCCAAATTGGAAAAGGTGCATGTCAAGGCTGTATATTGTCACCCTGCTTATTTAACTTATATGCAGAGTACACCATGAGAAACGCTGGGCTGGATGAAGCACAAGCTGGAATCAAGGTTGCCGGGAGAAATATCAATAACCTCAGATATGCAGATGACACCACACTTATGGCAGAAAGTGAAGAAGAACTAAAAAGCCTCTTGATGAAAGTGAAAGAGGAGGGTGAAAAAGTTGGCTCAACATCCAGAAAGCTAAGATCATGGCATTTGGTCCCATCACTTCATGGGAAATAGATGAGGAAACAGTGGCTGACTTTATTTTGGGGGGCTCCAAAATCACTGCAGATGGTGACTGCAGCCATGAAATTAAAAGATGCTTACTCCTTGGGAGGAAAATTATGACCAACCTAGACAGCATATTAAAAAGTACAGACATTACTTTGTCAGCAAAGGTCCATCTAGTCAAGGCTATGGTTTCTCCAGAGGTCATGTATGGATGTGAGAGTTGTACTATAAAGAAGGCTGAGTGCTGAAGAATTGATGCTTTTGAACTGTGGTGCTGGAGAAGACTTTTGAGAGTCCCTTGGACTGCAAGGAGATCCAACCAGTCCATCCTAAAGGAGATCAGCCCTGGGTGTTCATTGAAAGGGCTGATGTTGAAGCTGAAACTCCAATACTTTGGCCACCTGATGCCAAGAACTGACTCATTTGAAAAGACCCTGATGCCGGGAAAGATTGAAGGCAAGAGGAGAAGGGGACGACAGAGGATGAGATGGTTGGATGGCATCACCGACTCAATGGACATGGGTTTGGGTGGACTCTGGGAGTTGGTGATGGACAGGGAAGCCTGGTGTGCTGTGGTTCATGGGGTCGCAAAGAGTTGGACACGACTGAGCCACTGAACTGAACTGAACCGATATACTGGTAAAAACTGTAAAAATCTGTATGTCCACCATCAGGGGAAAGACTGGAAAAAATTATTTCTCTGGCTTTTCCATAGCAGGAAATGCTATGAAATTATTCACAGTTGAACTAAATCTATAGGTACTTTGTTGAAAGGATATCCAAGCTCTACTGTTAAGTGGGGGGAAAAATTAGATAATGTACTTTGTACTTACAGTACAATATATACTATTTTAAGTTTTGGTTGTTGTTTTAATTAAGTCATTTAATCCCTCAGCAAGCTTATGGAATTGCTCTGTTATTACTGCCACAAAGGCAAAAGCAAGCATCAAAATATTAAGTAATATGTCTGAGCTTGCAGAGCCAATACCATATTTTTGGAATCTATGTGTGTAACCACCATATTTAAATGTATATTTCTCATGTTAAGTACTAGTCTAGTGGTCTAAAAACAAATTCAGTCCCACATTTATTTGAGATCTGTATGAGTGTATGGAAAAAGGTATTAATTACTACTGCCTCAGAAAGCAGATTATAAGAGAATATTATTAATTAACTTCTTAATACATCTGTACAAAATTTGTCTTGTTGCAAGGAGGTGCTTATAATTTTAAAAATACCTATAAAGAAAAATATTTTAAATTAAATTTAAAAATTTTGTAAAGGGGGAGAAAAACAAATCTGGAAGCATAATATTGAATGCTGAATCTGATTATGACCCTTCAAGGAGGAAAATGACTTAATGTAAACACCGTAATTTACTCATTCAACGATTATTTATCGAACATGTACCCTGTTCCAGTTGCTGGGATTACAACAGTGAATGAAATAGACGTAACCCTGCCTTCTATGCCATGGAGGAGAAATGGCGACCAGCTCCAGTATTCTTGCCTGGAAAATCCAATGGACAAAGGAGCCTGGTGGGCTACAGCCCATTGTGTCTCATAGAGTTGGACATGAGTGAGCAACTGAGTACACTTGCATTGCCCTCTATGAGTTACATGTCAGATATGGACAGACGTATCTTCAATAAATGAACAAAATAAAACATTTCAGATGGAGGTAAGAATTCTATCAGCAAAAAGAAAATAAGGGACGTAGAGCAATGCCAAAGAACGTTCAAACTAACATACAACTGTGCTCATTTTGCAAGGTAGTAAGATCACACTGGAAGAAGGAAATGGCAACCCACTCCAGTATTTTGCCTGAAGAATCCGGTGGACAGAGGAGCCTGGTGGGCTGCTGTCCATAGGGTCACACAGAGTCGGACATGACTGAAGCGACTTAGCATGCATGCAAGATCACACTCAAAATCCTTCAGTAGTATATGAATTGAGAACTTCCAGATTACAAACTGGGTTTTGAAAAAGCAGAGGAACCCCAGATCAAATTGCCAACATTCATTGGGTCATAAAGAAAGCAAGGGAATTTCAGAAAAATATCTACTTCTGCTTCATCAACTACATGAAATCCTTGACTGTGCAGATCACAATGAACTGTGGAAAATTCTTAATGAGATAGGAATACCAGACCACCTTACCTGTCTCCTGAGGAATGTGTATGCAGGTCAAGAAGCAACAGTTAGAACTAGACATGTGCTTCAAAACTGGGAGAGGAGCATGAAAGGCTGTATATTGTCACAGCCCCATTTGTTAAACTTATATGCAGAGTACATCACATGAAATGCCTGGCTGAATGAATCACAGGCTGGAATCAAGACTGCAGGGAGAAATATCAACAACCTCAGATATGCAATGATACCACTTTAAGGTATTTCCTCTGCAGAAAATGAAGAGGAATTAGCCTCTTGATTAGGGTGAAAGAGGAGAGTGAAAAGGCTGACTTAAAACTCAACATTCAAAAAACTAAGATCAGGGTGTCTGGTCCCATCACTTCATGGCAAATAGATGGGGAAAAAATGGAAGCAGAGACAGATTTTCATTTCTTGGGCTTCAAAATCACTGTGGACTGTAAATTGCAGTCATGAAACTGAAAGACATTTGCTCCTTGGAAGAAAAGCTATGAAAAACATAGACAGCATATTAAAAAGCAGAGACATCACTTTACTAACAGAGGTCTGTATAGTCAAAGCTATGGTTTTTCCAGTAGTCATGTAAAGATGTGAGAATTGGACCATAAAGAAGGCTGAGTGCTAAAGAAATGCTGCTTTTGAATTATGGTGCTGGAGAAGACTTTTGAGAGTCCCTTGGACTGCAAAGAGCTTAAACCAGTCAATCCTAAAGGAAACCAATCTTGAATAGTCACTGGAAGTCTATTGGTGAGTCAAACCTCCCAATACTTTGGCCACATGATGTGAAGAGCTAACTCATTGGAAAAGACCATGATGCTGGGAAAGATTGGAGGCAAAAGGTGAAGAGGGAGGCAGAAGATGAGATGGTTAGATAGCATCACTGACACAATGGACATGAATTTGAACAAACTCTGGGAGACAGTGAAGGACAGGGAAGCCTGGTGTGCTGCAGTCCATCGGGTTGCAAAGAGTCAGATGCAACTTAGTGACTGAGCAATATAAAGTGAGGTATGAGCGTTAGATGAGTTGCTGTTTTTTTAAATAGAATGGTCAGAGAGGGTCTTCGAGAAAGAGATCTGAAAGCAAAGAGGTTAACTGCCATGTGGATAACTATGAGAAAAGGATAACGAGAAAAAATCAGTTCAGTTCACCTCAGTTCAGTCACTCAGTCGTGTCCAATTCTTCATGACCCCATGGACTGCAGCATGCCAGGCCTCCCTGTCCATCACCCACTCCCAGAGCTTGCTTAAACTCATGTCCATCCAGTCTGTGATTCCATCCAGCCATCTCATCCTCTGTCATCTCCTTTTCCTTCTGCCTTCAATCTTTTTCAGCATCAGGGTCTTTTCCAGTGAGTCAGTTCTTCACATCAGGTGGACAACGTATTGGAGTCTCAGCTTCAGCATCAGTCCTTCCAATGAATATTCAGGACTGGTTTCCTTTAGGATTGACTGGTTTGATCGCCTTGCAGTCCAAGGGACTCACAAGAGTCTTCTCCAACACCATAGTTCAAAAGTATCAATTCTTGGGTGCTCAGCTTTCTGGTCCAATTCTCACATCCATACATGACTGCTGGGAAAACCATATCTTTGACTAAACGGACTTTTGTCAGCAAAGTAATGTCTCTACTTTTTAGTAGGTTGTCTAGGTTGGTCATAGCTTTTCTTCCAAGGAGCAAGAGTCTTTTAATTTCATGACTATAGTCACCATCTGCAGTGATTTTAGAGCCCAAGAAAATAAAGTCTCTCACTGTTTCCATTGTTTCCCCATCTATTTGTCATGAAGTGATGGGACCGGATGCCATGATCTTAGTTTTTTGTATATTGTTTTAAGCCAGCTTTTTCACTCTCCTCTTTCTCTTTCATCAAGAGAAAAGATAACAAGTGCAAAGGCCCTGAGGTCAGAGCATGCTTGATATGTTTAAGGAGCAAGGAGGCCAGATTGGGGTGGATAGATAAAATTTAAAAATACCATGGAAACACCCCATTGAGAGAAGGATTTCAGCTTTTTCTGTGAGTAATACAGGAAGTCACTGGAGGATTTTGAACACTGATGTGACAGCTGCAACTTCAATACTTTGACCACCTGATGCAAAGAACTGACTCATTGGAAAAGACCCTGATGCTGGGAAAGAGTGAAGGCAGGAGGCGAAAGGGATGACATAGGAAGAAATGGTTGGATGGCATCACCAACTCGATGGACATGAGTTTGAGCAAGCTCCAGGAGCTGGTGATGGACAGGGAAGCCTGGCACGCTGCAGTCCATGGGGTTGCAAAAGTCGGACAAGACTGAGCTATTGAACTGAACTGTGACAGGTCATTAACTTATGATCTGAAGGATATTTAGTTGGCCATTTCAGTTTGAAGGCAGTACAGTATTTACCATTCACTCCACATAACCCACAAAAACATGTCAGTGTCTCCTGCAAGGGCCTTATGTGAAAAGAGGATGTGGCCTAGGAGGGTTTCCAGAGGATTCTGAGAGGGGCCTGAGTAGGCTTGTTGGGGGTACTTGAAAACCCTATTGTCATTTGTGTGGGCCCTTTCTTAAAAAACACGCTGTTCTGTGTCATTTTTGGGGGGCTATCTTATTCAGAGAAAAGAAACTCTGGAAAATTGATAAGGATATTTCATTCCAGAGGGATTGTTGTTTTTTGACTTTGAATGAGGGGAAGAAGGCCCCCAGGACTGCACTACTCCCCCCCGCCCAAAACCCCAAAAAGCACAAAATCCCCAGGATTTTGATTTGTTCAGTTCAGTTCAGTTCAGTCACTCAGTCGTGTCTGACTCTCCGCGACCCCATGAATCACAGCACGCCAGGCCTCCCTGTCCATCACCAACTCCCGGAGTTCACTCAAACTCATGTCCACAGAGTCGGTGATGCCATCCAGCCATCTCATTCTCCGTCGTCCTCTTCTCCTCCCGCCCCCAACCTTTCCCAGCATCAGAGTCTTTTCCAGTGAGTCAACTTGTCGCATGAGGTGGCCAAAGTATTGCAGTTTCAGCTTTAGCATCAGTCCCTTCAATGAACATCCAGGATTGATCTCCTTTAGAATGGACTGGTTGGATCTCCTTGCAGTATAAGGGACTCTCAAGAGTCTTCTCCAACACCACAGTTCAAAAGCATCAAATCTTCGGCGATCAGCTTTCTTCACAGTCCAACTCTCACATCCATACATGACCACGGGAAAAACCATTGCCTTGACTAGACGGACCTTGGTTGGCAAAGTAATGTCTCTGCTTTTTAATATACTATCAAGGTTGGTCATAACTTTCCTTCCAAGGAGCAAGCGTCTTTTAATTTCATGGCTTCAATCAGCATCTGCAGTGATTTTGGAGCCCAAAAAAACAAAGTCTGACACTGTTTCCACTGTTTCCCCATCTATTTCCCATGAAGTGATGGGACCAAATGCCATGATCTTTGTTTTCTGAATGTTGAGCTTCAAGCCAACCTTTTCCCTCTCCTCTTTCACTTTCACAAGAGGCTTTTGAGTTCCTCTTCACTTTCTGCCATAAGGGTAGTGTCATCTGCATATCTGAGGTTATTGATATTTCTCCCAGCAATCTTGATTCCAGCTTGTGCTTCTTCCAGCCCAGCGTTCCTCATGATGTACTCTGCATAGAAGTTAAATAAGCAAGGTGACAATGTACAACCTTGACGTACACCTTTTCCTATTTGGAACCAGTCTGTTGTTCCATGTTCAGTTCTAACTGTTGCTTCCTGACCTGCATACAGGTTTCTCAAGAGGCAGGTCAGGTGGTCTGGGATTCCATCTCTTTCAGAATGTTCCACAGTTTATTGTGATCCACACAGTCAAAGGCTTTGGCATAGTCAATGAAGCAGAAATAGATGTTTTTCTGAAACTCTCTTGCTTTCTCCATGATCCAGCGGATGTTGGCAATTTGATCTCTGGTGCCTCTGCCTTTTCTAAAACCTGCTTGAACATCTGGGAGTTCACGGTTTACATACTGCTGAAGCCTGGCTTGGAGAATTTTGAGCATGACTTTACTAGCGTGTGAGATGAGTGCAATTTTGCGGTAGTTTGAGCATTCTTTGCCATTGCCTTTCTTTGGTATTGGAATGAAGACTGACCTCTTCCAGTCCTGTGGCCACTGCTGAGTTTTCCAAATCTGCTGGCATATTGAGTGCAGCACTTTCACAGCATCATCTTTCAAGACTTGAAATAGCTCAACTGGAATTCCATCACCTCCACTAGCTTTGTTCGTAGTGATGCTTTCTAAGGCCCACTTGACTTCACATTCCAAAAAGCTCAGATCATTTATTTTATAAAGTGTGTGTGCATGTTAAGTCACTTCAGTCATGTCCAACTCTGCGACCCAGTGGACAGTAGCCCGCCAGGCTCCTCTGTCTATAGGACTCTCCAGGCAAGAATACTGGAATGGGTTGCCATGCCCTCCTCCAGTGGATCTTCCCAACCCAGGGATCAAACCCACATCTCTTATGGCTCCTGCATTGGCAGGAGGGTTCTTTACCACTAGTGCCACCTGGGAAGCTGAAGCAAACTTAGTGTCTTAAGTCGGGTTCCCTAGAAGCAAATTATTAGCATAATTTGTGTAGGAATGCTTTATTAAGAAATATTCCTAAGAAGAACCCTCAGCGGGGTCAGGGAGTAGGACTGGGAAGGGAAGGGAAGGAGTCAGGCAAGGAATTGGGCAGAATTGATCACAGATGTCTGAAGGAAAACTGCCCTGGCCCCCAGAGGAGCTATGAAGACAGTAGGCATCCACATCAGGCATCTGATTCCACGCTGTGGTACGTCACACCTGTTGGTCATTGCTCATTTACTGTGGGAACTGGGGAGATTCTGCCTCCTCAGGCATGTGGGCCACACAGAGGGCTTCATTGCAAGTCTCTAAGAGAAAAGATCCAGGAATAAGGACATTGTGTCCCAGCTTTGAATGAAAACTAGATTTCACACTTTCTTTTCCACTCTTTCAAACCTTCATGCTTTTCCAAAGGAAAACACACCTATACCTCAGATGTAAACTTTGATGTATGAAAAGTGAAAAGTAAGCTGCTTCCCCAAGCTGAAAAGACTGCTCCTCAACCACTGAGAAGAACCATCGGGAGAGTACATGCACTATTTCCTCTGACACCCAGTTTCCAAGTGCTGAGATAGTCATATAGACCTACTTTGTTTCCAAAGCCTGAGAAGGAAATAGGCACCAGCTAGTGGTCACTTTTCACTTTCACACATTGGAGAAGGAAATGGCAACCCACTCCAGTGTTCTTGCCTGGAGAATCCCAGGGATGGGGGAGCCTGGTGGGCTTCCGTCTATGGGGTCGCACAGAGTCGGACACGACTGAAGTGACTTAGCAGCTTAGCAGTGGTCAGAGACCTATCTCGCTCTCACATGTGCTTTGTTTGATCTGTGTAATATGTTTAAAAATTGGACTTTCAATATTTGTCCATAAAAATGTATCAAAATTTTGCCCACAAAAAAAGTATCAAAAATTATTTTGTGTCCAGAGTGTTCATATTATGAACAAGAGGTTGAGAATCAAAGATAAAAAATAATCTATGCTTGAGAGGACAGTGAATATGGTAACATAAAATATCATAACACTGGTAGGAATTTCACATCTTAGAGTTTTCTTAATAGAAGTAGTAAGCTCAAGGTAATACACAGCCAATCTGAAGTAAGATAGTAAAACCAACTTAAAAGGCATTTTTTAGGGACTGGCTGTTTATCAGCATTTAAAAAAGAATTAAAAGGTGGCAAGAACACACAGAAGAACTGTACAAAAAAGATCTTCATGACCCAGATAACCACGAGGGTGTGGACACCCACCTAGAGCCAGACATCCTGGAGTGTGAAGTCAAGTGGGCCTTAGGTAGCACACTATGAACAAAATTAGTGGAGGTGATGAAATTCCAGCTGAGCTATTTCAAATCCTAAAATATGATACTGTTAAAGTGTTGCACTCATAATGGTAGCAAATTTGAAAAACTCAGCAATGGCTATAGGACTGGAAAAGGTCAGTTTTTATTCCAATCCCAAAGAAAGATTTGGTATTGGTATTCCAGTACCAAAGAATGTTCAAATTGCTATACAATTGCACTCATTTCACATACCAGCAAGATTATGCTCAAAATCCTTCAAGCTAGGCTTTAGCAGTACATGAACTGAGAAATTCCAGATGTATAAGCTGGATTTAGAAAAGACAGAGGAACCAGAGATCAAATTGTCAACATACGCTGCTGCTGCTGCTGCTAAGTCACTTCAGTCGTGTCTGACTCTGTGTGACCCCGTAGACGGAAGCCTACCAGGCTCCCCTGTCCCTGGGGCTCTCCAGGCAAGAACACTGGAGTGGGTTGCCATTTCCTTCTCCAATGTATGAAAGTGAAAAGTGAAAGTGAAGTCGCCCAGTCGAGTCCGACCCTTAGCAACCCCATGGACTGCAGCCTACCAGGCTCCTCCATCCATGGGGTTTTCTAGGCAAGAGTACTGGAGTGGCTTGCCATTGCCTTCTCCGCAACATACGCTAGATCGTAGAAAAAGCAAGGGAATTACAATAAAAATCTACTTCTGCTTACTGACTATGCTAAAGCTGTTGACTGTGTGGATCACAACAAACTGTGGAAACTTCTTAAAGAGATGGGACTCTCACCTGCTTGCCTCTCAACTGCCTCCTGAGAAACCTGTATGCAGGACAAGAAGCAACAGTTAGAACTGGACATGGAACAACAGACTGGTTCAAACTTGGGAAAGGAGTACCTCAAGGCTGTGTACTGTCACTCTGCTTATTTAACTTACATGTAGAGTACATCATGTGAAATGCCAGGCTGGGTGAATGACAAGCTGATATCAAGATTGCCAGAAGAAATACCAACAAAGAGGAGAGTGAAAAAGCTGACTTAAAACTCAACATTCAAAAAACTAAGATCATGGCATCTGGTCCCATCACTTTATGGCAAATAGATGGGGAAAATGTAGAAACAATTCAGATGGAGACTGCAGCCACAAAATTAAGACGCTTGCTCCTTGGAAGAAAAGCTATGACAAACCTATACAGTGTATTAAAAATCAGAGACGTCACTTTACTGACAACATTCCACATAGTCAAAGCAATGGTTTTTCCAGTGTTCATGTATGGATGTGAGAGCTGGACCATAAAAAAGGCAGACCACTGAAGAATTGATGCTTTCAAGCTGTGGTGTTGGAGAAGACTCTTGAGAGTACCTTGGACTGCAAGGAGATCACACCAGTCAATCTTAAAAGAAATCAACCCTGAATATTCACTGGAAGGACTGAGGCTGAAGCTGAAGCTCAAATACTTTGACCACTTGATGCAAAGAGCTGACTCATTGAAAGGGACCCTGATCCGAGGAAAGATTGAGGACGAGAGGAGAAGGGGGTGACATAGGATGAAATCGGTGGATAGCATCACTGACTCAATGGACATGAATCTGAGCAAACTCAGGAAGATAGTGAAAGACAGAGGAGCCTGGCATGCTGCAGTTCATGGGGTCACAAATAGTTGGACACAATTTGGGACTGAACAATAATAACAGAAAAGAATGATATAAGATTGCTGAATTAAATACAAAGCTTTTGAGGTTTTATTTTGACTGGGCAGAAGTAATTTGCTTCTCAGACAAAAATCTATAAATTAATACTTAATGTGATATTTAAAGTTATGATTTCCAATATTTACACATTATATATAAAAATTATACATTTCATATATAAATATGTGATTACATATTACAAATTGCATATGTAAATATAATTACATATTACATTTAAATATTACAAATGTAATTATGTATGTCATAATATTATAAGCTACGGACTGTCACAAAATCTGGGCCTATATAGTCAATAGTGGATTTCCCTAGTGGCTCAGATGGTAAAGAAACTGCCTGCGGTGCAGGAGACCCAGGTTTGATCCTTAGGTTGGGAAGATCTCCTGGAGAAGGGAATGGCTACCCACTCCAGCATTCTGACCTGAACAATTCTATGTCCAGAATACATAGACTTGGCAGACTACAGTTCATGGGGTCACAAAAACAGCTGGACACGACTGAGAGACTCACACACATAGTCAGTAATACACATTCCTATAGATGATTAAATAATCTGTGGGTGGCACTGATAAATAATGTCCCAGTTCGATATTATGTTTTTCTTTTCTTTGTCTTATTTTTAAGTTTTGGATAATTTTGAAAGTATCTCTGGTTATACCACTATAGATTTTTATGATTAAACTGGCCTGAGGACAGACTAGCATAAATCCTCTGGAGAAGGAAACGGCAACCCACTGTTGCCTGGGAAATCCCATGGACAGAGAAGCCTGGCAGGCTACAGTCCATGGTGTTGCAAAGGAGTCCGACAAGACTTAGCAACTAAACAACACCAACAACAAATCCACAAAATGTATAAAAGCTACCCATCCTGTTTTGGAACTAACTATGAAGAATCATTTTGCCCTTTGATACTGTTCATGGGGTTCTCAAGGCAAGTATACTGAAGTGGTTTGCCATTCCCTTCTCCAGTGGACCACATTCGGCTGTGGTCCATGTGATCAGATCAACTAGTTTCCTGTGATTATGATTTCAGTGTGTCTGCCCTCTGATGCCCCCTCGCAAAGCTGATCGCCGAAGAATTGATGCTTTTGAACTGTGGTGTTGGAGAAGACTCTTGAGAGTCCCTTATACTGCAAGGAGATCCAACCAGTCCATTCTAAAGGAGATCAATCCTGGATGTTCATTGGAGGGACTGATGCTAAAGCTGAAACTGCAATACTTTGGCCACCTCATGCGACGAGTTGACTCACTGGAAAAGACTCTGATGCTGGGAAAGGTTGGGGGCGGGAGGAGAAGGGGACGACGGAGAATGAGATGGCTGGATGGCATCACCGACTCTGTGGACATGAGTTTGAGTGTACTCCGGGAGTTGGTGATGGACAGGGAGGCCTGGCGTGCTGTGATTCATGGGGTCGCGGAGAGTCAGACACGACTGAGCAACTGAACTGAACTGAACTGAATGAAGAATCAAGCTGTGGTTGAACAAGCATCTTCCAGTAAAAATTTTCCGATGCATAAGATCAGAAAATGTCTATAATTTCTATCTGGGATGTGGAGCTAGGATGACTGGGAGCCTGAATATGAAAAATAGGGAGGTGGAGCTGGGTTTACTTGTGGGGAAGTGTTAACATAAAGACTGTTCAAGAGTATAGTATGAAGAGACAAAGAAACATCCTAAGGGAAGCAGAAGCAGTGATAAAAGAGAGACAGGAATATGAATTGAGATGACTAGATGAGGATCTGATAGTATATTACTCATTTATTTTTGTACCTTCTTGTGAGTTAAAAAAATTCACAGATGTGGAATTGATGGGCAAAAGTTAAGAGTAATTACAATATTAATAGATATTGCCAAATTTATCTCTAAAAAGTTTGCAACAGTTTACACTATCATCAGTTGCATATCAAAATGGCTGTTTCTTACATCCTTACCAGAATTACATTAGCAAATGCTTTAAACAGGATGAAAGTAAAAATTTAAAAGTTATATAAATGTTCTAAACTACATTTATTTACCTGTGAGTTAGATTATTAGATTGGGCACCATTTCAAGTGTTTTTTTCTGGTAGCTCTTTTTTACATTTTTGTAGCCCATTTTTCATGGGGATTTAAAATTTTTTCTTACTGATTTTTAAAAGCTTCTGATTTATTAAGGAGATTAGCTCTCTGCTATGTAGCCAAGGACTGGGTAGGTAGAACTTTAAACTGTTTCTTTGTGAATACAGTTTAGCAACTTTCAAAGAAGAAAAAGTCTTACAGGCATCACCTCAAGGGAGAACTGTACTGGAAACATTTTTGTGGTTTAGAGTGACTGTTTGAAGACAAACATCCCTTGAGGTATTGAAACAATGACAGTTGGAAAGTCAGGCAAATTTGCAGAGGCATCACAAAGATAGGATTAATTCTGTTACCAGTACCTTCTGTTTTGAATTTTACTACTTTAATGGCAAGCCACTCCAGTACTCTTGCCTGGAAAATCCCATGGATGGAAGAGCCTGGTAGGCTGCAGTCCGTGGGGTCGCTAAGGGTCGGACACGACTGAGTGACTTCACTTTCACTTTTCACTTTCACACATTGGAGAAGGAAATGGCAACCCACTCCAGTGTTCTTGCCTGGAGAATCCCAGGGACGGGGGAGCCTGGTGGGCTTCCATCTATGGGGTCACACAGAGTCGGACACGACTGAAATGACTTAGCAGCATAGATTCCCTAAAGGGAAATTCACCATGTGGGACATACGGAATGGAGATCTGGCATCAAATATCAGGTTTAAGTACCCAGCGGGGTGGAGGGGAGAGGGAAAGAGTTGACCCTGGTACCATGTGCAGCTGTAACTGGAGTCCTGCCTAAGTCAGACAGACTGGAGGGCATTGGGAACAAGCTTTGGCAAACTGCTCTTCTTTGCTTGGGCTCCCAAGGTGGCAGTCTCCGTAGCACTGCCTGCACTAGTCATCCTTCCTCTGTGGCTTCAACCCTGGACGCGTTGTGGACCAGCGAGTGCACCATGGTTAACAGTAGAGGCAAAGGAACACACTGTGCAGTGCCAGTGTTCAACAGTGACACTGTGTGGCAGCAACAGAAACTGCGCTGCAGTGGGATGAAAGCCTGCTGTGAACTGATTAAATTCACTTGGAAGTTCGCTTTTGTCTGGAGTTTGGAAGCAGGAACTTCTGGAGCTAAATGCCTCAAGGGTTTTTGGACAATTCAAGATGGGGACTACCAAGAAGGAAGCATGGAGCATCCTGGTAATACGATCACGGGAATACTTTGAATAGTTTCCACCTCAAATTTGCGAGTCAGGTCATAGCAGTTGCAACTGGCCTGTAGCAAATGTTAGTTTCATCTATTTGAAAATTTTTTTCTCTGCACTTTGCTACTTTGTAAATCACAGAGAATTTAAAAATATTTATAGCTCAATTACTTTCTCTGTGACCTCTGCATTTTGTATGCAGAAAGGCCTACCCCTCTCCAAGACATCGTATACATAAGATACAGATATCTGTGTGTTGTTTAGTTATGTCCAACTCTTTGCGACCCCATGGACTGTAGCCCACCAGGCTACTCTGTCCATGGAATTCTCCAGGCAAGAATACTGGAGTGGGTGGCCATTCCCTTCTCAGGGGATGTTACTGACCCAGGGATTGAACCCGGGTCTCCTGCATTGCAGGCGGATTCTTTACTATCTGAACTATAGGGAAGTCCCACAGATATATAGATAGTGATAGGAAAACTCTGAAAGGCTTTGGAATAGGCAAAATAGATTACTGGGTGTCCTTTCAGTGGAATACTACACGACTCTTTAAGGTTTTCTGGAAGAATAATTAAGATAGAGTAGAAACCATTAGTTACCTAGTAAATTAACCACAGCTTTTCAGTCTCATTATTAAACAGGTTCTATGATTCTTGAAAGTTGCTTGACGCCCTGCTATAAGCTGCAGGTCAAAGTCTGGATCTTTAGCAGACATTGAAGAAAATAGGGAAAACCACTAGGCCATTCATGTATGACCTAAATCAAATCCCATATGATTATACGGTGGAAGTGACAGATAGATTAAAGGGATTAGACTTGGTAGACAGAGTGACTGAAGAACCACAGATGGAGGCCCATAACACTGTACAGGAGGCAGTGACCAAAACCATACCCAAGAAAAAGAAATGAAAGAAGCAAAGTGGTTGTTCAAGGAGGCTTTATAAATATCTGAGGAAAGAAGAGAAGCAAAAAGCAAGGGAGAAAGGGAAAGACATACCAAACTGAATGCAGAGTTTCAGAGAATAGCAAGGAGAGATAGAAGGCCTTCTTAAATGAATAATGCAAAGAAATAGAGGAAAACCATAGCATGGGAAAGACTGGAGATATCTTCAAGGAAATTGGAGATATCAAGGAACATTTCATGCAAGGATGGGCACGATAAAGGATAGAAACAGTAAGGACCTGAAACAGAAACAGAGGAGATTAATAAGAGGTGGCAAGAAAATATGAAAGAACTATACAAAAAAGGTCTTAATGACCAGAATAATCACTGTGGTATACTCACTCACCTAGAGCCAGGCATCTTGGAGTGTGAGTTCAAGTAAGCCTTAGGAAGCATTACTACAAAAAAAAAAAAAAAAGCTAGTGAAGGTGATGGGATTCCAGCTGAACTTTTAAAATCCAAGTGCTGCACTCAATATGTCAGCAAAGTTGGAAAACTCAGCAATGGCCACAGGACTGGAAAAAGTCAGCTTTTATTCCAATCCCAAAGAAGAGCAATACCAAAGAATGTTCAAGCTACCATACAGTTGTGTTCACTTTTCATGCTAGCAAGGTTATGCTCTAAATCCTTCAAGCTAGGTTTCAGCAGTACATGAACTCAGAGCTTCCAGATATACAAATGGGCTTAGAAAAAGTAGAGCAATCAGAGATCAAATTTCCAGCATTCACTGGATCGTAGAGAATGCAAGGAAATTCCAGAAAAGCATCTACTTCTGCTTCATTGACTAGGCTTGACTATGCTAAAAGCTTTGACTGTGTGGATCACAAAACAAACTGGAAAATCCTTAAGGAGATGGGAATACCAGATCACCTTACCTGTCTCCTGAGAAACCTGTAAGCAGGTGAAGAAGCAACAGTTAGAACTGGACATGAAACAACAGACTGCTTCAAAGTTGGGAAAGGAGTACGTCAAGGCTGTGTATTGTCACCCTGCAGAGGACATCACGCAAAATGCAGGGCTGGATGAATCACAAGTGGGAATCAAGATTGTTGGGAGAAATATTGACAACCTCAAATATGCAAATGACTCCACTCTAATGGTGGAAAGTGAAGAGAAACTAAAGAGACTTTTTAATCTTTAAATTTATGTTTAAATTTTATTTTTTTTAATTGAAAGATAATTGCTTTGTAATATTGTGCTGGTTTCTGCCAAACATCAACATAAATCAACTATTGGTAAAGAGCCTCTTGATGAGGGTGAAAGAGGAGAGTGAAAAAGCTGGCTTAAAGCTCAACATTCAAAAAACAATGATCATGGCCTCTGGTCCCATCACTTCTTGGCAAATAGAAGGAGAAAAAGTGGAAATAGTGATAGGTTATATTTTCTTGGGCTACAAAATCAGTGCAGATGGTGACTGCAGCCATGAAATTAAAATACACTTGCTCCTTGGAAGGAAAGCTTTGACAAACCTAGACAGCATATTAAAAAGCAGAGACATCACTTTGCTGACAAAGGTCTGCATAGTCAAAGTGGTTTTCCCAGTTGTCATGTGTGGATGTGAGAGTTGGACTGTAAAGAAATCTGTGTGCTGAAGAACTGATGTTTTGAACTATGGTGCTAGAGAAGACTCTTGAGAGTCCCTTGGACTGCAAGGAGATCACCCCAGTCAATCCTAAAGGAAATCAACCCTGAATATTCATTGAAAGGACTGATGCTGAAACTCTAATACTTTGGCCACCTGATGTAAAGAGCTAATTCATTGGAAAAGACTCTGATGCTGGGAAATATTGAAGGCAAAAGGAGAAGGGGGCGACAGAGGATAAGATGGTTAGATAGCATCACTGACTCAATGGACATGAGTTTGAGCAAACTCCAGGACATAGTGAAGGAGTGGGGAGCCTGGAGTGCTGCAGTTTATAGGGTTGCAGAGTCAGACATGACTTGGCGGCTGAACAGCAACAACAAAGCAAAGACACAGAGGCCCACTGCGTCATGGAAAAGGACTTGCCAAGTATATGAAACTACTGATACTTCATAGAATAGACTTTTGGGTACAAGTATCTGGGCTGACGTTACTTAGATAATTTTCAAGCTGTACCTGTGAAGTGAGTGTGACTTCCCATGACTCCTTTTAGTCCAGCAGCAGATAAGTTCCAGCAGAGCAGAATTACACAGGATGGAAGGTGCTAATGAGGGAAAGTTTTCTGTGGTTGTGTTGAGACTGTTTCAATACTCTTTTCCGGCTAAACAGGGAAGCCATTTCTATTTCAAGCTATCTTTAATCTACATTAATTCACTAGACTCTGCTTTTGTAAAATGAAGTCAAACTCATTGATCTTCCCACCATCAATAAATTAAAAAGCTCCGAGTTCTTTTACTCTTTCAGAGCAATGTATAGTTATTTGCATAGCTTTCTTTCTACCAGTATATAATTGAAAAAAATTGTATATCAATTTCTGGGAATGTTGTATTTATGAAGGATGTTCATTTAATTGAACACCTCTAGTGAACATAGGTTGATTTTACTTATGAAGCCAGTGCCAACAAAGCCATCCCAGGAAAGCTGGTCTAGCACCATCCTTACAGATTGTGAGAAAGGGCACTTTCTAGAAGACCAGTCTCCTTAGCAAATTTTGGAAGTCACATAGAGAGGAATTCATTCAGATTTATAGGCAACATGGGCAAAGTATGGTGGAATTTCTTGGGCTTGATTTCCTAGCCTTGAAAGTTAAAGTCACTCAGTTGTGTCCAACTCTTTGTCACCCCATGGATTGCAGCCCTCCAGGCTCCTCTGTTCATGGAATTCTCCAGGCAAGTATACTGAAGGGGGTAGCCATACCCTTTTCCAGGGGGTCTTCCCAACCCAGGAATCGAATCCAGGTCTCCCGCATTGCAAGTGGATTCTTTACTGTCTGAGCCACCAGGAAAGCCCTTCCTAGTCTTGAGCTGGAAAATAATAGAGACTTCTAAAAGTGCAATTCAGAGCTCCAATAGTTGTACAATACAAACCCAAGAAAGCCCTGCTGTTGTTTAGTAGCTAAGTCATGTTCCACTCTTTTGTGACTCCATGGACTGTAGCCCAGCAGGCTCCTCTGTCCATGGGATTTCACAGGCAAGAATACTAGAGTGGTTTGCCATTTTTCTCCTCCAGGGGAATCTTTCAGACCCAGGGATCAAACCTGAGTCTCCTGCATTGGCAGGCATGTTCTTTATCACTGAACCACCAGGGAAGCCCCAAGAAAGCCTACTTGGTTAACTGACACTGCACCTATGTGAATTATCAGGTCAAACCTAACAAAGCCCTTTTTTCAATGACCAAAAATAATCTTAGAGACTTTTATGGTCAAAAAGGGGAAAGATATTAAGAAAATTGGAAAGAATTTGAAGTTTTAAAAGGAGCAAAAAAAATTAGTAGGTTTTCTGTGTAATACTAGATGTCCCTTCTGAGTTCTGATTCTAAATGAATTTTGCTCATTTTTCTGTCTTTGAGTTGTTTCATAACCCTGTAAATTGTAGAAAGTTGGTAGAGACCGAAATGATTATTGCCCAGAGAAGCAAATGAATTCTGTCCAATGGAGGTGTAATTTATTTCTCCCTGTGGAAACAGCCAGTTTTGCATCTTTTAGAAAATTCATTTCAGCATCTCTGGTTGCTCATATATGTATCTTTTCTTTGAATTCTCCTTGGAACCAGTTTAAAACATCTTATTTGTTCCTTTATTAATAATGAGCTAGATAAACATTTTAACACTTGACTACTTTATATAAGAGTCATAGCACTACATTTGTAAAAAAAATAAAAAGACATATTTACTTGTGTGTTTTAAAGTCTTTTAGATGAGCATTTTTTTCAAGATATAAGGCGCAATATAAGGATATAGCTTTATTATCTTCATAAAACTAAGTTATTTCTTTCACCATTTATTGAGTATCCCTTATTTTCCCCATTAATTTGAAAGGCCGCTTTTCTGATGCTATTTGTGTTCTCTATTATGATCTATTTATTTCCACACCATAAGTCTGTTTTAAGTGCTATTGCTTTATAATGCATTTTGATAATTTGGCAGGTTATTTTAATGTTGCACTAACTACTGAAGAACAGATTGTCCTGCCAATTTGGATTAGTCTAAAATTTGAAATAATGAACGATAAAACACTAGTATACGAAAATTGGCTCAGTTATTTGGGCCTCATCAATTCATTCTCAGACTATGCTATTGAGACAGAATCTAATTATAAATCTAGAAGGTAAGCAAGCAGGTCTGCTGAGTTGCAAGGTAATCAGTAAGTCCATAGTTTATTCCATTATGGGTTATTCTCCCCATACCCAAACAATTATGTGTAAAATAGGGCAGAATAGAACATTAGCATGGAATGGTAGTGGAAGCAGTCAGAGCCATTAAAAGTACAATAGGACCAGACCTTTTGATTTGTAACAAAACTTGCTCATATTCTAATCACCTTTACAACTGCTTGGGTTTGAAAGTGAAATGACTTACACCCTTTGTCCCTGGGGGTTTTGATTAATTAAGAAACAGAAACAGGAGGCACAGAAGGATAAAAGTATCAGCCTTATTGCTAATGAAGCTAGGCTGGAGTCTGCAGCTCGGACTTCTGTCTCCAAATTTCCACCTTGAGATCCACATGGGCATGAAGATGGCCCTGCAGAATGAACTATCTCCTGGGCAGCCCAGCGAGGGTCAAGGGCAGCCTCACACCCAGTCATACCTTGAGGTGCATTAACTCTGTCCACAGATAAATGCAGACATCAGACTATGGCCATCTTGCCAATTTAGTCGGATAAACTTTCCTAAAATCATGGGGAGGAGCCAATGATGGACAAGGGAAAAATCAGGCTATAGGAGCTTTCCCTTCGATATTTCCTGGAAAAATGGAAGTGTTGATAGGATTTCCTATTTTATGAGTGGTTACAATGTGGGCAGAGAAAGACTAGAGTCCCTCCTACAAGATGGCACGGAAACTGATACTCATAAAGATGAACTTGAGTTTAAGAATAAAATATTATGTTCAACCTACTCTGATTATGAAGGATTGGAGAAATGTAATATGCTTCAGGTCAGATAGATTCCTATTGGAAGTATTTTTCTTTTTTTTTAGAATTTTCATTTGTCTTTAATCACTGAGTTTTAGCTTTTACAAATAATCTTAGAACAATGCAGCAAACTGAAGTTTGGGGAAACCAGTTCTTACTTGTACATGAAGAACTATTCAGTTCAGTTCTGTCGCTCAGTCATGTGACCCCATGGACTGCAGCATGCCAGGCTTCCCTGTCCATCACCAACTCCTTCAGTTTGCTCAAACTCATGTCCATCCAGTCGGTGATGCCATCCAAACATCTCATCCTCTGTCATCCCCTTCTCCTGCCTTCAATCTTTCCCAGCATCAGGGTCTTTTCAAATGAGGCAGTTCTCATCAGGTAACCAAATATTGGAGTTTCAGCTTCAGCATCAAGTCCTTCCAATGACTATTCAGGACTGATTTCCTTGAGGATTGACTGATTTGATCTCCTTGCAGTCCAAGGGACTCTCAAGAGTCTTCTCCAACACCACAATTCAAAAGCATCAATTCTTTGGCGATCAGCTTTCTTAATAGTCCAACTCTCACATCCACACGACTACTGGAAAAACCACAGCTTTGACTAGATGGACCTTTGTTGGCAAACTAATGTCTCTGCTTTTTAATATGTTGTCTAGATTGGTCATAGCTTTCTTCCAAGGAGCAAGCATCTTTTAATCTCATGGCTGCAGTCACGATCTGCAATGATTTTGGAGCCCCCCAAAATAAAAGTCTCTCACTGTTTCCATTGTTTCCCCATCTATTTGCCATGAAGTGATGGGACTGAATGCCAGGATCTTAGTTTTCTGACCAAACGTGGTCCACTGGAGAAGGGAATGACAAATGACTTCAGCATTCTTGCTTTGAGAACCCCATGAACAGTATGAAAAAGCAAAAAGTTATGACACTGCAAGTTGAACTCCCCAGGTTGGTAGGTGTCCAATATGCTACTGGAGAAGAGTGGAGAACTAAGTCCAGAAAGAATAAAGAGATGGAGCCAAAGCAAAAACAATGCCCAGTTGTGGATGTGACTGGTGATGGAAACAAAGTCTGATGCTGTAAAGAATACTGCATAGAAACCTGGAATGTTAGGTCCATGCATCAAGGTAAATTGAAGTGGTTAAACAGGAGATGCCAAGAGTGAACATCAACATTTTAGGAATCAGTGAACTAAAATGGACTGGAATGGGAGAATTTAACTCAGATGACCATTATATCTACTACTGTGGGCAAGAATCCCTTAGAAGAAACGGAGTAGCCCTCATGGTCAAAAGAGTCCAAAATGCAGTTCTTGGGTGCAATCTCAAAAATGGCAGAATCATCTCTCTTCATTTCCAAGGCAAAGCATTCAATATCACAGTAATCCAAGTCTATGTCCCAACCAGTAATGAAGAACTATTACATGCTCAATTATCTGTAAATAATTCAGTTGGTTGGAATATCATTGTCACAGGAACAAAATTATTTTTAAAGCCATAAACAAACATGCATTTCTGCTTACTAGTAGAACTGGAAGCATTTTTAAAAGTTTGGACACTTGAATATAAGCTTCCATGAACTCTCAGTGTCCCAAAACACTGACAAGTGTGGCAAATCTGTCTCCAACAATCCCAAATAGTGAGTACAGCAAGGACCCAATTACTCCCCTTGCCCTTTTAGTTAGTGTGTGTGTGCGTGTCCAGTCACTCAGTAAGGTCCAACTCTTTGCAACCCCATGGCTCCCCATCAGGCTCCTCTGTCCATGGGATTGACCAGGCAAGAATACTGGAGGGGATTACCATTTCCTCCTCCAGGGGAATCTTCCCAACCTAGGGATTGAACCCTTGTCTCCCGCATTGCAGGCAGATTCTTAGCCATTGAGCCACCTTAGTATTGTACCCTAGAAGAATGAACACAAAAATTCATAAATGCTTTATTCCACATTTTAATGCTTAAAAACTATGTTAACAGAGCAGTTATGCAACAGAACTTCTTACATGTCTTTATTTACACCACATCCTGGGGGGAAAAAACAAAACTATGTGTTTAATCAACCATGAATGACAAAGTTTTGTGACGTGTGACTCACTTAAATCATTCATCTGAAATTCACTGACAAGGTTTTACATCAGTAAATCAGTGGTGTGCTACAGGTAGATGAAGTCTAGAATACACCGAACTCTAGAGAGTAGATTACACCAGCGATTAAGATTCAACTCTTTTGGGAAAAAAATTACTTAAGACATTCTATGTTGGCGTGGACACTGAAAAGGCAAACATGCAAGACTTTCAAAGCTTGATAAAATAATGGTTCCTTTTTTTTTTTTTCTTTCTTTCAAATTTGTGCTCACAGTTAATATTCAGGTCTAATAGTCAGTCTTTCCCTTTCAAAGAGACCAAAGTTTGGGAAACAGAAATTCAATTTTGGAAAAAATAAAATTCCTCCTCCCCAACTTCTGTTTTCATAAATACTATGTAGTAGTACCAGTGTTAACAATGAAACAGTATTGCGAAGAAACAACTCATTATTTTGGGTATTCTATTTCTATACGGCAATAATTTGGGTCTAAAATGTTCCTTATTATTTGTAGCTCAGAGGACTAGCTTTGAAATAATTAATCTTAATACCAGTATAAGAAATCAACGTAACTATTTCTCAGACATTTCTCTCTCTAAACAAGTAAGATTTGTAGGTTCCAAGTTTACATTAAGAGAACTATGTTACCTGGGAGAGAATGTAAATTTTTCTAATTCCCAAACAAAACCACTAATATCAATGAAGACATTTATTCTTGATATGCAGATACTAGCGACTTCTATTTCAATGTGGATCAACAACTTCAAAAATATACAGTCTCCTATTTATTTATAATGTATTTACATACAAATGAATTATTTCCTACAATAAGCCTCAACTGCATAGATTCTTCCTTTTAAAAACATGAATTCAAGCCTGTATGCACAAGGGCCCAGTTTCACAGTCCTTCCTTACAGAAAACTCTAAAGAAGGTCTGAGCCCTGTGAATTTTACATGCTTTTCAAGAACTTTCCCTTTAAGATTCAGTGGTATTTTTCAGTTGTCAACCACCCCGTCCCCAATTTTGTATCTGAAAACCTTAGATCATTATAAATTATTCACTGTAGTTCAGAGGAATGGTGTTCTGTTGCTAAAAGATTCTCAGATTTGCCATTCCTTAGGAAAACATTAACATCCTTAAATGATATAATCTCAATCTTTATTTTGAAAGTGGATAGGAGTTTACCATGAACTGGAATGGAGGAATCATATTCTTAAGGTTTACATCCTAAGCCTCAAGCCAACTTACATTGAAAAACAGAGGGAAACTGATGGCTTTTGCACTGAAGGCATAAAATCAAATACCTGATCATTTTGCCGATCTCCTCCCCACCCCCGACCCAACAAGATGTGCCAACCCGCACTCTGATCCGCTGAAACAGAGTGGAGCACTAACCTTTTCAAAGCAGTCTGTAGCCCCTTTCAGCAGAGAACTCACTTTAAACGGAGGGACAGGATTGATCATCACATGATGAACCCAAACATTTTAGAGAAACTTCTGACCTAAATTCAGTACTTCCTCTAACAAAGGGTTTATCTTTAATTGCTTTCAAAAAAGAAAAAAAAAAACCCTAAAACACCTCATTTTCATTTCTTCACAGCTGCCAAAACTGTAACCTTACTGTGTCTCAGGCCACGTGCAGGCAGCCTTATTTGCAATGATGCACCTGTAACAGCATTTCCAGTAGGAAGGGGGCTGCATTTCTCCCCTCCCTAAGTCCTGGTTCCTGCTTCTTATCCCTCAAGTCCCAGGAACCACCATCTGAGAATGGCAGATAGGACTATTGGGGAGAAAAAGGAGAGACGAATTGGCTCAGTGCAGGTCTCTAACTTGACCTGTGCCAAGATCACTGGGAGGCCTTATAAAATACAGTTTGCTGGACCTCCACCCTCAAAGTTTCTGATCTTATTTGATCTGGGCTGAGGCCTGAGTATGTGCATCCCACTGAGTTCCCAGATGCTGCTGCTGCTGCTGATCTGGGGATCCCCACTTTGAGGAACACTGACTTGGAGGCTTGAATCCAACTCTAGAAAGAAGCTAATTCTGGGGTGACTGTCTGAGGTGTCCTCTGAGATACTGGGACACCTTATCGCAGCCATTAGTCCACCCCAAGCCCCATGGCCATCACCATGTATGTCTTTCTCAACAGGGTTTGCAAATATAAGAGGAAAAGTGGGTAGAAAGGTTTTTACCCCTCTTTGACTACTGGGCAGTTAAACTGGTTTCCTAGCACTAAATCCATTAAAAGTGCTGTATGCTGGCTTCAACGACTGGCATGCAGGAGAAGCTACACAGTGACATCATTTATGGTAGTGGGAGAGAAGGAGATAAACTCCAGGAGCAAAAGGTCCTACAAACAGAAGCAGGCAGGCCAGGCCTGAGCCTCCAGAGAAAAGAAGTGGTAGGAGCAGAGAATGTCCCTAGTGATGTACAGCCCACCAGAGGACCCCTCATCCTCCTCAACCCTCCTCCTCCAATGAGGTCTCTGGTTGCCCTGGACCTGGTCCCCTTCCTTTGCTGGGGACCCAGCTGTAGGCCATTTTTGGCACTTCTAATTGGTGGCTACTCTGGTGCCACCACCCAGCAGGCAGTGTGAGGTTGGAGCGGTTGATTCAGATTCCACTAACAACACAAGGGACGGATTCTCGGCAACTCTGAACAAACATCTGCTAGAAACAAAATCATATTCATTGCTTAGATTCCTTAGCAATCTTGTTAATATAGTATCCTATTTCAGCTAAACTATGAGTTTAGATCATCTTTTCTAGCTGGTCTGAGGGCCTAACCATCATGTATAACTTGGTTTCTGAAGGAAAATACATTCCAGGTTGCAAACAACCAACCGACAGTTCTGCACTATGTTCTGCCTGTAAGTTGGGGTTCTGCACTAGCTTATAAACTGGGGACTGCCTATGATTAACAAGGCTGAATTTCTTTCCTGTACATATGCTGCTGTCCTCACTTCCAATAAGTAATATGAAGGAAATTAGGGATTTACAGTGTGCTATGATATTACAACCAGAGAACAGTTCATACCCCAAAGTGTGAACCGAGCACTGTTCACTGGTGCTGAGGTCCTATCTACCTACGGAAAACGTGCTGCTCCCAAAGGCTTAAGGTATAAAATGCGTTAGTCTACTCACATAGCAGAAAAACTTGTACAGCACTGGACTGTGTGATTTAAATTCTACCTAACATCTGTGGTACATGTATTTTTGGCTACAGGTTCACTACTATGAACAAGAAGAATAAGAACAGTACACTTTACAGCTAACCTCACACAAATGATGAAATTAATCACTGATATCTGACAAATTACAGTAGGGTCTATTATATTCAGTCAACAACAAACTTAAACAAACAAAGAAGATTTTAAAAAACCTGTAGTAGTGCAGACATCAACAAGTGCCTCCTCTAAATAAGCATATTTTAAATAATAATTAAAAAATCCCCTGTTCTGACACATAAAACCAGAGATCCAAAAATATCACTACACATCCCAAGCCTCCTCTAAATAAGCATATTTAAAATAATAATTAAAAAAAATCCCCTGTTCTGACACACAAAATCCAGAGATCCAAAAATATCACTACACATCCCAAGAGCTAATGATAATCTTCTAAATTGACTGTATGGGCAGAAAGTGAATTTTTATAAAGTAATGAAGAAAACAGGAAGTTTCCTAATATAGCTTACAAATGAAATTTGTATTTTTTTAATGGAGGGTCATCTACTATCTAGCTATTACATGATTGGGTACCCCAGACAAGTTCCAAGGGCCAGGCATCTTGTTTGGTTGAGTTTCTCTTCTGTTCATCTATGGAAGATTGCTGAGAAGGACAGAAATGGCTGTGGGTTTCACTGGGTTAGGAATTCATACATAGGTAGGTACTCATTTCTAAGTATCTGAACTCTGTTCTCTGTGGTTGTAATTCTGGAGCATGACATTAGAAGCTATGATGATACTACTAAGAAAGGCAGAAAGTAATCTTTCCTTCTCCCCCAAGAGGGTCAGGAATGATCCTGATGCTTGGTTTCTGTATGGGATATTAGTCTGTAAAGGGGAGGGGACAATTCTGTGTTAGTTCCAGTAAGTGTGGAGGCCTCCGGGGATCTCAGTGAAGGAGGAACAGAGCCCAGAATTAAGTGCCTCGAAACTCTGCCAAGAGTCTGTGGTTAGAGGCTACTTATCTCTGGATAAGAAATCTGTTCCGTGAACTGATGTGTTTGTTGAATTCAACCAGGATGTAGATATAACACAAACCCTGTTTCAAGAGACTAGCTCACAGGGTACACAAGCTTCTCACTGTGTGATACAGACAATCCAAGCAAGGTGATGGCCCAGCATAGGAGGGATGTGGTGCTGGGTTTCTATCCTGTCCCCAATGCCTTTTCAAGCTACCGTGCCCCAAACTTCTCTTCTTTTTCAGTCTCTCCAGAATTTCCTTCACTTGCTTTTATGGAGAGGGGCTGGGGTGAGAGTGTCAGCAACTCTGTCCCCCATTTGGTCACATCAGGTGGGCAGTGACAGCCCACCCTTGCCCAGGGATGAGGACAGGGACAGCACTGACACCAAGTCCCCATCTTGGGGGAGAAAGGTACACAGTGCTTTCATCACACGCTGTCCTCAAAATCACCTCTCAAGGCTCTTTTTCTTTTTTTAGGACTGGATGGATGGCTAGTGGAGAAGAAATAGGAATGAGGCTTATTTAAGGTACAAAAATCTTGTATTTGCAATAACCTAAATTTATAGATACAGAGTGTTAGTCGCTCAGTTGTGTTCACCTCTTTGCAACCTCATGGACTATAGTCCACCAGACTCCTCTGTCCATGAACTTCTCCAGGCAAGAATACTGGAGTGGGTAGCCATTACCTTCTCCAGGGGATCTTCCCAACCCAGAGATGGAACCAGGGTCTTCTGCACTGCAGGCAGATTGGGTTCCCTTGGTGGCTCAGACAGTAAAGAATCTGCCTGCAATGTAGGAGACACCAGTTCAATCCCTGGGTTGGGAAGATCCCCTGGAGAAGGGAATGGCTCCCCACTCTAGTATTCTTGCCTGGAGAAGTCCATGGACAGAGGAGCCTGGTGGGCTACTGTCCATGAGGTTGCAAAGAGGTGGACACAATTGAGCAACTAACACTTTCACTTTCATAGATATAAAACAAATCTTTTAAAGACCCCCCTAAAGTACCTAATATAAAACAGGACCTACTTTCCCTAGATCATCCTTGGTTAGATACACATGATTTTCTGTGAAAAAAGCTGGTGGCTATGAGAGAAGCTGCTGGGTTTATAATTTAAGAAAATGTTTTTCCCCCTTCAATAATACAGATGTTGGGCTAAAGGCTATCCGCATCTGAAAAATATTTCCTCATGCATTTTGGACAATCTTTTTGTAGGACTCTTGCTTCTCAATTTGTTATAAAGGTGTCGTGGGTCTTCCCCAACAAAAGCTGACTCAGATTATATACAGTAACTTTGACACAAAGAGGGAAACAAAACTTCACTTGCTAGATAACCCAGATGTGTAGTTCAGTATATTTACCAAGGTAAGAATCATTCCCACCCCTTTCCGAGCTGAGAACACTCGCCAGAGAAGGTCTCTGCACAGGAGTGGATGGAATGCCAGCAAGGCCATGAGCTGCTGAAGCTCGCCTGCCAGGTGATCAGAGCTGCCTCAAATATTGGGCATTCTCTGATCCAACAAGGGTATGTGCCCTGTGACTCTCATCTGATTATCCCTATGTGCTATGTTAACCAAAATAGGCAAATTATTTACGAAACCATTTTTTTTCTGTAAAGCAAAATAAATATATACAATTCAAGATTCTTTTCTCTGCTAAAAAGGTACAGATATAAGCTGAACATCAGTAGGAAAATTATTTCAGAATCTGGATGTACAATAAATAAACACGATGGATGATCATGTCTTCAAAGTTCTAAGAGACGATGAAATCACAAAAAAATAGAGTTAGTAGAGTGAAAAACAATCAACTGTGAAAGTACTGGAAAATATGATTGCATGAGATTTGGAACCAAAAAAATCCACAGTCCTTGAAATTGATCCCCAATCCTGGAGGGGCATGAACCATGATAGAAACAGGTCTCTTGTTTTGCTACCAAAGTATTATTTCATTGTGTATCTTGTAAATTTCTGTTTGCTTCTGTAAACTTGCAAAGGAAGTGATGAAGGGTTGCTGATGCGTGGTAACTTGACTGTTTCTTTTTCTCAGCTGCTCTCAGTGGCCTTCGTCACCACTCGTTGAGTAGGCCCAGTCGTAGATGACCAAAGGAATGCTTACCAGGGAAAACAACACCCCCAGACCCAAGAAAAGGGCAGCCTGGAGTAACAGAAAGGCAAGGGTTATTTTCAGGGAAGCAAACATTTCCCACGCACACCTGGGAAAAAACAGAAATGTTTTCCCACTCTTTTTGTGTCCCCTCATATTTGGTTTGTTACATCTATTACCGAACTGTGAGATTCTTTCTAAAGTTGTGTGTACCTGATTCTCCAAGGATGGGAAACTAAGAAAAACTAGCTGTGAAGAACCATCCTCTGTATTCTGCTCTTTGACTTCATGGTCATCTTAGAGTGAATCTGCTCTACAACTGACTGGGTATTACTCTTGCTAGCTTCTTTCAGACTAAAGGTGAAAACGAAAAAAAGAAAAAAGATCATCCTTAGACAACATACGGGTCATTTCACCAACCAGCCTAGTTTATCACTGGCAGGTAAACATTTCTGTTTGAAAAAGTGTTAAAAGAATATCTAAAAGCAGAGTAGATTTGATCGAGTGAGATAGGAAATGAGCATACAAAATTAAGTGATTTCAAGGGTTGATGAAGCCCCAGGGGCAGGTTACTAAATCTAAAATCTGGAGAACACAAGCTTATAAATTGCTTGGTGTTGAGAGTTTCCAATGAGAGCTGAAATTCAGGGAGAAGGATGAAGCATCATGAGAGCCAGGGCAGGCTGGACTGGAGTCTGGAGGAGGAGACAGAGTTATGGGAAGGGGAGGGGGCGGAGAGTGGGGTTGAGAGGGTTGCATCCAGGCTCACCATCACCGCTCATCACAGTGAGCCCCTACATGGACTGGATCTCTTGTTTAATGCTATTTGGTAGATCCTCCCAGTGGTTTTATAATGGGAGCAAGGTTGGAGAGTCCCAGAGATTCGTCTACACCACTGTCAGATTGAGTATTAAGTTTACTGCCAAAATTTAATCAAAAGCCTCCCCAAAAAACAAAAGTCCGGGACCAGAAGACTGCTCCTTCCTCTCTATCCTCATGAAGCCCCCACTGGTCAGATTTAGAAGGATTTGAGATTTACGGCTTTAGGGATAGTCCTGTTGGGGAAGCAGATGCTCCAGTGGCATAAACAATGCCTCCTCTAAATACACAGGGATGTTCCCCCATGCCTATGCCCCTCACTGGGGTCTGCTGACTCAGGTAACGTGTGAGATTGGAGTGCTTACACTATCTGGGAGGGCGGCTGAGAAGCCTTCTCCGAGGCCAAACATAATGGTGCTCCAGAAGGTACTCATGTAGCAGCCACTTCACCCCTGCTTCCCTCACTGTCTCCAAGTGCACCACCTTCAAGATGCCCTTGAACTTCACCAGACCTGGAAACAAGAATTCCAATATAGAAAGGTAGTTTCTGAATCCAGGTCTGTTGCTCCAAAGCATTTCTGTCTAATCATAAAAAACTCAATGCTAACTCAGCTGTTTCAGTAAGGCATTGCAGCTTCCCTGGGCTAAAGGATGGAGTTACAGGACCAGGGACTATACAGGAACAGTGGACTGCAGAAAATTTTTGAGTCCCTTTCCACTTC